>NC_090769.1:28190148-28280148 GCF_036898095.1 Palaemon carinicauda
GCGCGTCTTTATCCTTTGTTTAGTAGCTGCCCTACTGAGACGGATTTTCCCTTGTGTGAACTTTATCGTTTTTGCATCTTCGCTATGTCGTTACCTTCAGCCTCGCCTTCTTCTGGGAAAGTTGAGTACAAGGTTCCAGTAATTGTTTAATTAAGCTCTGGCCGTAAAGTAAATATTATTTCGCGAAATAATTGATGTTTTGTGGCAGAGCTGTGCCTCTACCGGACCCGCCATTTTATGGCGTCGTTGTTGTTTTGCATGTCTTATTTAGTTAGCCACAACAACTGCTCTCGGCATTATATACTAATCGAATACATTAGTTTATTTAGTCTTCATAGCTAGGAACTTTTATATCGTGTTTTAGACGCTTTTTATCGGTCATCGATTGACCTCATACCAGTCGGCTACTATAGCCCCCAGGCCAGGAGCCTATATACAAGTGTTCATGCATGATTTATCAGTGATCCTAGACTAAGTTATGAAGATAGTGGCATTATTATTTTACAATACTTTTGACTAGTGATGCAAATGTTTTCGCCCTTCAGGGACCATATAGGGGATAGGCTAGTCAGTGATTCTTTCTAGCCTAACCTAACCTTAGGACCCCTATATGCTTCCTTCATCCCCTGCCTTGGCACTCCCTCTATTTAGCCTTGATCCCTTTTCTGAGTAAAGGTGATTTATTGTCTAATAGAGTATTTTATCGCCTCTCAGTCCTCCCTAAAGGAATGAACCCCCTTTAGGATTGCGTCTGAGAGTGAGGTTAGGCTAGCCTACCTCTATGGCTAGGATAGTCTACGACTTTCCTGCGATAGCGATACGTCTTCTTCCTTGCCTAGTTCAGGACTTTTAGCCCTGATCTAGGCCGGGTTAGGAAGGTTTCTCTGTTCCATGCTGAAACTGTACTCTTGCACCGTTTTAGCCGATCAGCCTATTCTTAGGTTAGGGAGTGTCCTCCCTTCCCTTTGTGGCCGCTCTGGTACAGAAACCCTTCCTGGGAAGACCCCTCTCTTCTCCCTCCCCACCTATCTCTTGTATAGCCTAGCCTCATGCTTAGGTTCAGTTTATACTCATCTGTCCCCTGTCCTACAAATCCTCCTTAGGGTGGAAGAGTAGGGCTACCCGAGCTTCCCTGTGCTGTCCGCTCTGGTACATATACCTTCATAGTGTCCTATAAGGTTAGTTACTAGTGTAGCTCTGCATAGGGGAGTCTCCCCCCCCCCTCTTGGGTGTTCCCTAGTCCTCCCTTGGGCTACCTGCTCCCGGTCCCTAGTGACCCCTGCTTATGGATGCTAGAGCCTGTCTCTATCATGGGTACACCCCCTCAGGGAGGGGGAGGGATGTCTGGAACCCTGACGGTACTTCCTGCATCCCTTCCTCCCTCCCCCTGTCTCTCTATCTATCCGGGTGCCGGTCTCTTGCCGCCTCTACTGCCGGCAATACCTGCCTCCCTCTTGGTGACTTCCCTACCCTTGCCGCCAGCCCCCCGTTGTACCGAGGGACTGCCGGCTGCCGCCGGCTACTACCGGCGGCTCTCCTACTCCTATCTATTCGTCCGCTTGCCGGTCGATCTCCGGAGTGCCGGCATATACTGCCGGCAACCCGATACTACCTGTACCATCCTTACCCCAGTCACCAATCCGGCATCCTCCGGCTGCCGGAGCCGCCGCTCCCTGCCGGCGTGCCGCCGTTGTGCCGGCGGCCGCCATCCTGGTATCTAACTGACTTTGAAAATTGTCTGTTCTAGTGCCAGAATCTATGCTGGAGCGAGCTCCGGCGTGCCGGCGGCTTGCCGGATGCCCCGGAGGCGTCAAGAATACTTGCACCCCCTCTCTGTAGCTATCATAAGACTAAGATAGCCCTACCTTGCAAATAGATAAGCTGCTTTGCTTCTAAGATCAGTACCTAGTACTGCTCTATTAGTGATCATGCTGTCTCTTTGCATTCTTCTATTTCCAGCATGCTATGTGCATCTTAGCGCGGCTGGTTGCCAGAAGCAGTTACCCTTAATGAGGCCTTCTGGCTCTTATCTGGGAACCGAATGAATTCGATCCCAACCTTGTCCTTGGCTTTCCATGGAGTTCCATTATAATGGGAATCCTAGGAAACTATATCCAATGATCTCGGTCATTTGGATTATCCCAGGACCAAGCCTATGGTAACCAGCCGGGCGAGATGCATGGAGCGTGTTCTCCTTTACTGTTTCATTCTCTATGCATCACACCTTCCTTAAGTTAAAATTAATGATTAATATTAACTTAATTTAAGAGCCATTCCTATGACTCCCCCATACTCATTTTCTCTTTCTTCCACAGGAGGAGCAGATGAAGTGCGATTTCGCCTACTGTGCTGTGAAACGCTCGCAGTTTTACGGACATACGGCGTGCAGGACTCACGCCCCTTGCTCAGACAAGAAAGGGGATTGGAAGTTCTGGAATCCACTGGAATGTACGGTCTGCCAGGCCTACCTAGTTGAGGCCTTCCATAACCCTCCCTCAGCGGAGGTTAGAGACATTGCTCGTGAGAAACTGCGCAAGTGGGTGCGTGGTTTTCAGAGAAATGCTACTGGACCGTACCTGGCCACCGAAGAACTGAGGTCCCTGTTGTTCCCTAAGGCCTCCCCTGACTCAGTGGTTCCAAAGGAAGCAATCCCCACTGTCCAAATTTCAGTGGAACCTGATGTGGTCATGGCTCAGTCCATGCACGAGTGTCGTTTGGATTCCGAGGATGATGAACGGATCTCTGACGTCTCGGAAGACACGGAGAAGACGCTTATGGCTCAAGGAGCCGAAGAGGACGAAGACAAGGTGGAATACACCGAGTCGGAGATTGGAGCTACTCCCTCGTCCATCCCTCCGCCTACTCCTACACCGACGGAATTGTCCCTTCCGTCTACCTCCTCGACCCCGGATCCTTCCTCTTCTACCCAAGAACTGATCCGACTGATTAGAGCTGTCATGGACGACAGACTGAAGGAGAACCAGGAGTCCATCAGGTCTATGATTGGATCCAGAGACACGAAGAAGATCTCGGTCAAGGATCTCCCAGCTTGCTCTCATGCCAACCCGTGGAGGTATGCAGAGCATATGGTTATTGCGACCGGCAGGATCTTTGTTAGTGACAAGATCGGCACGGTCCCGATGGAAGATGTGGAGTTCTTCCCAAGCTTCGAGGCCTACCCGGACTGTTACGTCCGACTTCGTTCCGAACCTGCCTCGAAGGAGGAGACCGAACCTAAAGAAGAGATAGTGTTCGATCTCGCAAAGGCCCAGGCTATGCTAGCCTCCGCATTTAAGAGCAGGGGCTTTACCTGCTCTAAGCTTCCTGCCTTGAGCAAGAAGCATCCTACTTATGTCGCACCTGACACTGCGATTCTTCCATTTTTGGAAAAGGCCTTAGCTGCATGCCTTAAAGCGGCGGAAGAAGGAAAACCCTGCCCTGCACTGGAGGAGTGCAGACCCTTCTCCATCGTGACACCCCCTGACACTAGGCAATGGAAAGATGTCCAACATACTTTCGTCGTGGGTAGGCTCGATCCTGACGTCGCCGGACGTCAGTTTAATGAAGACCTCCCCAAGCTCAACGATCACCTCCTTCGCCGGGAACAAGACACGAAGGAGAGGCTTGCAGCTTCGCTTTCTCATCAAGTCCAACTTGAAGTAATGGCCTGTGACACAGCAGTACCTGATCACTACATGGTACTAGCCAAATCCCACTTACTCACGGTAATGAAGGACTTGTACCATTTCATAAAGGCTCGTAGAGCCTGTCGTGAATTCGTGTTTGTCGGTGCCACCGTGAAACACGAACCCCGGAGGCTGATTTCCTCCAACATCTGGGGAAAGCACCTGTTTCCTTCTGACCTTGTCAAGGAAATAACTGACAGAGCCGCCACGGAGAATAGGAACCTTCTCCACAAGTGGGGCATGTCCAGAAAAAGGAAAACCTCTCAGGACGATGGACCTCAGCCTAAGAGGAAACCTCAGAAGCCGAAACCCCAGCAACGTCAACAACGACGTCAGTTTCCGGGACCCGCTACCTCCCAAGTGGTTGCCCAACCACAACAGACCTTTCAATTGGTCCCCCAACCGGTGTTGTCACAGTCACCGGTCTTCACCCCTGCCTTTGAGCAGCCATCCACTACCTTTCATGCCAGAGGTAGAGGCTCGTCCAGGGGTGCAAGCAGAGACGCCTCTCGTCGTCCCTCCAGAGGTAGAGGAGGAAAGGGAGCTAGCGGCCGAGGCAACAAGTCCTCGGGACACCAGAAGCAATGAAGTGCTTCCGGTGGGAGGAAGACTCCGCCAATTCCAGGATCGTTGGACCTTCGATCCTTGGGCACACAGCATCATCAAGAACGGTCTAGGCTGGAGTTGGGTGCAACCACCCCCAATCTTCCAGCGGTTCTTTCAACCATCAACCCCCATTCTGGAAGAATATGTTCTAGACCTCTTGAACAAGAAGGTGATAAGGAAGGTAAAGTCCACCAGGTTCCAAGGGAGACTGTTTTGCGTTCCCAAGAAGGACTCAGACAAGCTCAGAGTCATTCTGGACTTATCCCCCCTCAACAAGTTCATAGAGAACAACAAATTCAAGATGCTGACGCTTCAACAAATAAGGACCCTTCTGCCTCAAGGTTCCTACACGGTCTCTATAGACCTGGCGGATGCCTATTGGCACATTCCAATGAACCATCACGCTTCCTCCTACCTAGGATTTCGACTCCAAAGGAAAAGCTACGCCTTCCGGGCCATGCCATTCGGCCTCAATGTGGCCCCTCGGATCTTCACAAAGCTGGCGGATGCCATAGTACAACAGCTCCGCCTAAGAAACGTCCAGGTGATGGCCTACCTCGACGACTGGCTAGTCTGGGCTCCATCGCCCGAAGAGTGTACAAAGTCTTGCGACGAAGTTACCCAGTACCTAGAACACCTGGGATTCAAGATCAACGAGAAGAAATCTCGCCTCTCTCCGGCTCAGAAGTTTCAGTGGCTGGGAATCCACTGGAATCTTCAGTCACACCGCCTTTCCATCCCCCAGAAGAAAAGGAAGGAAATAGCAGGGTCTGTCAAGCGACTACTGAAATCCAAACGCATTTCAAGACGACAGCAGGAACGAGTTCTAGGCTCTCTACAATTCGCCTCAGTGACAAACCCAGTGCTTCGTGCACAGCTAAAGGATGCCGCGGGAGTCTGGAGACGATCGGCATCCATCGCTCGAAGAGACCTCAAGAGACGGCTTCCAAACAGACTTCGACGCCTCCTAAAGCCGTGGTCGGAAGCAATGGCCCTGAAAAGGTCCATTCCTCTCCAACACCCTCCTCCATCACTCAACATCCACACGGATGCCTCACTGGAGGGCTGGGGAGGTCACTCCCACCTGAAACAAGCTCAAGGGACCTGGTCTCCACTATTCAAGACGTTCCACATAAACATCTTGGAGGCCATGGCGGTCCTTCTTACTCTGAAGAAGCTATCCCCGCCGCCCTCGATCCACATCCGTCTAACCCTAGACAACTCGGTGGTAGTTCGTTGTCTCAATCGCCAGGGCTCAAGATCGCCCCAGATAAATCAGGTGCTTCTCCCAATCTTCCGTCTGGCGGAGAAGAAGAAGTGGCACCTGTCTGCAGTTCACCTACAAGGATTCCGCAACGTGACAGCGGATGCTCTATCTCGGACAAACCCGATAGAGTCGGAATGGTCTCTAGACGCAAGATCATTCTCCTTCATCTCTCATCAAGTCCCAGAACTTCAGATAGATCTCTTTGCAACGAGCGACAACAATCAACTTCCTCTGTACGTAGCCCCGTACGAGGACCCCAAAGCAGAAGCGGTGGACGCCATGTCACTGGACTGGAACAGATGGTCGAAGATATACCTGTTCCCTCCCACCAACCTTCTGTTGAAAGTCCTCTCCAAACTGAGAACCTTCAAAGGGACAGCGGCCCTAGTGGCTCCCAAGTGGCCCCGGAGCAACTGGTACCCCCTGGTCCTGGAGCTGCAGCCCAAGCTGATCCCTCTCCCGGGCCCAGTTCTCTCTCAACAAGTACAGAAGTCGACTGTCTTCGCTTCATCATCGAAAATCAAGGACCTTCATCTCATGATTTTCTCTCCCTTGCCGCAAAGAAGAGGTTTGGGATCTCGAAGAAAAGTCTAGACTTCCTAGAGGAATACAAGACCGAATCCACGAGACGGCAATACGAATCATCCTGGAGGAAATGGGTCTCCTTTGTTAAAGCAAAAAATCCTAAAGAAATCACCATTGATTTCTGTATGTCCTTCTTCATTCACCTTCATGGACAAGGATTAGCAGCCAATACGATTTCAACCTGCAAATCGGCTTTGACTAGACCAATTCTATATGCTTTCCAAATTGATCTGTCCAACGACATCTTTAACAAACTGCCGAAAGCATGTGCTCGCCTACGCCCAGCACCCCCTCCGAAACCGATCTCCTGGTCACTAGACAAGGTGCTCCATTTCGCCTCCAACTTGGACAATGATTCATGCCCCCTCAAGGATCTGACTCAGAAAGTTATATTTTTATTTGCTCTCGCCTCGGGAGCTCGAGTCAGCGAAATAGTGGCATTATCAAGAGAAGAGGGACACATCCTGTTTGCTGATTCAGGAGAAGTGACCCTCTCCCCCGATCCGACGTTTCTCGCCAAAAATGAATTACCCACCAAAAGATGGGGCCCTTGGAGAATATGCCCCCTGAAGGAGGATGTCTCTCTATGTCCAGTAGAGAGTCTCAAGGTCTATCTTCGCAGAACTTCAAACTTTGGTGGAGGCCAACTCTTCAAAGGAGAAACATCGGGCAGCGACCTGTCACTGAAACAATTAAGAGCGAAAATCACCTACTTCATTCGCAGAGCGGATCCGAACAGTACACCCGCTGGTCATGATCCTAGAAAAGTGGCATCTTCTCTGAACTTCTTTCAGAGCATGGACTTCGAGAGCCTTAAGAACTTTACGGGCTGGAAGTCCTCGCGAGTTTTCTTTAAACATTATGCGAAACAAGTGCACGAAATCAAACATTTTGTGGTAGCCGCAGGTAGTGTTATGAAACCTGCACCTAACTCTGCGTAGAACAGTGAGTTACTTGGGACTCTAACTCTTCGGGTGCCTATGTTGACCCTCGAGTGATTCATAGTGATGTCTAAAAACACTTAGTGCTTTTATAACTGTTCTTATCCCAGGTGAAATGTCATAGTGTCACACAAGTGCCGCATGCCTTGAGCATGATGTGTTATTTAAAGACTTGCGTTCCTAGAGAACGAGTACCTACTAATCCTGAAATTCCCTTTCAGATTCAAGAGCAAGCCTTTATTTCTATGTACATTATTATTACTGTAAATGAACTTTACTTTTGCTGTAAATTATTTAATTTCTGCATTGTGAAATAAAATTTCTATTTTATTACTTATGCGTCTCTTTCAGCTCCTACTTACTATGAAATACATACTGTCATAGTTTTATTTATTCCTCCTTTCTTATGGTCATGAAGAATTTAAGATGTCTATTCCTAAATTATATTCACCTTGTCTCAGTAAGGTTCCTACACGAATACTTACTTCTGATAATCAGGAGATGAACTCTACACACAGTGCCCAACCACCACTGGCCTACTTCAGAATGTTCCTATACAAATATCAAACATTCTGCTTCATCTCTAAGCTCTTAAAAGCTCTTCTGTCAAGATGAATAGCCCTTCAATACCACTTTGACGTCGGCATAGCCCATGGGAACTTCCTACCAATGGGGGGCAGGATACTTCGTTCCTATGGTTCTTACCTAAGATTACTTTGCTGTTTTGTCAATGCCTAGGCACTTAACTCTGGGGGAAAATCTACCACGATACATTGATTCTCTGGTACTCTTCCATCAGGACGCCATGGCTTGAGCCCAAAAAACGGATTTTGAGCGAAGCGAAAAATCTATTTTTGGGTGAGATAGCCATGGCGTCCTGATGGACCCTCCCTACTACTTCGTTCAGTTTGTTCCCACCCTACACAATTGTATCATGGTGATGGGCAGCAACTGGCGCCAGGATAAAGACGCGCGTGACGTCATTAGAGCAATGGCGTCCGTTTGTTTACGTCTCGAGTATCAGTAGTAGCCACGAGTGAGATTAGCTGTGGAACGGCTCCCAGCTATTCTCAGCCTTACACACCGAAGCGTTAACTCTGTTCGGGGTGGAGATAGCTATGTGGCACGACCAGACATGCGTGTCCCCTGTTGTATTACGATGTCTTAAAGGGAAACCTTTGAGATACTCGCTCCAGAAGTTAGAATTCTGTGATAACCTGTGGTTAAATTCTCTGGGAATATCTTAGTAGTCTTATACCCAAGGAAGCTACCAAACAGGAACCTTCCATCAGGACGCCATGGCTATCTCACCCAAAAATAGATTTTTCGCTTCGCTCAAAATCCGTTATATATATATATATAGATATATATATATATATATATACATAGATATATATATATATATGTATACATATATATATATATATATATGTACATATAGATATATATATATATATATATCTATGTATATATATATATATACATATATATATATATATATATACATATATATATGTACATATATATATATATATATATATACATATATATATATATATATATATACATATATATATGTATATAGATATGTATATATATATATATATATATGTATACATATACATATATATGTGTGTATATATATATATATATATAATATATATATATGTATACATATACATATATATGTGTATATATATATATATATATATAAATATATATATATATATATATATATTTATATATATAAATATGTATACATATGTATATATATATTATATATATACATATATATATATATATTTATATAAATATATATATATATATATATATAAATATGTATATATATATTTATATATATATGTATATATATACATATATATATACATATATATATATATATATATATTACTTATTTATATATATATATATATATATTTACTTTTATATATATATATATGTATATATATATATATATTTATATATATATATATATATATATGTATATATATATATAAATATATATATATATATATATGAAAAATTTTAAGTAATTTTTATTTTTCCTAACATACTTACCGAGAATTACCTCTTCGGAGGGTCCTTGGACCTCTCTCAATCTCGACCAAGATTTCCCGTGCTACCCCCCCCCCCTATCTCGGTCCCGATAGTTCCTACCCCCGCCGCCAGGATAATTCCTGCGGCCCGGATTAGGGCAGGTCACTGCTTTTCCCGGGTCAGGATCTCATTAAGTCCTCCGTTTAGCCCGACTCGGCAATAGAAGAATGGCACTCGGGGACGGAAGGGAGGGCCATTACTCAGAGGTAATTCTCGGTAAGTATGTTAGGAAAAATAAAAATTACTTAAAATTTTTCATTTGTTCCGACACGAATACTTTACCTCGAATTACCTCTTCGGAGACTTACACTTTAGGAGGCGGGAGAGCCATTCTGCCACTTGGTTAGGCACATGGTGCCTGGAGGGCTACGTAATGCGGGGGTACAGAGAGCGGATAGGGGGTAGCAGGGAAAACTTACGCTTATAATTTTAGGGTTACCTCTTGACATTTTCTCTACTGAGTCTTCTCCTGACGAAGTAGGGATGAGACTATTCACTTGTTGGGGACGTCTTCCAGCCTGCCACTACACAGCTTGGAGGGCGGCGATGACTGTCCCAATGGAGAATCCATCCAAAGACTTTCTTGAGTAGTCTTTGAGTTAGTGGGCCGTGAAGGTCGACTGGTGTGACCAAGTGCCGGCCTGCAGGATCTGGCCCACTGCCATATTTCTCTCAAAGGCCAAGGAAGTGCTCAGGCCTCTGATGTCATGGGGACGGGGAGTGCCTGGTACTGCCACCTTGTCTTCTTCATAAGCCCTAGTGATGACTTGTCTCAGCCAGAAGAAAATAGTGTTCTTGGACACTTGCTTCTTATTAACGCCTGAAGAGACGAAGAGGTTCTTGGCACCCGGACGGAGATGGGCCGTCCTTTCCAGGTATTTCCTGATCGTCCTGACCGGGCATAACTTCAGGTCGTCCGTATTGCCTGTCTTGGGGATGGCTGGAAAAGAGAAACCTTCAAACCTCGGGTCCCAGACCGCTGGGTTCTGAGTCTTTGCTACAAAGGAGGGTACGAACTTGAAAGATACCTCCTTCCACCCTTTGGAGTGTGCCACGTCGTAGGAGAGACCGTGGATCTCACCTACCCTCTTAGCCGAAGCTAAGGCTAGCAAGAAGACTGTCTTGAGGGTGAGATCTTTGTCCCCGATATCTCTGAGTGGTTCAAAGGTCGGACGACACAACATTTTCAGGACCTTGGCCAGGTCCCATCTAGGCACTCTCCTGGCTTGGGGAGGGCAGGATTGTTCGAAACTTCTAATCAGCATCCCTATGTGTCTTGAGGTCCCTAGGTCGATGCCTTTCAGGAGAAAGACTTGGCCTAAGGCTGCTCGTACTCCTTTAATAGCCGGGATTGGCATTCCTATTTTATCCCTAAGGTACACTAGAAAATCAGCTATGTCAGGGACCGAGGCTTTGAGAGGTCTTATTTGTTTTGTCGCGCACCATTTCGTAAAGGCGGCCCACTTCGCCTGGTAGACTACGGTAGAGGATTTTCTTAGGTATAGGGACATCCTCTTGGCTGTGGAGGAGGAGTACCCCTCCTTCTTTAAGAGTCGCTCGATAGTCTCCAGGCGTGAAGGCGAAGAGAGAGAGGGTTGTCGTGGAACCTGAGGAAGTGCGGTTGACTCAGTAGATCTGACCTGACGGATAGAGGCCACGGCGGTTGACTCGATAGGTCTTTAGGTCCGCGAACTACTCTCTCTGTCTAGCCACCAGGGCGCTACCAAAGTCATCTGTAGGCTTCGAGCCACCTTTATTCTGCTGAGCCCATGTCTTATCAGCGTGAAAAGGGGGAAAATGTACACATCCAGATTGTCCCACTTGTTCTGAAAAGAGTCTTCTAAGGAAGCTTTCGGGGTCTGGTACAGGGGGGCAATAGACTGGGAGTTGGGTGTTGAGGTTGTTGCAAGGCGGTCAACCACCGGGGCGCCCCATCGTTGAATGATGAGCTTGGCTATTCCTGGGGGAAGGGACCATTTTGTCCCTACTATGTGGCCCATTCTGCTGAGGCCGTCGGCCAGGGCGATTTACTTTCTGGGAAAGAACCTTGCTAACATCCCCCTTGATTCCCTATCACTCAGTCTAGATTCTCTATGGTGAGATCGCCCAACTCCTTCGATACAAGTACCCTGCTTGTTTATGTATGCCATTACCGTGGTGTTGTCGCTCATCCACGCCACGGAGTTCCCCTTTAGCAGACTTGCGAAGTGTAGGCACGCCTTCTGGACTACTTCCAACTCCAGGACATTGTGTGGAGTTGTCTCTCCCCTTCCAACCAGGTCTCTCGTGCCGCTTCGTCGAGGGGAAGGGCTCCCCATCTCTGGTTGGAGGCGTCTGTGAACAGTAGGAACGGCTGACTAATGAGCCTGAGGTGTCATATCTTATTCTCCGAAGGGAAAAATTCTCCTCGAAAAAAAGGTCTAATGTTATTCCCCAGTAGTTCATTCCGGTGGAAGGGGATAGATTTTGCTACTTCGGGTTGATTCAGTTCCCCAGATCCTTGCCAAACTGGAGGAGACTTCTCCCTTGTTCCTCCAAGAGGACCTTTGAGGCGGGAAGAAGCTACCAGCCGTCCAGGTATCTGCTAAGGCGTATGCCTCGTTCGTGGGCCCCCCCTGCGACAGCCGTGGGGACTCTCACGAACACTTTGGGCGTTGTTGACAGACCAAAGAAAAAGGGGTCCTGAATTGCAGGAACTGGGAACCCTATTTCACCCGGAGGAACCTCCGACCCGAGGTGTGGACCGGAATCTGGAAGTATGCGTCCTTGGGGTCGATGGTATTCTACAATCTTTCTCCCTCAAGGACAGCAGGACCGAATTCTGCGTGTCCATTTAGAAGTCCGTCATCTTGACGAACCTGTTGAGAGCTGACAGATCTATAACCAGCCTCCCCCCCCCGGTTGCTTTTTCTGCCAGGAATAGGCGACTGTAGACACCTGGTCCTGGGAGAAGAACTTCTTCCATGGTACCCTTCTCTAGCATGGACAACACCTCCTCTTGAAGGGCGGTCCTCTTTAACGTGTCTTTAGGATCTAGCCATCTATCCGGTTGGCCGGAAAAGGCGTGGGTGGTTCCGTAGGAATGGAAGTCCGTAGCCCTTCTTTAGTAAGGACACTGTCCAAGGTTCCGCTCCTTGAGCCCTCCATGCTTGCCAATGACGCCTGAGTCATCCTCCAACCCGAAGGTTGGGTGGGGATAGGGAGCCTCCCACTCTTCCCTTCTTCTAGAGGGGCGGCCTGACCTGCCTCCCCTAGAGGCGGGGTAACCCGACCTGAAGGAGCTAGAAGGCGCTGGAGCTCCCCTGTGGAGGGGCTGAGGCGTTGCGGACCAGGAGGACGAGGGCTTCTCTCCTCGTAGTGCTGGTAGATGCTTGGGGTGTCGCGGCACTATCCGAGACAGATCTCTTCTAGGGTGGTCTCCTAGGAGTCGTAGGTCTGGGGACGTTAGCCTCCTTCTATTCAAGACCTTCTCCACTATGGTTTCTCGTTCCTTCCGAGGAAACAGAGATTCTCCCCCCAAGGGAAAGCTGCGAATGGGTCGCGTCCTCCTGTCTGGTGCCTACCAAGACACTTACGCCAGAACAGTGTTTCGCTTCCAGAACACCCAGTTAGCTGTTAGTGTGAGAGAATGAAAAGTCACTAACCTAATATATATATATACACACACACACACACACGTCTACAGAATAACCACCCACATAATTAGAATAAAAGGGACATTGATAAACTAAAGAAACCACAAAAAACTAATTATATCAGTTATATCATTCAAAAATCCTATGAATAATTCTCTTCATATCTGAATACATTAAAAAACAACAAACTTTCCTAAATAGGCTACCTGGAATTCGCACGTTATTAATAGGAATGATGACGAATGTTAGCTTAACCAATAATAAAAGGTGCCATTATACGCGAGGCTGAGAGATTCATTCTAATCTCCTTCATTTGCAATCAACATTTGGCACAAGTGGTTTACCAATGGATCATTTGTATATATATATACACTGGTAAAAATTTGCATTAACAAACCCTTTCTACTGTTTTGACGTTGTTAAAGTTTTTAGAATGATTTATTGTTAATTTATCCTCATCACTTATTTATTTCCTTATTTCCTTTCCTCACTGGGCTATTTTTCCCTGTTGAAGCCCTTGGGCTTATAGTATCTGGCTTTTCCAACTAGGGTTGTAGCTTGGATAATAATAATAATAATAATAATAATAATAAAAACGGATATATTAACGTATACGAGTGATATTACGGCAACCAATCCGTAATATATAAGAACAAAGTATGGTAAAATTTACGGTCGCCTATATTTTACTGAAATACGGCTGATAACAGTATAATCTTACGGAGAATTTCCGTTTTTATCCCCGTGGGCTGACCCGACGGAGGGAACCGTTCCTTTTAAGTCCGAGGGCCGAGCCAGCTGTGCTGATTCGGCCAGGCTGCCCGTAAATAAGCCCACTTACACCTGCGGGCGGGCTGGGGGACGCGGACGCGGATCCTCGTGGGCTGACCCGACGGAGGGAACCGTTCCTTTTAAGTCCGAGGGCCGAACCAGCTGCGCCGATTCGGCCAGGCTGCCCGTAAATAAGCCCGCTTACACCTGCGGGCGGGCTGGGGGACGCGGACGCGGATCCCCGTGGGTTGACCCGACGGAGGGAACCGTTCCTTTTAAGTCCGAGGGCCGAGCCAGCTGTGCTGATTCGGCCAGGCTGCCCGTAAATAAGCCCGCTTACACCTGCGGGCGGGCTGGGGGACGCGGATCCTCGTGGGCTGACCCGACGGAGGGAACCGTTCCTTTTAAGTCCGAGGGCCGAACCAGCTGTGCTGATTCGGCCAGGCTGCCCGTAAAGAAGCTCGGTTACACCCGTTGGCGGGGTGAACCGGAGGCTTCGCGGTCTTACGCCTGCCTGAAGAGGCCTTCTCGCATTTCTCCCTGCGAGGGTTATATCTGCGTCTGGAGGATGGCCTTCGTGGTGAGAAAAAACCCTGGGTTGTCGGTCCGGGGGACGCTGCAAGACAGACCTGGGGGGCTCCTTCTCGGCGAGGCCCTCGGCTGCAGAAGAGACTGAAAAATACGCTAAGAGACTGGAGAAGAATTAGAGACATTTTCCCCCACATGGGGTCATCAGAGGAGACGTGGCCTGCTTGCACCAGGACTCCGTCTCCCCACACACTCCCGAAAGTAGTACTTACCTCGAACTACTTCTTAAGAGTTAACTTCTACACAATAAACCAACCTCGTCTCCTACTCTGGATAAGAGAGGGTGGTAGGGAAGCTCAGCCCGGCGGGACGCCCGGCGCTAGTCTTCTTAGGCGAACCCTTCGTCGCCCACTTCCTCTTGGTGCTATACCGCACCCACTCAAATTCTTGGGGAAGGGCAATGGGCACTTCCCCGCACCTGACTTACCTCGTCCCCTACTCTGGGTAGGGGAAGATGGCTGTATAAGAATCTCTATTCGACGAGGCATCGGGAATTAAGTTGGCGAAGAGAGGCTCGTCTTCCTACGAGCCTCTTGGATGTATTCTTCCTTTTAGTGCCGAAGTGCACTCCCTGCACTACGTTCCAGGACCAGTAGTCCTGACACGTGGTTGAAGAGGAACATAAGCTGCCCCTACACGGCAACACCGAGGATAAGGGGAGGAAGAACGATTTCTTGTAAAAAGTTTTCCTTTCAGCTATCAATTCCTTGAAGAAAATCAAGGAATACAGTTCCATAACGCACACAACGCACGACACAAGCACTAAGGAAATGAATTAAACACCGGGTAAGGACACGGTTGAAAAGTGAACGCACAGGAACACTTGGGAGGTACACTGCGAAAAAACACAAGTCCGTACACTGGGAACACGTGGGATCACAACGCGCCAAAGGATCGAGAGTTTAACCGAGAGAGTGAGATGATTCGCATCTCACGACCAAGGACTTAATGAGATCCTGACCCGGGAAAAGCAGTGACCTGCCCTAATCCGGGCCGCAGGAATTATCCTGGCGGCGGGGGTAGGAACTATCGGGAGCGAGATAGGGGGGGGGGTAGCACGGGAAATCTTGGTCGAGATTGAGAGAGGTCCAAGGACCCTCCGAAGAGGTAATTCGAGGTAAAGTATTCGTGTCGGAACAAATATATATATATATATATAAATATATATATATATATATATATATATATATATATATATATATATATGTGTATATATATAAATATATATATCTATATCTATAACTATATCTATATCTATATCTATATCTATATCTATATCTATATAGATATATATATATATATATATATATATATATATATATATATATATATATATATATATATATATATATATATATATATATATATATATATATATTGTGTGTGTGTTTGTATATATAACATTGCAATCCTTACAATATATGATTTACTGATTACACTTTACACAAATCTGTCCCAAACTTCTAAAATCATAGCAAATTTGTCAGTTTGCATTCGAATGGATCGTGATGATCGAATGTCAAATCTTAGGAATTTCATAATTCCTTTGAAACGTGCTCTTGACAATGTCTCTGGGAAAAAGGGAGGCACCCATTTTACTGACCAAAGGTTTTCAACAGATTGTTCTTTTGCAAGAACTCCTCTGGCATATATAATGCCTATAGTAGCATAAATCTATTCAAAAGATATGTTCCAATTCTCATCATTCAATTTCATTCTCGCTTCAGTTTCTCTACACTTTTCTATGTGTTTGATAATGAAGTTATCTATCAATAATGTGAAAGCCTTCAGAACTTGTCCAGGAAAAACTTGAGGTTTGGCAAGGGATGTTGGTCCAGGTATTTCTCGTATTAAGTTATCGGCTGTAATTCTCCCGGCATTGACAAGATCCTGTTCTATAACTTCCCACCGTGTTCCATCCTTGCCAGTCGGAATAGTAGTGGAAGTTGTTTGCACATCTACAATATCTTCTTGTTTGAAAGAGCAACAGTGCTTTACAACGGTTCGTTTTCATAATCACTATCGTCATGATAATCATCATATTCAGATGAACTTTCTTGATTGGGGATATACTCCTTTTCTTCATCTTCAGATATAGGATCTCCTTCTGACTCAGATTCAGATAGATCGACAAATATGTCACAATTTCATCATTAGACAGAGAGCGTTTGTACGATTTATTTATCCTTTAGTACTTCAGGGGAAACTGACTGAAACGGCACCAGACTTACAGGCGCCAGGAAACAAGCTGTCAAACGTTTTGACTGGCGCACCACCATAATTACCATTGTATTGCTCCCTAGCGTTCAAAATGACCGTTCGGTTGTTCTAGGTATTACCTAATATATCTCAAAAGATTATAGCATATTTTAATTTAAACTTATTATCAATATATATCATGAAAAGTTAGGAAAATTCAATGAGTATCAAGTTTGTTGGGGAAGGATTATAATAGCTCCATGCATCCGAAAATCAAAATGCGGTCAAAATGACCGCTTGGTCGTTCTAGTGATAAGGAACTAAATACAAACTTGATAAACAAAGAGATCACTAGTAAGCGACACAATGACCATAGCGAACCCCCGAAAGGGAACAAACAAAAGACCAAACACGATTAAGAATAAAAAACTGTCGTTACCTAGAAATCCCAAACAGACGAATATAATACTCAACTTGGAAGCAGGGATCTCTAAAACATCGGACTTCTTCCAAAAATAACAAAAGCACATGAGCAAAACAAAACACGTCTGACCAACGCAAGTGCTGAAGAGGAATGAGGATGGGGGGTGGGAAGATGTAGGGGTAGAGATGGGGTTATGTTGATGAAGGAGAGGTCTAACTGGTGAGGGATCTATGGTCGTGGTTCAATCACACCCCAGTTTTCTATACCGACACTCATTGAGTGAGCGAGCTAGGTTTATTCCTGGCATTCCATGCATCTCTTTTTCTCTGGTATTTTCAGCAATAATTATGCCTTAGAAATGGTGCTAGAGGAGCATTTCACGGAGCGACACAGGTCGAGCCCAGAATTAGATTTTTCCTTCGTCAAAATCCCTTATACTGTATATAAAGTATATACTCTATATAAATAGAGAAACGTCAACCAAAATCGATTTTATTCTCAGTGAAAAAGTTAAATTAGTTAAAGATGTAACAGTGCTAACAAATTAAAGTCAAGCATCCATAGAATGGTGAGAAGTAAAATTTGTCTAAATCTAAGGAAAGATAAAAACTAATTTTGAAAAAGAAAATAAACACACTTGTAATAAGAGAAAAATCTGATGAGATTAGTTTAGCAATACAAAATAGGGACTCCCAGCTACCTGATGAAATCAAAGCAAGTAAAGAAGAAAAATTGTATTGGAATCTGCACAAGAAATAGGTGGAAAAGTTCCTTAACAAGATCAAGGAAAGCTACTAGAAAACATCAAAAACCTAATAAAGAAAAGATTGGAAAAGAGTAACATCTATTAGATAAAATAGAATTAGCAGAGCTATTCACAATATCCAAACTAAAAACCAATGACATTCATAAATACAATTAGACCAAAACTAAGGAAACACGAAAGGAGGAAGCATCAAACTGATGAAAAGATGACTTGGAATAGGGTACCAACAGATATTTGCTCTTAAGGATGAAAATGGAAAAACTATCAACAAAAGAGATAGGTTGATAAAAATTGTATAGGATTCTATACAATGCTATACAATAGTTATATAAGAAATAACTTTGCCTCTAGAAATAATGGGACACCTGAGCCAGTACCAAATGTAACAGTAGGAGAAGTAAAGAAAGCATTAAAAGGTATGAAAAGAGGCAAGGCAGCAGGAGAAGATGGCCTAACAATTCATTTAATAATAGAGGGAGGAGAATATATTAACAACATATACTAAAAAAATGGATATGGGCTGAACATATAATGAGAACGACATATAATCGATAAATATTATGAATAACAGAATGGGTCCCTAAACATTGTGAAGCTAAGAAAATTTGCGAGTATAGACTGGCATAGAAAGAAACAGAGTGTGGAAGGACAGGTCTGACCCTTTTGCCTGCAGTGGACTAGTTAAAGCTGATGGTGATGATATATTTCAATGACATAACAATATAGCCCACATTATATGTCAACAAATGGAAAAAATATTGTCAAGACCAATAATAGCATAATTTACTTAGATGCTACCTACTCACATAAACTTAAAGTATTACAAATTTAAACTGAGAAAGAAAACAAAATGACAACATTTGTATTTTTCCTAACTATACAAACTCAAACCTTATAAATAGGAGAATGATAACAGTGAAGCTTGAATACAGCAGTTGAAAATTATAACAAATGTCAACAACCAGTGTAGCAGGGAAAGCACCAACCACCGCTGCTCACTGAAAAACCACTGATAATAGCTGGGACTTTCTAGGGTGTTGGTGATAGTAGAAAAATATGAGTAAAGGACTCAGGATTATACAGTATAGTTAGGAAAAACACAAATTACTTCTAAATTTTTCATTTGTTCCTTTACATAGGAGACTAATCCTTAGGCAGGAGGAAGTCCCCGTTCCATCTGGCTCGAAACTTATACCAGGATACTTAAAACTTGTGCATTGGTATGTGGAAAGAGTTAAGGATGATAACACAACGTGCAACGGTGGCTTAACAACAACAGCAGGTCTATGGCCCTAACACCAAGGGTTGCTCTGAATGGAATATCTGTGCAGTAAAATCTGGCAAATATATGTGATGGATTCACCTGAATCAATCTCTATGGCATATATATGCAGTATGATTATGGGTTTGCCTGGTTATGTTGCACTACCCCCTCTTAAGGATAAACTCTCCTATATCTGAGTATAGAATAGCTATACATTGAGTGGGGCTTACCTGCATCTAGATCAAGTACAGCTGGCAAGGATTTTGAAGCCAAGACAAAGGCAAAGGTAAATTTTCTTCTATCGATCCCTTCTGGGGTATGACAATTACAAACTAACAAAAATATATATACTGTACATAAAAATACCTTGGAGAGGGGAAGCCCAGTCATTCTTTACTTTCATCCCATACTTATACGGAACCTTTGCCTTCGATCTGATGCTTATGTTACTGTAAGAAGAGCCAGGGTAGCTATACTACCTGGTGAGCAGCTCTGCCAAGCCCTAAGGCAAAAGCAACTGAGATCTGTGGGTCACACCACACAGATAATGGACAGTAAAAGTCATCTGATGTTTCTACATCCCTGCTTGTAATACCTCCATTACAGAGAAATTCTACGTGATTCTTCCTAAGGAAGAGGGAGAGGGGGACAAGTGTCCAATCAATGACATCCCTCAGCCAGGAAGAAATTGTGTCCTTCGTTACTCTTTTCTTCACCCTTTCTGCGCTGATGAAGAAAATGTTGGAGGTGAGGTCTAATGGTGTGTGTAGGCTTGGGTTAGCACCTCAGCGCACTCACAGGACACACTAACAACTGATCAGGATCATCGGTTACTTCTCTAAGGCTCGAATTGAAGACTGAAGGATTCTGTGTCTTGGCAATAAACTCAGGGACAAAGGAGAACAAGACCTGCCTCCAAGCCCTTGAATGTGAAATGTTAAAATAGAGACCATGCATCTCACTGACTCATTTAGTAGAGGCCAAAGCAAGAAGGAAAACTGTTTAAGGGGTAAGGTCCCTATCTGAGGCCAGACAACAGTTCACAAGGTGACCCATTCGGGGAACGCAGCAACTTCACAACATTCCAGGGGGGAGGACTCACTTCAACTGGAGGGTAGGTCTGTTCAAAGCTCTGTACGAGCATAGAAAGCTCCACCGTAGAAAAGATATTTACATGTACTCCCTTTAGTCTAAAGATGCGTCTTACCCAGACACGCTTCGACCAGATGAGTTTCTCCATCATGCTCCTCTCCCAGGCGTGCTTCAACCTAATGCGCTTCAACCAGACATGACTCGTCAAGTGATGCTTTCAGAAGAAATACACCTTTGCATGTCTTGCCCAAATGAGCTGCCAGTAGACAAGTTTCACCTTCACGTGCCTCAATCAAACACTATTCCCCATCACACACATACGCTTCGGCTGTACACACAATATGCACCTCCTCAGAACACGCTCTTTGCCTGAGCGCTCTTTGGCTGAACATGCCAAATGCATATTACCTGAATGCGTCAGAAGCGCTTCATCTGAACACACTTCACCTTAACAGAGAGGTCCACGAATCAGTTAAAAGAAAATCAAAGGCATTCAAAGACTGGAAAGTAAGACAGGCAAAAGTAAGTAAGACACAGGGAGCAGAGGAACGGTACAGAGAAGAGGATAAAGATTCTAGGAGGAAAGTTGGTATAGCTATTGGATGAGTAGTAGAGCAGTTAAATGAAAGGCTAGGAACAAAAGAAGGAGAAAAGGATATCTACAAGATTTCAAATTTGAGGAAACGGAAAACACAGGATTTGGGGCAACTGGTAGTCATCAGGGATAGAGATGGAAATATATTGCATACGGATGATGGCATTAAGAGAAGATGGGGAAAATATTGTGAGCAATTATTAAATACTGAAAATGAGAAAGAGGAGCTGGGAGAAGGACAAAAAGTGGAGGGGCCAGTGTCGGAGATACAGAGTACGGAAGTGAAGCGGGCATCGAGTAGAATGAAGAATGGTAAAGCACCAGGCCCACTAGTTTCAAACTGAAATGGTCAAGATACTAGCTACAGAGGGGGAAGACTGGATTTAGGGTAAAGGAAATAATACCTAAAGATTGGGAGGAGAGTCTAATAGTATCTATTTTTAAGCAGAAATGTGACATCATGGAATGCAGTAACTACATGGGAATTAAATTAACAGAGCATGGTTTGAAAGTGTTAGAGAGGGTACTAGATGAGAGATTGAGAGAGACTGTAAAGACTGGGAAACAGCAGTATGGATTCATGAGGGAGAGAGGGACTGTGGATGCCACCTTTATAGTAAGGCAGTTGCAGGAAAAGAGACTAGAGGGAACCCAAAAGCTCTTCTATGCTTTTGTAGATTTCAAGAAGGCTGATGACAGAATACCAAGAGAAGTATGTATTGGTACTTGAGGATGAGGAAAGTCACAGAGAAGTTGGTTAGAATAGTAGAGATGATTTACATAAGAACAAGGACAAAAGTTTAACAGCTGTTAGAGAAACAGAAACCTTTGAAGTTAGTGTTGGATTACATCAGGGGTCAGCATTAAGCCAGTTTTTATTTGAGTTGGTCTTGGATGTGTTAAGTGAAGAGATCAGAAATGAAGAGTTGTGGGAGTTGCGATATTCAGATGATTTGTTGACTATTGTTGAAAATTAAGAAGAATTACAGAGGGATGGTAGAGTGGCAAGAGACTTTGGAAGAGGGGGATTTGAAGGTGAATGTGGATAAGACAGAAGCCATGGTTAACAGTAAAGGTAGGGACAGGATAGACATACATGAAAGTAGAGGAGCAGTTATAAAACATGTAGAACAACTTAGATACTTGGGATCTTCTATAAATCAGGAGGGAGGATGTGAGGCTGAAGTTGAGAATAGGATAAAAACAGCATGGGGAAAGTGGAGGGAGGTAGCAGGACTGGTATGTGATAGGAAAATACCAATCAAGGTAAATTCAAGATCTATAGCACAGTAATAAGACCAGTGTTAATGTATGGATCAGAAATTTGGGCTTTAAAATGAAAAAAGGAAGCAAAGCTTGAGAGAACAGATATGAAACTGCTAAGTTGGATTATGGGAATATCACTGTTTGAAAGATTGGAAAATGATGAAATAAGAAGAATGGCAGGTGTATTAAAGATTACTGAGATGATAAGAGTGTCACGACTGAGATGGTGTGGGCATGTCTTAAGGACGGATGGTAGGGAGTGAGTGAGAAGGGCTTATGAGGAACCTGTAAGGGAAAGAAGACCACGAGGGAGGCAGAGAATTAGATAACAAGATAAGGTGAAGGATGATATGGAGAGAAGAGGTTTGGTGGAAGAGGATGCCTTTGATATAAGGTATGAGAGAAAGCTCATCCGGCAACCGACCCTTTAAATTAAGGATAATGGTTGGCAAGAAGATGCCATACTAGAGCAAATAAAGGTCAACATAAAGTCAGACTGATTCAAAGGAATCACATAATCTTCGCCATCTTAATACACTTTGTATTTTAGAAGTTTATTTACTCATTGCAACTTTTACTACACTAAATTATCTAAATTGCTGTAACCATCTGCTTTTCTCATGCCAATCACTGTATAGTACTTTGTTTCAAGCTTTCCTTCTTCACTGCCAAAAATCATATTTATGAATGGTATATGAAAGGTTTGTATCTAAGCAGGAAAACACAATGGCACTGCCATTCTTGTATACATAATAGGAACATTCAGAGGATACCTTTTGCTATACAGTACTTTCTCTACTCCACACTTCAGTTACTTATAAGTGGCAAAATGCTTTAAACAAAATGTTACAGGCTTAAGTATCTCAAAATCACATGACTTATATATTGAATTGTGATCTGAAGTAATACTTCATGGATAACTAATTAATGATGATTAATTCTCATAAAAACATGTCCTATAAAATGCACACACCAACCTTCAAATCAATTCCTGCCTTCTTAGCAGCCACTTTTAAAGCTGCTGCACATCCTTCAGGATTAATTCCACCAGCATTACTCAAGACCCTAATGCCTGATAATATAATGACACAGTAAGGAAAGATACAATTCAGTATCAAGAATCAACTTTAAATACAGTTTATAGAATTAATTGTAATCAAAAGACAGTAACCAAAGTTATAAGGTTAAATCATTAAAAGTGGAACCATAAACTACTATAAAAGTAATTCTACTTACAAATTACATGAAGGTCCAGGCAATGTAAAGTATATCTTAAATTTACTTTTAACAAAACCAAGACTTCAGACAATTTTTCATATCAAAAGAATAAATATTTCAAACAAAATAAAACTTACAATGAAACCTTACCTTTTCTTTTGATATCATTCAAATATGGCCCGATTGCAAAGAGGACAAAATCAGGTGCATAGCCAAACTCTGGGTTTTTTGCACGGGCAGCAGTAAGAAGAGACATGGTGATTTCAGATAAGTAGTCAAACATGAGGAAGTCAATTTTTCCATTGTGGATAAGCTGAGGTGCTGTAAGAAAACATTATCAAATCACTCATTTTCAAACCCCTTGGATAAAGAAGAAAAATCATATATTCTTCTTCTGTAGATTAATACAAGCCTTTTCTTTTAAACTAATCAGAAACCACAAATTTTATAAGTACAGTGCTTTAATTTGTATTTTTCATAACTATTTAAACTTGAGTCCTTTAAAAGGAGTATGACTTTAGCTTGACTGGAATTTGGATGTTAGAATTTCAACAAGGTGTGTCTGTGATTACTGGTGGGTGGCGGGTGAAGTCCCGTACCCTTGCCAGCACACTGAGATGCCACTTTGACCTTCAGTTAGGTCTTGCAGGGTTGTGGAGGCAAGAAGGAAGACCTAAAGGACTAAGGTTTGTATAGCTAAGAAAATTACAAATTGCTTTTAAAATTCCTGATTTTGTTCCTACACAAATATAAACCCTCGTCCTTTATTAAGAGACTTGACGCAGTGGGAGGAAGCTCCTATAACCAAACTAGTCTATTTAAAATCCCAGGATGTCAAACATGGGACCGTAGGAGGTGCAAGCTGGTGATCCCTGCAACCTTTAATTTAAGATAAGAATCTGAGGTTAAGCTAGGTTTCTGTATACAGACAGAAGGTCATGAAAGAACCTCATACCACTGTAAGGGTATCTTCTCAATGTAGGGTTGATATAAGTAATAGGTTCTACATATAATTCTTTACCCCAAAAGAAGGGAAGGAAAGGAAGAAAAAAGGCCAGAAACTCTACCTATCATCCTTGTCTAACATTGGGAATGGTATCTTAAATGAGATGCTCCTTGTCCCGTAAGGAACTAGGTCAACTACACCTGTTAAGCAATTTCCACAGGTTCCAGTGAAAACATCTCTGAAGACCTACTGTACATGTATACTCCTTAGATATTGGGCTGTAAAGGTTGTCCGACATTTCTAGACTTGTCTTTAATACAGGTCCACTGACAGGTTCTTCCTAAAATCAAGAGCTAAGCAAATTCCTCTGAATTAATAGGCTTATACTGGAGCTGAATCATCAGGATTCTCTGTTTGAGGATGCGCCCTTTTAATGGCTTCACAAAGTTAGAAGGAAATGGTGTTCTTCGAAATAGTCTTTTTAATTCTGCTAGCACTAATACAGAAATCTTGTTTATTTTCAGGTAACATCAAAGCACCCTCATAGGACAAAAAAGCAATCATCTGGATGTTCCCTCATGTCCCTAAGGACAGAGATGGAGAAAAACTCAAACCTGGATTCCTCGACTGCAAGGTTCTGGGTTTCTGCCACGATCTCCGAGACAAAGGTAAAAGAGAACTTTCTTCATCCTTCAGAATGAAATAAGACATGGGAGATACTATGAAGCTTGCCTACTCTCTTCACTGAGGCTAACATCATAGATTGAAGTCCTTATCCCATACTTTTCATAGTTGTCTGTATGGCATCCTTCTAAGGGACCTAAGGACTCTGGTTACATATCATGTGAATGGGGCAGATTCCACAAGAACGATCAGCTCTGCTCTTATTACGTCAGATGACTTAGTCGAACGAAGAAGTAGGGCATTGCTAGCACTGAGGAAAACAAAAATGAATGAAAGAAAAACTCCCACAGGACGACAACCTAATCACCGGACAAGAATGGTGTCCCCAAAGAGAACAGAAGCATACTAAGGACTGCGCATTCTCTTTGCCTGCTGCCATTGTCGAAGGAGATCAGCATAGTAAGAATCTATTGACAAAAAAAAAAAAAAAACATTCGGGAGAATAACCTAACCCACGGGCGGGAAAGGAGTTCTCCAACAGAGAAGGAACAAGCTAAATGCTATGCACTCCCTCAGCCGGTCCCCATCACAGGACGAAGGAGAGCGATGTTATTAGTGCCGTAGAAAGGTAAATTAAAACCATTCTATCAAAAATCAATGGGTGGTTATACCTTACTAAAAGTCTTATGGCTAGTTTCTGCTTTGCCAAAAGTATAATATCCCTCATCCCCAGCTGGAGTAGAAGGTGCAACAGGTTGCTCTGGTGATTCATTCACCCACCCTAGATATGACCATTCTGTCACAAGGACAGAACCAGGAACGTAACTGGAGCTGAAGGCCTGGGAAGGCCAACAAGAGCGGGGAAGAATCCCTGGCACTAATCTTGGTAGAGATGGAAGAAGTAGTTTTTATTCTTCCATTTGCTAAATGGGGTGGAGGGACAACCTCAAACCTGTGCCACAAGGTATGGGAAAAAGGCTCATCCAGCAACAATTTTTTATCTTCCAATGATTGGCCAATGACAGCCTTAAGTGATGTCATCCGCTCAAATCACTACCAAAGTATCGCAGGATGAGAGGAGCAGGAGTCCATTGTCCAGATGGGAAGGGTGATGGCAGGTGCCAAAGCTCCTCTATCAACTGGGAAATAGAAAGTGTACCAAGCCATACACTACTGTTCTGCCTGACTACCAGGGTAGTCGGGGAGATCTTAAGCACGGCCCCATGGGGCCATGACACGGGACAGGGAACCACTCAGATACCGTTCACCCCCCCCCCCCAAAAAAAAAGAGAGGTAGTGTTGTAAAGACCCCTAAGGCTGCAGAATCGGTGTCAAAAATCGAGAAGGAAGGGGTGTCAGAAGAAGTAGAAGAATGTGCACTTTTCTTGCACTTTTCTTCCTCTTATCAACCCTTGTCCAGGCTCTCCAAGCAGAGGAGTGTAGGTCTGAGCAATCAATGAGGATGATGGTTCCCCAAGGGGAGAAATCACAGGAACCATAAAACTAGGGAATACTGTCACAGGGAGGAGGTAAACATGCTCACAGGGTCCCATGACACAGACACAAGCAGGGTCACAGGCACAGAAGGTGTGGGATACATGGGCCCTGCACCCCAGGGTACAAGGAAAGAGATGGCTAACACAGGAGTGACCAGAATAGGGGTGATGTACAGAGTAACACCCTGCATCAGGACAACACACAGTTTCAGCCCCAGGACCATCTTACGACCCATCTTAGGTGCGATACCTGCAGGTGCCACAACATTTTTCCTCGGCACTGGCACCATTTTAAGAACCTTTACAGTCTTTATGGCTTGGGGAGTTATCATCGGGGATATCCCCGAAATCAATGAGACTGGGGACATATCGCACATTTCTTACCACTGGCATGACCATGGGAGACACTAGTATTGGGGACACTGGGGTAGAGGTAGCCTTAGCTACCAGATCCCTCAATAATGTCATAGAGGGCCTTCCTGAAATACCTAAGGAGGCCTAAGCCTTCCTTAGGTCAAACTGCCGTCAGTGGTATGCACAAACGGGAGAAGCTCCAACTTACGATATGGTGTGGCGAACACTGGGAGAACTCTACCAGACACCTGAACCAGAAAAGCCTGCGGACGTAGATCCAAGGGCTCCTTGTTCCTTGGACTAAGCCAGGGAATTATGTACAGGGATGGCGATAGTAGATGCAATCAATGAGGAGACTATAGAAGCAAATGGGGTCTTCTTAGTGTTGCCAACATAGACCCCAGAGAAGACTTAGCTCTCTCCCTCCCCCTCAAGGTATATGCCAGCCACTGCACAATAGGCCAAGACTTGCATTCGTCACACAGGGATGATTGCGGATAATTATGCCCCCTCTTAAAAGCACAGAGCGGGGATCTTCAGTTGGTTTACAAATAAATCAGTTGCAACATCCACCCTTACTGCAGCAAATACAAATCTCTTCCTTTTTATCTTCCACAAAAATAATAAACTGCCATTCACTTTTTCAAAGATAAAGAAAAGGAAAAAATTTGTTCAAGAGCGCAATACTGTACAGTATTACGTTCGTACTCATAACAGCCAAAAAACAACGTGAAGATACTCCGACAGGTGGAGTGGTGGGGCTTTTTGTCACAGGAACCATAAAACTAGGGAATACTGTCACAGGGAGGAGGTAAACATGCTCACAGGGTCCCATGACACAGACACAAGCGGGGTCAAAGGCACAGAAGGTGTGGGATACATGGGCCCTGCACCCCATGGTACAAGGGAAGAGATGGCTAACACAGGAGTGACCAGAATAGGGGTGATGTACAGAGTAACACCCTGAATCAGGACAACACACAGTTTCAGCCCCAGGACCATCTTACGACCCATCTTAGGTGCGATACCTGCAGGTGCCACAACATTCTTCCTCGGCACTGGCACCATTTTATGAGCCTTTACAGTCTTTATGGCTTGGGGAGTTATCATCGGGGATATCCCCGAAGTCAATGAAACTGGGGACATATCGCACATTTCTTACCACTGGCATGACCATGGGAGACACTAGTATTGGGGACACTGGGGTAGAGGTAGCCTTAGCTACCAGATCCCTCAATAATGTCATAGAGGGCCTTCCTGAAATACCTAAGGAGGCCTAAGCCTTCCTTAGGTCAAACTGCCGTCAGCGGTATGCCCAAACGGGAGAAGCTCCAACTTACGATATGGTGTGGCGAACACTGGGAGAACCCTACCAGACACCTGAACCAGAAAAGCCTGCGGACGTAGATCCAAGGGCTCCTTGTTCCTTGGACTAAGCCAGGGAATTATGTACAGGGATGGCGATAGTAGATGCAATCAATGAGGAGACTATAGAAGCAAATGGGGTCTTCTTGGGTGTTGCCAACATAGACCCCAGAGAAGACTTAGCTCTCTCCCTCCCCCTAAAGGTATATGCCAGCCACTGCATAATAGGCCAAGACTTGCATTCGTCACACAGGAAAGATTGTGGATAATCATGCCCCCTCTAAGAAGCAAAGAGTGGGGATCTTCAGTTGGTTTACAAATACTGTAAACCAGTAGCAACATCCACCCTTACTACAGCAAATACAAATCTCTTCCTTTTTATCTTCCACAAAAATAATAAACTGCCATTCACTTTTTCAAAGATAAAGAAAAGGAAAAAATTTGTTCAAGAACGCAATACTGTACAGTATTACGTTCGTACTCATAACAGCCAAAAAACAACGTGAAGATACTCCGACAGGTAGAGGGGTGGGGCTTTTAGCCTGTGCTTACTACCTGTTGTCAACTACCTCGTCAAGAATTTTAACAGCTATTCCAGCTGGCACTGAAAACATCTACCTGTTCATAGGACACAAGGTTTGTATATACGTAAGAACAAATATAAGCTAGTATCTTTTTAGTAGTGGACAGTAGGTAAGGCCAAAAATATGTCACATAACAAATGGAAAATCCTCTGATTGGCAACTTGGAAGGAGTACGGAAGCGAGACCAGTTCCAAATACTGAATACCAAAAATAAAAGACTTATGTCCAAAGTCAATGAATTAGGATTTGTGAATTAACAACATTATCATCCCCCATGCAAAACCTCTTTAGCCTACCATATCCATAGCTACCCTAAGACTAAGTTTCCACCCAGTGTTTTCTTCCCACCTGGCTTCACTCCTGGCTAGGTAACATTAAATCATAATAAAACCAGATTCATAATACTGTATTGTATTTCAGACAAAGATAAATAATTTCCCCTTTGAGAAAATTTATTTGACAAGTATGAAGACAGCTTACGCCTGCCCAAACCAACAACATACACTCCTAGTTCTCCTAATATTGGACAACAATAAAATAAATCCAGACAGCCTAATATCTAAAACCTAAGGAATATCATGTAAAATTAGAGTTACGGACAACTTTACCAGATTCCCACTGGGGAGTCCCCCATTATTTTATTTATTTACTTAATTTATATATATATATATATATATATAGATATATATATATATATATATATATATATATATATATATATATATATATATATATATATACAACAATAAGTATTCATTTGTCGTGAAATTAAGTGTCCTTTTCGAAGTAAGGGGGCACTTTTCTATGAGAAACACCTGTTATATGGTAGAAAAGCTAGAACAGTCCATAACTATAATAAAACCATACATCATATGACCTATCAGAGCAAATTATATATATGTATATATATGGGGTGAATGTAGTTCATCGGGACAGGGCAATATCTTTCTTATTACTAGCCCAATAGTTTTTCCTTAAGGGGAAGATGTGCTTTACTATGATCTGATATACCATAATATAAAGTTATTTTATGTTTTCTAAGTTCAACCCAAGAAGGGGGTCCGGGGGCTTGCCCCGCCTAGGGGTTGTGATCTGGGAACTACTAGGTTCGGTTCGGTGATAAGGGTACGAAGTGCTACTGTCCTCACCGGGCATCATGTCCTCAGTAGGTCCTACCCGCTGAGGCTAAACATGTTATATAAGGAAAATGCCCCCACCAGGCTATGTTGAGTTAGTGAATGGGGTCTCCCCTGCCATGTCCCTTTCAGGCAATGGAGCCATTTGTCAGACATGATAATTGGTAATAACCTGATAACAACTTCACTCACAAATGTATGCCGAACGATAACATTAGCAACGTTACCAATGATACATAGTGTTACCAACGATGACTCGGATTGTTAAGGTAATATTACCAGTTACACAATATATAGTACAATAAATAGTACAAAAAGGGTACAGAACCTAACAAACCCACCTAACCTAACTTAGGAGTTCCCAGGTCACAAAACTCACGTATGTACTGGGAATGTTAAAATAAGCAACGTTACCAATGATACACAGTGTTAACAATGTTACAAAGGCATTGCTAATGGTAGCAATGCTACGGTAATATCATGTATATTTTAATGAATTGTTCCATACACACTTTACATAATATATAAAAAGGTAAAAAAGGGGTGTTGGTCACCCCTGCATATTCCCTATATAACATGTTTAGCCTCAGTGGGTAGGTGCCCACTGGGGACACAACCCGCTGAGGACAGTAGCACTTAGGGTACTGTTGGGTTAGGTTGGGTTTGTATGATAGCGACAGTGGTTGGGGGGTTGCAGGGGGGCGTTAGCCCCCCCGTTAGGTCACTAGGAAGGTAAGGACATGGCTTGTAGGTCAGGTTAGGGGGGGAGAAGTTTGGGTTAGTTGTTGTCCATTTACAGGGCAATATCTTTCTTATTACTAGCCCAATGGTTTTTCCTTATGGGGAAGATGTGCTTTACTATGATTCAATATACCATAATATGAAGTTATTTTATATTTTCTAAGTTCAGCCCAAGAACAGGGTCCGGGGGCTTGCCCCCAGCTACGGGTTGTGACCTGGGAACTACTAGGTTCGGTTAGGTTGGGTTTGTATGATAGCAACAGTGGTTGGGAGGGGGTCGCAGAGGGACGTTAGCCGCCCCCCCCCCTCCCGTTAGGTCATTAGGAAGGTAAGGACACGGCTTGTAGGTCTGGTTAGGGGGGGGAGAAGTTTGGATTAGTTGTTGTCCATTTTTCTCGGCGTGTCCCCATAAACTACAAAGGCTCCTTTTATTTATTTATTTATTTATATAAATATAATATATATATATATATATATATATATATATATATATATATATACAACAATAAGTATTCATTTGTCGTGAAATTAAGTGTCCTTTTCGAAGTAAGGGGGCACTTTTCTGTGAGAAACACCTGTTATATGGTAGAAAAGCTAGTCCAGTCCATAACTATAATAAAACCATACATCATATGACCTATCAGAGCAAATTACATATATGTATATATATCTATCAGTGCATCAATCACGAATATTTTGATGTTCCATGATTGATTGATTTAAAGTTTTCAGGCATCCTGACATCTGAGGTCATTGACGCCGGTGATGTTCCATGAATAAGAACATGATATCCAAGGGCAATAGAGAGGGAAGCACTAGTAAGTAAGGACAATTCGGGAATGTGAGTTTAACGTTGGGCTTATTAGTGACGGCGCAAGGGTAAATATTTCTTGGACCAACACCATAGCCTGGGATGACATGTTAACAAATAGGCATAAAGGAGGGCCAAAACAAATAAATCATTTATAACACATGTTAAAATTGCAAATTTACAATACCTGCAGTAGGAGTGTCACCCCAAAATCCACTGGCACATCCAATTCGAACAGTTTTTTCTTGGCTGTCCCCGGAGGAAAATGTTCTGTAGGGAAATCTTGCATTATATAAAATACGGGCAGGACATATGTACTTCGTTAAAGGCTGAAACCTTAGGGACAATGACATTCTTGTGATTAAATTAATATTCCTCCGGTACTTTCGAAGAATAGTTGAAGTCGAACAATAACAAAGTTTCGGCCAAATCAAGACCGGGGAAGATAGGGGTCAAGGGCTCGGGGCAAAGTGTTCAGACTAAAGTCCAGACTCCAATCATTAAATATTATTATTATTATTTAAGATACGTTGTTACTGTCTGTAGAATCTGCACATATGTGTGGCTGAACTTGTCTGACCTGATTATAGTCTTCCATTCGTAAAATAAAAGTAAAATGATGGAAAGGTAGAATTAATTGTATTTCTAATAACGAAGATAACCCACCACCTCGCTTATTTATTTATTATATAAGTAGCGTTGACTATAGTCTAAACTATGGCTTGTAATAATTTATTGCAAGTTTTTAAATCACGATCCTAACTAATGTTTGTTTTATAAACAAAATGACATAAGCTAAAAATAAGTAATAAATTTGAAACCATACCCCACATGTATAAATTGTTATCATTAGACTGTAGCGCTCTGCTTAAACTGTTCTCCATCTAGACGACCCTTTCCCAGTTTAAATACCTCTATCCAGACAGACAGCTCAAACTACAAAGAGCTCTTGCATTAAAATATTACAAGATATCAAAACTATTACATGATACCGGCCAATTGGAAAATCTTACAATTCTCCAATATACTGTTTATTAAGAACGCGAATCCTAATTTGCGTTGGCGAAGAAAATTTCAAGATTTGGTGATATCCAAAACGATATCAATGCCAATCTAGTCTAGATAACCACCTTTAGGTCCGTGACAGGGGTATGTTACTGTTTTTTTATTTATAATCAATTTGACTCTTTGCTCAAATACATAATGTAAGAGTTTTTTTTTATATAATTTCATTTTTTTTGTACTTAGAAGGATGTTCTATTTAGGACCTTGTGATTAAGTCTTTAATTTGGTGACCATTGCAGTGATTTTTATTACGATTTTGTAAATCTATAACTTTGTAAGTTATATAATAAGATAAATAGAACGGAAAGTTTAATCACGAGGTTTGTACCTCGGGAAAATATTATTCTTGACCTACTTCTGTAGTGTATTTAGAGCACGTTGTCTATGGAAGTTGATTTCCATTGGCAGTTAGTATCATTTTTACAGCTAACAAGTTTGTTAATATCAGTCATGTATATGGTAAATAAAATATGCTATAGTTCCTTCAATAAGTAATGCAACTAATCTAAATTTCCTAAACATTGTTGTTAAATATTGGTTTGTTCTAGATTTTGCATCTATAAACTCTTTGCTTGTTTAACTTTATCTGTAAATCGACGTATCCATATATTAATCTATCCATTCACAATTCTTCTGCCATTGTATAATTACGAACTATGGTCTATTGTTACCATGCAGATAAAGTCAACGGCCATATCGCGTTAAAAACATTACTTCGTGTCCGATCAGCGAAGTTAGACAAGTAGGAACCACGCTGAATGCTGTTGTAGATTGTAATAATTACTTAGGAACCTCAACATATATATGGCATTAGGATGCAATAAAATCTTTTGATAAATTATGCTTGAAGGACTGTATTAAAGAATTGTGTAAGATTGGTAGGCAAAGATGGTATATGAATTAAACGAGAGAGGTGAAGGGTAAAGATGAGCTAGGGTTGTAGCTTAATAATAATAATAATAATAATAATAATAATAATAATAATAATAATAATAATAAACCATAGAAATATTAGTCTATATCATATTAAAGGAATCTATATTGACTATTACTTTATGTTCCACTATCATAATGTGGCCCAAAACATTCTATCATTCTTTCGAATTGTTATATTATACTTGAAATGCAACAAAATGCAGTTCCTTCACAAAAATATCTTATTTGAATATTGAATGTTAGCCATTTTACTCAATACCCCACTTAGACCAGCAAACGAAATCAGTCATTTACTGTATTCTTTAAAGCTCTTCGTACTCCTTATGACGTCCCAAAGATGTATTATTTAATAAGAAAAGATATTGATTTGGTAATCAGAACATATTTCTCGGATACAATGTTATATGAAAGACTGTCTCTATATATTTTAACAAAAATATAACTATATCCCCTTCATACAAATAAAAATCTTCAGCTCCGTCGACAGTGGCTAATAGATACAAAAAATCGAACTTCGGGCTAGATTTCCGAACAGCCAAGCATAATTGTTCGGAATTACCCCAAAAATCCATGAGAGTTACCTCGTGGCAGTGCATTCTAGTTTTCTGATTGGCTGTAACTTCTTCAGCTGTGATTGGTTGTTGCTTTTGTTTACTATAGCTTCACACATACATACAACATCGTAACCCAAACAGCCAATTGTGTTAGAAATGTTTGAAATCACTTAATAAAAGATAGTATTTATTTGAAATATCGAATAGCCTATTAGCCACGTGTTACTCAATACCTAACTTAGATCAGCAAACAGAATTAATCAGGCATGCCGAATAAAGACAAGCTTTTAAAATCATCCTACTCTTTAAGACGTCACAAAGACGTATTTTACTTAATAAAAATAATCATTTGGTAATTAGAATGTTTCCCTCTGTTAAAATATGTTATTAAAAATCTTATAAGGGATTGTCTCCATATACTTTGAAAAATGTCTCTAAATAGCTTAAAACAAAAAAACAAAAAATCTTCAGGTCGTGGTCATCATAGCATATAATAGCTAGAGCGTTTGAAAAAGAGTTTTTCGAGATTCAGGCAAGTCTGTAAAACAGCTAAACATAAGTCCCGGTACTCTCTCTTGGCGGGATATTCCAGTCCTCTGATTGGCTGTATCTTCTCAGCTGCGATTGGTTGTTGCATTTGTTTACAAATTCACACACACTTATCTAACATCGTAGCCATGACCCAGTTAATTATTCCATCATAAATGGCGTATTTATACAGCCTACGCATTTGAACAAGATCCATTATTTATTTTATCATTAAATTTATAATACTTTATGCGTGTTTTGATAAAAAAATCAATTTCTAAGTATTACTTTATGTAAAACTAATATAGTTATTTTACATCTACCTAGTTAAATTCATTCACAAAATACGAGATGAATGACGTCACACACAACCACCAATCACAGCAGAGGATGAATCATCCAATGAGACGCCAGATATTTCCCGCTAAGGAAAATCATAAGGTGGGAGGGTTTCTCTGACATATGGGGGGCTGTTGGCAAACGAGTCAAATTCACAAGAGATATTTTGTTCAAACGCTCTAGTTAAGGGGACTCTTACTGACGATGATATTCAAAGACCCATAAATTGACATATTACTAAAACATTGTTTAGAGTTTGTTTACATAAAATTTACAGTTTTAGGTCATTTATCTGAATGAAATATGTATACTGCTAGTGTTTTATCCCAACATAGTTACTTGATTATTCAAGATCACTATAATAATAGCCCACACTGAAACCAGCATACACACGCAGACGGTGTAAATTTCATCCTACCGTTGATGACGTCATCAAGACGTATTTCCCGAGTAAAATAATGATTAGGTAATCAGAATCCATCTCTCTACTAAAATGTGCTATTAAAACGTCTCATAAGGGACTAACTACATATTTTGAAGAACATATATCTTGCATTCCCTTACAAACAAACCAAAATATCTTCATAAGACCACGAAATTTCTGTCTTTGTTTGGTCAAATCTTCCTCAGCTGTGATTGGCGGTTTCCTTCAGGTACCCCAGCTTACAACACACACACGCACATCTAATATCATAGCCAAAAGAACAGGCAAACATTCTTTTGAATATGACGTATTTATTTAATTTATGCCCTTCAACAAGATTACTAATTACTTTATTAACTAATTAATAAACTTTCTATGTTTATTTTTATATGAATACGGGGTTTAGATAGAAAAAATTCTAAAATAAGTATAGGTATTTCACCCCTACCCAATTGAATTCATTCATAAAATAAGAGATTGCATGACGTCACATACAAACACCAACCATAGCAATGGACGAATCAGCCAATGAGACAACGGATATTTCCCGCTAAGGAAACCATAAGGTGGGAGGGTTTCTTAAGCTTATGGGCTGTTGTTAGCGAAGAGATACCATAAGGTGGGAGGGTTCCTTAAGCTTATGGGCTGTTGTTAGCGAAGAGTTAAATTAATGCAAAGTCTTTTTGTTAAGTTTTTTCCATCTGTTTTTTTTTTTAATTTATTTATTATCCATCTATCTATACGAACTGTTGTTGTTTGCGGACGGGTTAAGTTTACTCGAGTCATTTCATTCAAACATTCAGCTAAGGATTTTTTTTATCCTAAATCATTGTTTATACATTTCTTATTTACTATATCTTCTAGATATCATTCATTAATCATTCTTTTCTTTTATAAGCGAAATAACCTACATATGATTTTAATGTAATATTTATTATCATCACCATTTCTATCATATTATAATATGTAATAACTTGTCAGATTTAGTGATCTTTTGATAAAAAGCTACCTCGAGTCATAAGTCCAAAAAGAATACATAGTAAGGTAAATAAATAGCAATGTGAAGGCTATATAGGCCTGAAATTCCTTTATATGTTTTTGTTTTGTTACAAATATGCCTATTATTAAAACAATGACTTAAATACAGGATACAGAAGAAGCGGTCTTATCAGTGGAAAAAAAAATTCACATTCAGAATTTAATTTTGTCACGGCTAAAAGCAATTGAGAATAGGCTTTTTGTTTTATCTATTTTCTTTATAAACTAGAATAAATGAACGGTTAAGAAATCAAAATAGCATCAGCAAAACTGATTGTTGAGTACTTACTTTAAGGGGTCCTTCTCTGGTCCTATACAGCAGGGGAACCTTACTCACTATAGGAACTCCTCAGACATTTTACCATGTTCGTCTGAAAACATTCAACATTTTGAAATACCGCATATTGCTCGTTTATTGTCAAATCCACACTATCTAAGCACCTCGACCAAGAAAGTCTTCAGTTTTCTCTTGAAAGCCTTAATATCTTCATCTTTCGAATGTCTAGTGGGAGCTTATTGTATAGTTTCAGGGCCGCATAGAGCTTACAGTAGACATACAATATATCTAGGTTCCAATAATTTGAAACCATCTGTAACTATTCTCGTGTCAACATGCTTTGTTAGCTGCACAATATGTAGCAATTCTCCTAGATATTTTGGAAGTCCTGTTCTGTTATTGTACATATCCTAAATTGGATTCTGGTTTTAACAGACCTACTTGTAAAAATTTATCTTTAACACCGTTTTTTTTTTTAACCTAACCTAATAAAGTGAAAGGTTCCTTAACAAACTATTGATTGACAAATATGTTGTAAATTAATTTCCTGATGTCGAGATAAAGTTGCAGGTGTAGACCTACTGGGTGATCAGGATCAAGTACTTTTCTTGAGAATGTTGAATCAGATTGTACTGTATTGGCATGATAGACACAGTCGCCTAACATTCTCAAAAATTATGATTTTTACAAATTGACAAATTTGAACTCTATAGCCTAGCGTTGGGGTTTGTGAGGCCATTCAGAGGCGTAATTAAGGCAGATGAAATATCAAATCATCATTTCACGAACCCTTATCAATATATATATATATATATATATATATATATATATATATATATATATATATATATATATATATTACATATATACATATATATATACATATATATATATATATATATATATATATTACATATATACATATATATATACATATATACATATATATATATATATATATATATATATATATATATTACATATATACATATATATATATATACATATATACATATATATATATATATATATATATATATATATATATATATATATATATATATTACATATATATATATATATATATATATATATATACATATATATATATATACATATACATATATATATATATATATACATATATACACATATATATAGAGAGAGAGAGAGAGAGAGAGAGAGAGAGAGAGAGAGAGAGAGAGAGAGAGAGAGAGAGAGAGAGAGAGAGAGAGAGATTTTATATGGTTCATATGTTCCATGACTTAACTTATTATTGATTTACATTTAGTAACTTAGGACACTTTTTTTCGATAACAACATTTAAGTGAATTATCATGATTTTATTTCTTTTATCCTTTATGATTAAGTTAAATGACAATAGATTTGCATCAATAATTATCATAAATTTGAGATTTAATTCCTAACGAGCGCTTGGAAATTGATACCATACATAATTGATAACACATTTATATAATTTCAATTTATCATTTTCAACAGTTTTTCCAGTTAAGGAATATAAATACTTAGGAGAATGGTACTCAGTAAAGGGAAACCATAGTTTTAGCATAAGTAAAAGGGAAGCAAAATAGAATATATGGTGCAATAAGTTAGAAAGTATGAATACGGTAACAGGGTAGGAAGTGCTTGTGGGAATAAAGGTCTATGAAACAGTAGTAGTACATAGAATGTTTGCAAATATTGAGACAAGGGGTATAAAAAAAATAAAAATAAATGAAAGAGGGTATACAGTACAAAATTATGAAAGGAATGTTTGAACAGATTGCTACCACACCTTATTGGGGATTGATAACAGAAACAGAAATATGACTGGTTGAAAATAGAATAGAGTATAAAAAAGGTGATTTTTTTTTTATAAGACGAAAAACTAATTCTCCATAACTCATCGTTATGGAGAATTCTTGAGAAAAAGTATTATAGAAATATGGAAAAAAATATGATATTCAGATTGAATTAATAAAATATAAAAAGCAAGAACTCAAGAAAGAAACAAAAAGTAAAGTGACAAATAAAATTAAAAGAAAAATAGAAGAAAAGAAAGCAGACACGACCAAACTGGGGTTTGTAAATAGTAACGGCAAAAGAGATTACATATGAAGCAATAATTGTTATGAAAACAAGGTAAAATATGAAAGAATTAAAATAAAATCATAGACACAGTAATGAAAAGGATAGGCTCTGTGTGTTGTGTAAAAAGGCAGTGAAACAACTGAGCATATATTCAGCTGTAATGAATTACGAAAATTTAGAAGCAATTGCATAGAATTAGTAAATTTGGGATCGGCATCTAAAGATGTTGCCCGATATATTAGATAGGCGCTGGAAATTAGAAGTAAAAGTATGCCTGTTGTGCTGTCTGCGTAGGAGGTAACTAAAGATAATTAATAACTTTTTGCACTTAGTACCCTTCTTCTAGCAGTGTGCCCTCAATCCCTGTGTTGTGGAGAGAGCAACGAGGAACCTGGAACTCAGCTGTGACTAGGAAAAAAAAGCTTTGCACTTACTGTAGCTATTAATTGATAGAGTGGCGGCAAACTTATTTTGCGGATTGAGCTGATTCAGTTCTAGAAATTAAGGAAATGGGAACCAGAAATTATGCAGGAACAGTATATTTTTATGAAATATTAAGGAACATGCTATAAAATAAACTGATCGAGTGTCAAATTTCCTTCTTGTAAGGAAACGTTTACGGGAAAAGTATTGTGTAACCATTATTCTGTCAGGAACCATTAATCTAGTGAACACTTTTCTACAGACCTAAATCACTTTAGTACTATTTACAAGAGGTGTCTTGTTTTCTAAAGAATCATTCTGAAATGTTTATAACAGGAAAAGTTTGTTCCAAATTGCCGCAAGGCACTATGTCCCTGAAGCAGGTAAGATATAAAACGCATCAGAATTGTTAGATTTTTGTTTAAAAATGCTTGAATCCTCTCCCTTGAAAAAAAATTATATATATGTTTCTTGATATATACCCAAGACTAATGAAAAACAGTATGTTTATATAGATGAGCCCATAGTAAAAGCTTGACAATGCTTAAATAGCATATCTTTCCGTGAGTACATCCTAACCTAATGTAGTTCTTAGCAGTTTGCTCAACCCCCTTACAGGTGTGAATTTTTTATTTGCATATACCCACACGAACATTGCTGTAACTCAATTGGACTTGAAATAGGCACTTTGCTATTAGTGTGTCCTAATAATGTCATCTCTGTCACATTGATGTGAGAATCTAGGGTGCTATTATAGTATGCTATCTACCGTCAAATTTCTACTATAGTATGGTATCTACCACAAAATATGTTATCTACCGTCAATGTTAATCCTCCTGTTTGATGAGGATTATCAAACAGATTACTTATCACCAGTATGTTATCCTCATTGGACTTTAATGATAGTTTAATAATATTTATTGGAAGGACAACATGGATGCATAATTATAAACAGTTTGTAGGTTGGGTTAGGTTAGGTTAAATTAGGACATGGGTGCATAATTATAAGCAGTTTGTAAGTTAGGTTAGGTTAAGTTAGGTTAGGTTAGGTTATCAAGTCGGTAGTGATCCTCCTTATTAGAGGCGGATTAGCAAGTAGACCGTATCCTTAGGGACTGATGGTGGGTATCATACTATAGTCAGAGAGGGGTGGTAGATAGCAAAATTGGCGGTAGATAGCATACTATAATAGCACCGAATCTAGAATAGTTTTGTTACTGAACCAAGTTTAGCCCTTACTATTAACTAGATCATTTGAAGCAGACCCTTTTAACCTGAAGTATAGGTGAAATAATTTGGATTCTAGGTAGTTAAGGAAAAAATCAATCCTTTTTTTGACACAAATAATGGATATAAAATTTATACACAGTACAGCACTGTATGCAGTATGATATAAATTCACAACATTAACATTAAAAATAATCTCTTCATTGCTGTAGTAAAGTACATGTACCTTAAAAGTTACGTGGAGCAATGCCATTAATCAAATGCAAGAAGGAAGGAATGATATATAGTATTAACAGATGCAAAATTAAGTGAATGCATTTAAAAGTAAATTGCATCATTTGTTATTACAAGTACAGTACTGCTGTCAATTGAAATAAGCTTGTGCAAAATGTTCAAGATTACTGTACTGTAGATACCAACAATTTTATATTTAAAATTAAGAGATGGCCTCTTTTTTGAATGAAATATCTTTAATGGCATTGTAAATTGCTTCTAAATAAGAAATTAAATAAATCTCATTAGGATAAGCTCCCTCAAAGGTTTTGATTATGAAATGGTTTGAATTTAAACTGTATCAGGTTAGGCCACTGAGGCACAATAATAAGAGTATTAATGAAATATCACAAATTTTCAAAGTAATCTGTATATTTCCTAGCTAAAAAACCTTGAATCCTTTAATAGGAGTATGATTTCAGCAAAGCTGGAAAACTCTGCTATTAAAATTATAACAAAGTATAGGTAGTTACCGGCAGGGGATGGAGAAGCCCTCCTGAGTGCCAACTCGCTGAGTAGCCACATTGATCATCATCTAGTGCTTGCAGGATTGGATGAGGCTTGAAGTAACTTAAAGTCTTAGATTTGTATACTGTACTTAGGAAAAATACAAATTACTTTTTAATTTCTTTATTTGTCCCTATATGATTACAAACCTTCATCCTTTGATAGGAGACTTTTCCATTGGTGAGAGGAAGTCCCTATCACCAAACTGGCTGATTAAAATCACAGGATGTCTAAGAACTCAGACCACTTTGGAGTAGAGTGATGACTCCAATCCACTTTCCCTGGCACAATATTTAGACTATAGGCTACTGTAGGTGTCGGCTAATGACAGGCAGTCATGGAAGATCTTATATCCTTGTATGATACCGTATCTGTAATGCAAGACAATAGTAGATTGTTGGGTTTACATTAATATCCATCCTTCCCTTCATTTCAAGGATGGAGGAATGAACACTTCTAATTTATTTGCAATAGAAAAAATACCTATAAGTGAAGCTTAACTGCATTAACATCCATTCCAGTAATATAATGGTGCAACTGTTGCACCCTAAGGAAGGGGAAGGAAAAGAGGAGTTAAGTCCACATTCTCATTCTTCTCCTAGACTGACGGCACAACCTCTATCTTAGATGCTTTGCTTCTTGTCCTGTGATAGAGCTAGGTTTGCTACACTACTTGCTGAGCAGCTACCACAGGTCTTATGGTAATGGTGTCCAGTGACTCTTAAGTAGCGGGCTGTGAAGATGATCTGATGTCTCCAGACACATTTTTAATACCTGACCTCTGACAAGTTCTTTGGAATGGCTAGAGATGCTCCCATTCCCCTGACCTTGTGAGCTCTTGCCTGTAGCTCATCTTACTCTGAAGATGGTACAATACTCCGTTTATGACCTCACTACGCCACAAAAAGATGGAGTTTTTTTAGATCTTCTTCTTTTGTCATTGTGAGCTAATGAGCAAGTTCTCTAACCTTGGTCTACAGGTTGAATCCTTTTGAGGTGAGCATCTTAGTGCCCTTATAGGTCAAAGAAGCAAATCATCCAGATTGTATGTCACTTCCTTTAGTGAGGAAACAGTAAGAGTCAAAATTTGAATTATGAATAGTAGGATTCTGAATTTTTACTACAAATTCTGGTACAGAGAGAGAGAGAGAGAGAGAGAGAGAGAGAGAGAGAGAGAGAGAGAGAGAGAGAGAGAGAGAGAGAGAGAGAGAGAGAGAGAGAGAGAGAGAGAGAGAGAGAGAGAGAGAGAGAGAGAGAGAGAGAGAGAGAGAGAGAGAGAGAGAGAGAGAGCTAGCTAGCTGCCTTCAATTATCAAAATAGATAACCAAATAAGGCAAGCCATTTAGTCAAAGCCAAAGCAAGCAAAAACACCATCCTGAGCTTCAGATCCTTGTCTGGTGTGTGCTGTAATGGATCATAGGGAGGCATTTTTAGGGAGCTGAGAACTTTGGTTACATTTCAAGGAGGTGGTTTGATGACCCTAAGAGGACAGGACTGCTCAAACCCCCTCATTAGAATTGACCATTCCCACAAAGAAAAAGTCTACTCCCCGCAGTCTAAAGACTTGGCTAAAGGCTGAGCAATAGGCTTGTACCACTGTGACCGAGGAGTTTCTTTCTTTACAGGAAAACAAGGAAGTCTTCAATTAAGGAAACAGAGGTTCCAAGAGGAGAGGTACCCCTTCGAAAACACCAAGATTGCCCACTTGGCTTAGTATACTGCTGTGGAGGCTCTATTGAGGTACCCAGGCATCTGTGCAGTGCCTTGTGAAAAGCCTCTATCTCTAAGGAAATGCTGGATAATCTTCATCCTAGAAGTGACAGGAATGTCACCAAGTCGTGGTATTTCTGTACATGTGGTTGACACACAAGGTTGTGTCAATAGCATGGTCCGGGAACCATTCTGCTTGCGGCCACCCATGCTCCACCAATGTTGATTCTGAGGTTTTGGGTTGACATACCCAGTTGATTACTCTGAATCAGGCAAAACGGCAAAAAAGCATAAACGTCCAAGCCATTCCATAGATGTTATAGTAGAAGGCATCTTCCAGTGCTGCTACCTCATCTGGAATGGGTGAACAATACACTGGTAGTTTGTTGTTCAACATGTTGCAATCAGGTCAATCATTGGATTAACTTCACAAAGTCAAAATTTTCCTCGCTACTTGAGGATGAAGGGACCACTATGACTCTGCAATCTATCTCAGGCAACTGAGTTTGTCAGTGATTACATTCTGTTTGCATGGAAGGACTCTCACCGACAGCTCTACTCTGTTGTCCAGTGTCCATTCATGGGTTTGTATTGCCAAGTGGCAAAGGTGCTGAGAAGCAATAATTTCTTGCTTGTTGATGTATACCACTATAGTAGTGTTGTCGCTCATCAACGCCTGCTGAGTGGCATACGAGGTACTATACTGTTAAAATTATTTCAGCACTGATAGAGTTGCTTTCATTTTCAGCAGATTCACGTCCCAGTTCTTCTCTACCTGGGACTAATGGCCTGTCTCCCTGATTCAATGGAAGGGCTCCCAACCTTCCTTTTAGGAATCTGAGAACAGTAGTAGCTCTGGGGAAAGTTTTTCTAATCTGGCATCTTAATAGGGGTTCTTGTCCTCTAGTCATCAGTGGAGGTCCAATCTTACCTCTTGACCTACTGGAAGTGGATGGTACGGGGGTTCAGTGCTCTGATTCTGGCGTCTCTTGCGGCACCACTGGAGAGCACTGGAGAGAGCATGTGTGTAGTTAACAGAAAGGGAGAATCTTTTTCGGGGACAATAAATGTCCAACAATTGCTGCCATCCTCAGGCTAGAAGATGATGGTGATGGAGGAATGGGAGAGCTATCCTCCTGAGTCTGCCAACCCGGTCATCTGAAGGGAACACCCTTCTGTCACTGCACTTAAACACATTCTTAGGTATATCACCAGATCATGGTAAAAAATGAGAAGTCTGTCCCGATGTTAAAGGAGTTGCCTCTTTGAGTCCGAAAGGACCAGTCAATCATCTCAGTACCTCATTAACCTGATCCTGTTGATATGTGCATGGTGCAAAGACACTCAAGAATACCTGAGGTGGGATCACCAGTCAAAGCATAAAACTGAGTTGGTAAACCTTGCCACTAATGAAAAATCAGAAACTTTCTCAATGACTGATGGATGGGGATCTAAAGTACTTGTCGTTCAGATCTATCAAGAACATGAAGTTGTTCCTCTTGTTGGCTTGTCTTACTGTGTTCGCCATTTCCATCTTGAATGGTATTTATCGTACAACACCATTCAGAATGGAGAAGTTGATCACCCACCAGTGTGGCAGTTGCAGGGGGCATTGCCTCCTTAACAGTATCTGGCTTCTTTCTTACCTCCTCTTCTTCAGTTCTGTCCAAAACAAGAACAAAAAGGAGGAGCAGGGTTAAAAGCTCTTCTAGAAGTGGCAGATGTTGTAGCTTTTGACCCATTCTCTGCCTTCTTGAGGATGTTTCCAAGCCATCATCATCACCTTAGAGATTGTTGTTATGTTCTTTAAGGACTTGGCTCACTGGTTGGACCTTCTCTATTTCTTGACCATTCCATCCCCATCTTCAGTCGGGAAGAGGACAGTAATTTGGCTCATGGTGGCGTTTCTTAACGTTAAAGCCTCCCTTTTGCCGATATGTTCGGCAAACTTATAGGTTACAGCATTCCTGTGTTCAAGAACCCAGTTTGTCCATTGTTTAGCTGACTGGTGTGCTAGAAACATGACCGCCTTTGCCCCAGAGAATACCAGGTTGGTCACTGTTTCTTCTTCTCAGGATCCAACAGTACTATAGTGGCAAAGTAAACTAGTGTACCTGACCAGTGATTGAGCCAGGATTATGCCTGAAGGGTAGACATGGGTATATCTTACATGTTTACCACTTCTCTTGCTGAAAAGAGTTTAGAACGAGATGCCAATCTTTCTGCTGATATCCCTGGCAGGAAAGTTGTGAGGGTTACTTCCACCAGCAGAGGAGAAGGGTTGGCCCCCCTTATGTTTCATAAAACTGCCTCTTCTTAAGGAGTCGAGATGGCAAGATCTTTGAGTACCTGTTCGCCTTTAAGAAATTCTTGCAGCCCGAGACCTGACATTCTACGGTCCCAATTCCTTCTTTGGCGAACTTGGTCCAAGTTAGCTTCAGAGAAGGTTTTACACTCTGCAAAGTGCTTAGGAGTCTTTCACTCAACTAGTTTCTTCCCTTCTTTTTGGAAGTCCATTGACATAGTCTTATCAGGGATAATACTTTCAGCAAACTGGATATGGGTTCTGGATCTTTGGCTTTGTTTGTTGTAAGACCTAAATCCTGTTCCAAGGAGGCCAGAGTGTCAATCCAGGATCAATCAAATCCTCTACAGTAGTCTGATTGGAGATATATCAGTGTGTTCTGAAGAGTACTGTCTGGTGGAACCTTTCTCGTGACCCAAAACCAAACCTGGGTGGTATTTGAAGGGTTTCCCTTCTGTTAAATTATCCTTCTTCATCCTGGGAATCAACCTGGCTGCCATACTATCCTTGAGTTACTAGAGCAAATCCTGGGGGTGGTTGTGCTTCACCGGTATCCCAAAGTCTAAGGTCTTGGCTTTACCATAAGATGGTTTAACTCTAGGGTTCAGGGAGACTCTCCTTAGCACTAGAATCATGCCTATTTTTCAGTTTTGTCACCTTATTCTTCCCCTTTCTCTCCATTGCTCCCATCAAAAAAAGTTTTGAGGATTCGTGATTTGTCGTCGTTCTGGCATTATTGATTGCTGAGCAAGCTTCTGTTGTTCTTGATATAGAGTAGAGTTCTTAGAGCATGAGCCACGGAAGACTCCAGAATCCATTCACTTTCCAGTTAATACGCTGTCTAATATTGATCTCGGGTTGAAGGACTCTAAGTGATCAGAACTCTATAGGAGATAGTTTGTAGGCCTTATGTCTGTATTCCAAAGCACTTATTAGTAGTGTGCTTGTCTTGAACCTGCCAATAGTCCAAGGGAGAAAACTCATAAAATGTGTCTGTCAGAGGCTCAAAATCACCTTGTGTCTAACTGCGATGGAGAGCGCACTTCCTTAAGGGCATGTGAGCACACTGGAATAATTTCCAATAGGTCTGTGCTCCATGGCGAAATCGCAATCATAAGATCGCATGGTTATCTGTCGATACCAGACTAGTTGTGCACTTAGCAGCTGGGGGAAATGAGTCAAAGTGTGCTCAAATTCATGTGCGTGTTGATGTATTAAGGAGTGCACAGCACCAGGAAAAAGACTAGGGTTTTTGCCTGTTTGCTAACAGCAAGATCATGTGGGAATTTATGAGTAGGTGTGTGTTCAAACTTGTGGGATCCAATTCATTGGATCTACTCTTCAAGGTGTGTTGGAAAGACAGAGAATGCTCTAATCCTGTTCATGTTAAGGTATGCCTGGTAACAGGAGAAAGACCGAAGTCTTGTAAATGTTCGGCAAAAGTGAGTTATCATTGGCAGGTGTGCACAAATAAAGAATTCCTGGAAGAAGCGTGAGTGCGCATTGTGGTATGCTTAACAAGAGCCTCTTGCTTTTCATATCTTTTACCTTCGGGTGACGAGTGATCCGTCAGAGAACATGGTTCTTCCGGAAGTTCCTTGGAACTTTTGGCAGAAGGAAAGACATCCTTCTTATGTCCTAAAGGAAGGAAAGCTCCCAAGAATGGTTGTGTCGGAGCATCAAAGTCCTTACATACAATGGTGCAACTAGAGTGGCCATCCCTGTACATGAGCTGGCAACAGTCTCTGCTTAGAAAGAGTACCTTCCAAACACAAATGCGGCCATAACATCATTTCCTCAAGGTGTCATCACCAGGGTCATCATCTGGAAAAGACTTAAATGACTCGCTCTCAGAGAGCGAGGTCCTACAGTTTCCCCAGGGGAAACAGGTCAGGCTTCCCCCTCTGGAGCTTGTCCTGAGGCTAGATTAAGACCCTTCCTCACACTGCCTCTAGAGGAGGCCAACGTGAAAGGATCTGAGGGCAGGGTACCAGGGATAGGAGGAAGACTTACTATGCTTCAAGGCAAATCACGAATGAGAGGAGTCGCACTTAAGCTTCCTTTTCCTGCTGTTCGCCTGCCACTGGAAGGACCACTTTTCTTTACAGTCCTCACAGGATGAAGCTTTTGAGCAGTGACCCCTGCAGGTTGGACACAAGGAATGGGGATCAACTAACGACCTGCTCATGAAGGACCCACTGCTACGATTGGTAACTCCAGAGCATGTCTGCATGTCTACTTTTGGCACAGAAAATTAATTCAGCCAAGTTTGGATTAAACTTTGGTACAATGACGACAGAAATTAAAGTGGCTACTCGGCATTGGCTCCGCCACATGCAGGTAACAACCGAAACCTTGTTATAATTTTAACAGCCAAGTTTTATGGTTTTGCTAGTCATACTCCTATTAAAGCAGAGCCTTCAACCCTTTCTGATGTCATTGAGTGAGATAATTAAGCTGCTAGGGTCCATATCAGGTCGGAGGCAAACCCCTAGTGGGGGTCATAGAGAGCTTCGCCATACCCCTCCTGCCTTAAACAATTTTTATGTTTTTGAGGGGAATTTCAAGGCTTCAGGTTGCATTATTTTCCTAAAAATGAAATTTATGCAACAGATAAAATAGTAATATAAACCCATATACTGTATCTGGTTAAGGTGACAAAAAACCTATATTCTCTCCACATTTTGTTTTTTTTTGCATGTAAAATGCCCTCTTTACATATGATGTTGTTATATACTGTACAGTAGTTATACATTCAGGAAATGGTTGTAGCTTTTGGCACAAGAACACTCATAATAATTTTTACCATGTTCACACTGAAAATCATCATTAAATCACATTTCAAAATTCCAGTTCTTGTCCAGCTACTATATATTCAACATAAAGTACAACACGACTGCTCGAGTAAGATGATTGTGCCTGGTCTACGTTGTCCTTTTGGTTGATAAAATCAAATCACCTATCCTAACTACAACTGTCATGGCTATGAATACTAGGCGACACATACTGCGCAAGTTTATTTACAAAGTGCCCAAATGTCCTGTCGGGTTTTATTGATAAATGGTATTAATTTTTACAATTTTTGTCAAGGTATGAGATTTTGGATACTGCGCTCGAGTGTGTGACTCAAGACTAAAATGTGGGAATCTCACACAGGATGCTGACAGTTGACCAGATTGAGGTTTGCATTTGTGTAGGAACAAGTTACTGTACAGTACAGTATAATGTATGTGTCTATGAAACAACAAACCTACAGCTACATATTTTTTTATTTTAAGGATTCAGAATAATTTTTTCTAAATTTAACTACAATGCATAAGAACCTTTATAATAATCTATGAACTGAAATTACATTTTTTTTTTTTACAGTTTATGCTGCGTAGGGAAGCAATCATGTTATACAGAAATATTCTTAGGCAAGCCCAGCTTCTTCCAGATAAAACTCAACGCAAAGAAATAAGAGATTGGACTCGTTCCGAGTTTGAAATGCACAGACACCAGGAAAAGGAGGTGAGTAAGCTTTTAATCTTATGAACGAGTAGTACTGTACTTAAATATTGTTATGCAGGACCGTATGTTTTAATGCAGTGACTACCTTTAAAATGTTTAAGGGTTAACTTTATAGATTCAAGTTGTTGAAAGAAAGTTTCAAACATTTTGTAACAGTCAACATCTAGTGAGAAGGCAACATTATCCACCTTCAAATAAAGAAACTTATTTTGCCTTAATATATTAAACTATAGATCTAAAGTGAGTGTGTTAGCCATTAGTCTGCTATCGCCAAGGCTTGCCAGCTTCTTTAAGCATCCTTGAAATCAAGAAGCATTTAAGAATTGTAAGAAAATTCAGTCATTATTTTCAGTGTCTTACTTTCTGCTATTATGCATGGGTCTATCTTTGAAATATATAGGAAAAGCAACATTGTTTGGTTTTCCTTTTCAGTAACAAATGAAAATTACTGTACAAGCATCTGTACATTATATCTCAAGTGAGAGATGACAACTGTCGAAAGGGATACTCTTACTTGCCAGTTAGGAAGTATTTAAGAATGAAAACATGATGCCTGTACTATAGAAAAAGTACTGTACAAACCATTAAGCTCTTTACAGTGGTGGAGATATATTTTGGCACTAGCTGAAACTAGCCGTTAAGCTTTTTGCAAGGTGTAACTACTCTTCACTAGTTAGCAGAGTGGGGTGCAGGGGTAGACCAACCACCTTACTCACACCTTCACTAGTAACTGACCACCACTTTATTTTGGCTCGGTAAAGAAGTTTTCTAGCTTTTCCATAAAAACCTCTTAACCGTAAACAATTAAAGAGCAACTGGACTAAAAGATAAAATCTTTCCATTCCTTTTTCAGGTGTATGCCCGTAGGGATCTAAAACTATGTGGGTTTCTCCCGCCGTCTAAGGGCCCCAGTGTGGCACCTTGACGTCAGCCTTGTAGACCAATCCTCACTTTCTCTGTCCAGCATGTAGGGGTCACTCTTGCACTCAGGCATCTCCTTGTAGGAAGTTTAGGGAATGGTTGGACTCCTAGTGGCTGAGGTTTGGAAGGCGGCAAAAGAAGGCAAAGAGGGATTTTTCCCCTTCAGGTTCATAATCGAAAAGGAAGAAACCTTGCCATCGGACTCTGTTAGCTCGACCTCTCCACATGACTCTGCTCAGTCGGCTTTCCCTGAGAGCTGGTCGAGTACGAGTGGCGCCCATTTGACTCTTGGACAACCTTGCGTTCCGGGGGTCCCCCGGTTGCTTCCCCTAGCAAAGCAGTGTCGTCCGCCATTGTAGGGGTCTCTCTTCTCTGATGGGAAGGCTACTTCAGGTCTTGTAATTGGGTACACAGCAAGAGCATATATAGCCTCTCTAGGTGTTGGTTCCCATTATCCCCCTTGAGACTCCGTAGGTCTTGCACCGAGAGCCTCTCGTGTATCCAACTCGCCCCAACGTTTGTTCTGCTTCGGCGGACGAACGTGAGCAGTTGTCGACAAGTACTCTTTGGGGTTACTTATCTGGGGATCCCTCTAGTTGTAAGCCCAGGAACTAGCTTCGACTACATTCCAAGGACAGTTCATAATGTGGATCTTCTGTCGGGCTATGTTCAGCCAGAGGGTAAATCAGAGTGTACTGTCCAGAGGTCCACCTCCTAGGTTTTGGGCAATTCACCTTTTCGAGGGAGAGATACCTTCCTCCAACTTCTGTTCAGCAGCCTTCCCACTTGCTGAAAGAGCTACCGTCAGTAGTCACAGATGTTGATTGTTCTTGCCTGCGGGAGATATGGCCTTCTCCTGAGTGGTCTCCTCCGCAAGGGATTTCACTGAAGGTTATTAGATTCGTCTATGCCTGCTCTAGCTCTTCGGAGTGTAGCTTTTCTTTTCTGAGCTTGACGACAATGGAGTTATGTGACTGCATGCAGTTCCTGCTCCTCACTGTCGTGTCCTACAGAGTGCTCGTCTCTTTGGAAGGTCACGCTCTCGGGACCTTGCACGCAAGGTTTCAACCTCTTGCAAGGTAGAATCTGCAACCGTTCATCAATTGCCTGTCCTTCCTCTCCCTTTGGGGGAAGGAAGGTTGCGTGTCTTTCCCCTTTGAGGAAAGTTAGTGCTAATTGGGAGCATGGTAACCTTGTTTTGTCGACGAGTCTTGCATGCTATTGCTCACCCAACCACCTAGCGTTCTTGAAGGATGCATCATGGTTCTTGGACCTGGTACAGGCAGTGAAGCAGGATGTCTCAGGACCGACCAATATTCCTTTGGCAATTCCACCTTTGCACACTCCTGCCATCCCACTGGAGGTTCCTCCAAAGGGAGTGGAGGCCCTTCTGACCCAAGTTATAGAAGTTCTGATAGGTAGGTTCCTCCTCCAGCAGTAACCAGATTTCCTTTCCCTCAGAAGTCCGCTAGGTATCAGAAGTATCCGAGTACCAAGGCCTCGAACATCGGCCAGGAGCCTATCTGGGAGAAGTAGGGTGTTACACCCATCATTCCGCTGAAGAGGAAATGGGGTCATAGGACAGCCACTAATATACCAAGGTATTCAGTTCACCCAAGAACCAGCAGAGGATTGAGATCTCCCAGAGAGGACTCATTTATGGACAACTATAGGCTGTCGTCTTTAGAGATAGACCAACCAGAACCTAACGCTGCAGTAGCAAAGGGTCCTCCACCTCCTTCCACTCCCTCCGAAGGTGCAGAGAGGAAGGAGTGTTCTTCCCTTCTCGTGGACTTCAACATCTGCCCGCATGAAAGGAAGGACACTAAGACCATCCCAAAGAATTTGCACTGAAGATTTGAGCGACCAGTTCAAAGGGAGGGTCCGTCCGAGTCCTTCTCCATAAGGCCGGAGCACAGCCACCTCCTTCCAAGGGCACATTCCTCTACTAAAAGGACTTCAGTTGACGACCAAGACCCTCCCCGGGCTGCTATGTGTGCTAGCTCGAAGGAGGAAGAACCTTTTGACGACAGCTCAGAACATTCCAATGGGATGCTGCCTGTGTCCGGTCAGCCCCAGGATCTCCCCTTTTGAACAGAAAGATAAAGATAATGTCTTTCTGCAAGTCCTTTCTTGCATTAGGAAGATCAATTCCTTGGGGAACCGGATCGATTTTCAACGGAGGGTAAGGACACTGTCCTAAACTTCTTCTATGATACTCCTGGGCCAACCAAACTAGAGTAGCTTTGCCCTGGTCAAGGAGGGTTAAGGTGGCAAAGAAGAGGGCTTACAACCAGGTGGCAGGAGCATCTCAGGTCCCCAGGTCTGTGAACTTGTCTCCTTCCTCCGCCATACATATGATAGAGGAAGTACTACGAGATAGTGGACGACCCTTCTCCACTATCTGGCCATTCTGGCACTAACCCCTTACCAGTGAACTTCTCTGCGGCAGATGTTGTCAACATAGAACGGGTGATAAAGTGCGCTTTGCAATCCGGTTCAAGGCTTGATTACTGGTTGGGGTCTGTGGGTTACCGCGTGAAGAATGAGGATTTCTCCACTGCCCAGAAGATGGAAGCTATGTGCCTTCCTCCACTCTGGTGCACAGGTTAGAGTTTTGACCTTGTGGTTTTGCTGACGATCGACCTGTTCGCAACGTCTCTAAACCAGAAACTTCCAGTGTACTGTTCTCTAGTACCAGATCCCCAGGCAATCTGGCAAGACACCTTCCAACATCGGTGGGATAAACTAGACATCTATGCATTTCCCCCTTCTGCTTAGTAAGGAGGGATCTAAACAAAGGTTAGGGCATTGCAAGACCTCTCGATGATCCTAATAGCTCTGTTGTGGCAACATGCAGTGGTTTCTGAACCTCCATCTGCTCACAAAGGCACATGGGGAGCTCCCTCTACTTCCTGATCTACTCAGACAACCACACGTAAAGATCTTCCACCAAGCGATAGCATCGCTTTAACTTCACGCTTGGAGGTTATTCAGCAACTCCTCACAACAAGGAGCTTTTCGAGACTGGTTGCAAAATGAATGGCAGGATACCTCCAGGAGTCGTCTACCACTGTATATCAAGCAAAGTGGATTGTCTTATGTGGCTGGTGTCATGGACGGGGTGTCACTGTCAGTGCTACTATTCCACCTATAGCAGAGTTTTTGTTGTATCTCAGGAAGGAAAAACTTTGCTCAGTCTCAGCAGTGAAAGGCTATCGCTCAGCCTTGAGCATTGCTTTCAGACTGAGCTGAGTTAACATTTCCTTCTCAATGGAATTGACTCTCTTCATATGGAACTTGGGGCACACCTGTCCCCAGTCCGAAGTCAGATCTCCTCGTTGGAATGTAGTGCAAGTACTACATTCTCTGCCTTATGAACCTCAGCGCCAAGCATCAAACCATGACTTGACAATGAAGACTGTTTATCTTGTTAGCTCTTGCCTCAGTGTAGAGTTAGAGAGCTACATGGTCTGTCATCAACATCACCATTCAAGGGGATTGGGGCAAGTGACACTTAATTTTGTCCCCAAGTTTGTAGTCAAGACTCAAAATCCAGCTGTAGCGGATCCTAGATTTTGGGCCCTTCCAGATTGACAGTCTTTGTTCCATAACAGATACTGTAAGCCTGATCAGTTATTACTCTACCCTGTAAGGGCACTGAGGAAATATCTGTATCTTAAAAGAACTTCCAGAGCTCGCCCTCAGATCAGGCTCTTTATGAGCACAGGAAGGGTCAAGAGGAAGATAATGAAGAACTTGATCTCATTCTGGATTAGGCAAGTGATTGAACGAGCCCTACAACCAAGCTGTAATCTATCTGACTCTCAGCCCCGAGCTCACGGAGTCAGGGCTGTCAGCACATCCTTGGAATTCAAAAAGAATTTTTCAGAGATACAGTTATCACAAGTGAGCGTGTGGAAACGTCAAACCATGTTAACAGCTCACTACTTTCAAGACATAACCCATGGGAACCTAGATACTTTTTCAATAGGGTCTGATATGGTTGCGCAAAACATGGTTAGTAACATCTCAGCTCCCTTGTAGGACAAGTGCAAGTGACTAACCGCATCCTATGTAATTTTTCCCTCTCTTGAAGTTTCAGCATCCGAGGAACTCTGCAAGCTGACCTCCTCCAACTGCAGGTGGGTACCATTGTCCCTTGTGTAACCTGGTATATGTGTATATATTTGTTATGCCCAACAGTTGATCTCGGCTATCGTCCAAATTTATCTCCATCGCTGTAAAGTGCTCCAGGTTTGTATAGTTGGGAAAAATACAAATTATTTCTAAATTTTTCATTTTTTGCTGGTCTTTGAAATTTTGGAAGCATTTACATTTTGATAATTAAGATTAAAGTGCAAAGCATCTATTGAATGTTATAAGCATTGAATTAACCTTTATTTTACCTGAAATGTTAATACTGTACATCTCAATTTCTGTAGTATAATTTCTTTCCGCTCTTTTTCAGGAGGCTATTAAACTGTTGCTTTTCCAGGGGAAGAAGCAATTAGAACAATTAGAAACAATGGTTAAATTGGCAAATTGTTAGGATTCTAATTTTATTTTAGATAATAATGTATTTATTTGTACACATGCATGTTTTATAAAATTCTAAACTTGAATTGAGTTTCTTTTACCTCATTATTATTAAATAATTTTGGTTCTCTGAAAAGTTAGATCTAGTTAGCATTGAATTATACAAGTTGAGGTTCAGTGGACTTTCTGATAATGATTCTTTTATTGGTTAAGGGTTGTAACATTAACTAAGCAAACGGAAGAGCTAACATGAAAATATATTGTTTTGGTGATGTCAAGGGGCTACTATATTAATTTGCCATGCAACAGACGTATCTGGTAGACCTTTAGGATGGTTGTTCACTTGTAAGATTCCCTTGATACTCAAATATGTTATTTTGATAATAAAATAAATTTTTGAATATACTTACCCGGTGATTATATAAGCTGCAGCTCTGCTGCTCGACAGAAAACTCTACGTTAAAAATCCGCCAGCGATCGCTATGCAGGTAGGGGGTGTACTTCAACAGCGCCATCTGTCGTGCAGGTAGTCAGTACTCATTGTAAACAAAGAACTCAATTTTCTCCTCGGTCCACTGCGTCTCTATTGGGGAGGAAGGGAGGGTCCTTTAATATATAATCACCGGTAAGTATATTCAAAAATTTATTTTATTATCAAAATAACATTTTTCAATATTTAACTTAGCCGGTGATTATATAAGCTGATTCACACCCAGGGGGGTGGGTAGAGACCAGCAATAAATGTTTACATTATTATGAGCTAAGGATTTTTTATTTCATTTTAGCAGTTATCAAAATAACAAACATAAAATAAATAAGTACCTGGTAAGGAAGTCTACTTGAACAATTACTCTGCCTTTTTAAGTACGTCTTCCTTACGGAGCCTCGCGATCCTCTTAGGATGCTGAGCGACCCCTAGGAGCTGAAGTATCAAGGGTTGCAACCCATACTACAGGACCTCATCAAAACCTCTAATCTAGGCGCTTCTCAAGAAAAGAATTTGACCACCCGCCAAATTAACCAGGATGCGAAAGGCTTCTTAGCCTTCCGGACAACCCAAAAACAACAATAAAAACATTTCAAGAGAAAGATTTAAAAGGTTATGGAATTAGGGGAATGTAGTGGTTGAGCCCTCACCCACTACTGCACTCGCTGCTACGAATGGTCCCAGGGTGTAGCAGTTCTCGTAAAGAGACTGGACATCTTTAAGATAAAAAGACGCGAACACTGACTTGCTTCTCCAATAGGTTGCGTCCATTATACTTCGCGGAGATCTATTTTGTTTAAAGGCCACTGAAGTTGCGACAGCTCTAACTTCATGTGTCCTTACCTTCAGCAACGCTTGGTCTTCCTCACTCAGATGGGAATGAGCTTCTCGTATTAACAGTCTGATAAAATAGGATAAAGCATTCTTTGACATATGCAAAGATGGTTTCTTAACAGAACACCATAAAGCTTCTGACTGTCCTCGTAAAGGTTTAGTTCGTCTTAAATAGAACTTAAGATCTCTAACAGGGCATAAGACTCTTTCTAGTTCATTTCCAACCATATTTGATAGGCTTGGAATATCGAACGATTTCGGCCAAGGACGAGAAGGTAGCTCGTTTTTGGCTAGAAAACCAAGTTGTAAAGAACATGTAGCCGTTTCAGATGAAAATCCGATGTTCCTGCTGAAGGCGTGAATCTCACTGACTCTTTTAGCTGTGGCTAAGCAAACCAGGAAAAGTGTCTTTAAAGTGAGATCTTTAAAGGAGGCTGATTGTAGCGGCTCGAACCTTTCTGACATGAGGAATCTTAGTACCACGTCTAAATTCCAACCAGGTGTAGCCAAACGACGCTCCTTCGTGGTCTCAAAAGACTTAAGGAGGTCCTGTAGATCTTTGTTGTTGGAAAGATCCAAGCCTCTGTGACGGAAGACTGATGCCAACATGCTTCTGTAACCCTTGATAGTGGGAGCTGAAAGAGATCTTTCTTTCCTCAGGTATAAAAGGAAGTCAGCTATTTAAGTTACAGAGGTACTGGTCGAGGATACTGATACTGACTTGCACCAGTTTCGGAAGACTTCCCACTTCGATTGGTAGACTCTAAGAGTGGATGTCCTCCTTGCTCTAGCAATCGCCCTGGCTGCCTCCTTCGAAAAGCCTCTAGCTCTCGAGAGTCTTTCGATAGTCTGAAGGTAGTCAGACGAAGAGCGTGGAGGCCTTGGTGTACCTTCTTTACGTGTGGCTGACGTAGAAGGTCCACCCTTAGAGGAAGAGTTCTGGGAACGTCCACTAGCCATCGAAGTACCTCGGTGAACCATTCTCTCGCGGGCCAGAGGGGAGCAACTGACGTCAACCTTGTCCCTTCGTGAGAGGCGAACTTCTGCAGTACCTTGTTGACAATCTTGAACGGGGGGAATGCATAAAGGTCTAGATGTGACCAATCTAGGAGAAAGGCATCTATATGAACTGCTGCTGGGTCCGGGATTGGTGAGCAATATATTGGGAGCCTCTTGGTCATCGAGGTTGCGAAGAGATCTATGGTAGGCTGGCCCCATGTGGCCCACAGTCTCTTGCACACATCCTTGTGTAGGGTCCATTCTGTTGGAATGATTTGTCCCTTCCGACTGAGGCAATCTGCCATGACATTCAAGTTGCCTTGGATGAACCTCGTTACTAGAGAAATGTTTAGATCTTTTGACCAGGTGAGGAGGTCCCTTGCGATCTCGTACAACGTCATAGAGTGGGTCCCTCCTTGCTTGGAGATGTACGCCAAAGCCGTGGTGTTGTCCGAGTTCACCTCCACCACTTTGCCTTGAAGGAGAGACTTGAAGCTTTTCAAGGCCAGATGAACTGCCAGTAGCTCCTTGCAGTTGATATGCAATGTTCTTTGACTCGAGTTCCAAGTTCCCGAGCATTCCCGACCGTCTAATGTCGCGCCCCAGCCCGTGTCCGATGCGTCCGAGAAGAGAACGTGGTTGGGAGTCTGAACAGCCAGGGGCAGACCCTCTCTGAGGCTGATAATGTCCTTCCACCAAGTCAGGGAAGACTTCATCTTCTCGGAAATGGGGATCGAGACCGCTTCTAGCGTCTTGTCGTTTTCCAGTAAACAGCTAGGTGATATTGAAGAGGACGGAGGTGTAGTCTTCCTAACGATACGAACTGTTCCAGGGATGATAGTGTCCCTATCAGACTCATCCACTGCCTGACTGAACATCGTTCCTTCTTCAGCATGTTCTGGATGCATAACTGGGCTTGACTTGTTCTGTGGGCCGACGGAAAAGCCCGAAAAGCTTGACTGTGAATCTCCATCCCTAAATACACAATAGTTCGGGATGGGACCAGTTGAGACTTTTCCATATTGACCAGGAGACCCAATTCCTTGGTCAGATCTAGAGTCCACTTTAGATCCTTCAGACAGCGACGACTGGAAGAAGCTCTTAAAAGCCAGTCGTCTAAATAGAGGGAGGCTCTGATGTCCGCTAAATGAAGGAATTTGGCTATATTCCTCATCAGCCTCGTAAACACAAGAGGAGCTGTGCTTAGGCCAAAGCACAGGACTTGAAACTGGTAGACAACCTTTTCGTAAACGAATCTCAGAAAAGGTTGGGAGTCTGGGTGGATGGGGACGTGAAAGTATGCGTCCCTTAGGTCTAAAGAGACCATCCAGTCTTCCTTTCTGACCGCTGCTAGAACGGACTTTGTGGTCTCCATGGCGAACGTCTGCTTTGTGACAAAGACATTCAGCGCACTGACGTCTAGCACCAGCCTCCACCCTCCTGTCTTCTTTACCACTAAGAAGAGACGGTTGTAGAAGCCCGGGGTTTGATGGTCCAGGACTTTGACTACCGCTCCCTTTTCTAGCAAGAGAGACACCTCCTGTTTCAATGCTCGTCTCTTGTCTTCCTCTCTGTACCTGGGAGAGAGATCGATGGGAGACGTTGCTAGAGGGGGTTTTCGTACAAACGGGATCTTGTACCCCTCTCTGAGCAACTTCACAGATTGTGCATCTGCGCCTCTCTTCTCCCAGGTCTGCCAGAAGTTCTTGAGTCTGGCTCCCACTGCTGTCTGAAGAAGGTGGCAGTCAGACTCTGCCTTTAAAGGACTTGGTTCCTTTCTTCTTCCCACGTCTCCCTTCGGCACGAGCACCTCCTCTGCTGGAGGCTCTGCCACGAAAGGGCGGAATAAATCTGGACGCTGGAGTGTCCATCCTGGGTCTTGACAAGGTAGGCAAAGGGGTGGCTTTGCGGGCAGAGGACGCAACCAGGTCATGGGTGTCCTTCTGAATCAAAGAAGCAGCAATCTCCTTAATCAAGTCCTCTGGAAAAAGGCACTTAGAGAGAGGAGCAAACAGAAGTTCTGATCTTTGACACGGTGTCACTCCAGCTGACAGGAAAGAGCAAAGGTTCTCACGCTTCTTGAGGACCCCGGATACGAACGAAGCAGCAAGCTCACTAGATCCGTCACGTATGGCCTTGTCCATGCAGGACATGATGAGCAAGGAAGATTCCTTGTCAGAAGGGGAGATCTTCCTGCTCAAAGCTCCCAGACACCAGTCCAAAAAGTTGAAGACCTCGAAGGCTCTAAATACTCCTTTCAACAGATGGTCTAGGTCCGAAGGTGACCAGCATATCTTAGAGCGTCTCATGGCTAGCCTGCGGAGAGAGTCTACAAGACTTGAGAAGTCGCCCTGGGCAGAGGCAGGAACTCCCAAGCCGAGAACTTCTCCCGTGGCATACCAGACGCTCGATCTGGAAGAGAGTTTAGCAGGGGGAAACGTAAAGGCTGTCTTCCCTAGACTCTTTTTGGACTGCATCCAATCTCCTAAAACTCGTAAAGCTCTCTTGGACGAGCGTGCGAGGACGAGTTTCGTAAAGGCAGGCGAGGATGACTGCGTACCTAAAGCAAACTCTGACGGAGGAGAGCGTGGAGCCACAGACACAAACTGGTCCGGATACATCTCTTTGAACAGAGCAAGAACTTTTCTAAAGTCCAAAGAGGGTTGCGTGGTCTTGGGCTCGTCAAGGTCCGAATGTGGTTCATCAACGTGTGCCGCATCGTCATCATCAGAGAGTCCATCATCCGAGAATTGAGGAGGAAGCGGCAAAGGAGTAGGTATCGGCTGGTCAGCTGAGTCCGGTCGCACGGGTGCACGCGTGACTGAACCGGACGCAACGTCATGGAACTGTTGCCCAGTCTGTGAGCTGGCAACAACCATAGCAGCGCGGGGACGCACAGCGTCTACTCCAGACTGTCTAGTCTGATGTGGGCGAGCAGAGGCAACCACACTGGGTTGCGGAGGTTGACGCACCGCGTCAAAACAAAACAACTTTGACGGTTGTTGTACCTCGCGAACGTCAACGGAAGGTTCCGTGCGTCGCTGAACGTCAACATGCGGCTGGCAGGGTACACTGGAACGCATGGGTGGCGGGACTCTCTCAGCTGGAGTGCGCAAGAAGGTCGCCTTAGCGTCCACAGGACGCACAACCGTGGTTGGTTGTAGGCAAGAGGTTGGTGCAGCAGCAACCTTCTCCGCACGAAAGTCCTGCATCAGAGACGTTAACTGATACTGCATGGTCTGCAGCAAAGACCACTTAGGGTCTACAGGAGCAGGTGCGGCGACAGACGGTGTGACTGCCTGAGGCGGTACCGCTTTGCCTCTCTTAGGAGGTGAGCAGTCATCGGAAGACTGCAGCGAGTCCGAACTGACCCAGTGGCTACAACTGGGCCGTTGGACTTGCGCTTAAGAGGTCGTGAGACCTTGGTCCATGGTTTCTTACGAGAAACCTCTTCCGCAGACGAGGAATAAATGGGCTCTCTCGTCTCTGTGTGGGTGGGGCGATCTTGGGTAGATACGCCCGAAACCACGGAGGGAACGTCTGTTCGCTGATTAAAGCCTCTCGAACCCTTTGGTCGTACGACATTGCTTCTCCCCTGGACTTGGGAGCTTGCAAGAGGTCCCGGACTAGGAGGACGACAGGCACGAACAGACGAACCCTCAAGCGCAACACTATCCACAACACTATCACTCACTTTATCACTTCCCACTGCACTCTTACACTTCAGCTCCTTGACGTCCGCCATGAGCTGGTTACGGTCACTAGCCAAGGACTCGACTCTCTCACCCAGAGCTTGGATGGCACGCATCATATCTGCCATCGAAGGTTCCTGAGTGCCAGAAGGGGGATTAGGAGCAACCACTACAGGGGAAGGAATAGGTTGTGGGGCATGAGGAGAGGAAAAATCAACGGAACGAGATGAACTTCTCCTGACTATCTCTCTCTAGCCTACGTGTATATTTCTGGAATTCGATAAAATCGAATTCCGAAAGCCCAACGCATTCCTCACATTGATCTTCCAATTGACAGGTTTTATCCCGACAATTGGAACAAACGGTGTGAGGATCGATAGAGGCCTTCGGAAGACGCCTTGAACAGTCCCTAGCATTACACTTCCTGAATTTAGGGACTTGAGAAAGGTCAGCCATTTTAAATTGGTCAAAGGGGAATTCAAAAACTATCCAAAGTCATCAACAAATAATCCGATATCAAAAAAAGAATGCAAGGATTTATTGAAGAGAAAGCCTGCACAGCGAAAGCTCAAAACTAGAAACGTGTACTTCACCAAATAGTTGTGAAAACAAATCCAGTTAGCAACAGCGAATTAGTAGGTCTTGCCGGTAGCACGACAGAGAGAAAATTGAGTTCTTTGTTTACAATGAGTACTGAGTACCTGCACGACAGATGGCGCTGTTGAAGTACACCCCCTACCTGCATAGCGATCGCTGGCGGATTTTTAACGTAGAGTTTTCTGTCGAGCAGCAGAGCTGCAGCTTATATAATCACCGGCTAAGTTAAATATTGAAAAATATCTGATTTTATGATCCAGATATGTATTTTTTTTTACTTTAGGATGAGAAGAGGATAAAAAATATTGGTGTAGATATGATAATATGAAAATGCTTGATAACCTATGAATATGGAATGTGGAAAAGGGAAGCAGAAAAAGCTCCTTAAAATACTTAAAGGGAATTGGAATCGCAGTCCTTGTCACAGGTCTCAAATCCCATTGACATGGAAATATAATAACACATCACACCTGGTCATTTAGCTATTGGGTCTTGCATCTTGATCACATCTATAGGAAATAATTCCTGTAATATCTCCCTGTAACAGATATCCTGATCCTAACCTAGGGAATTGGAGAGGCTATTGGGAATACCTGTGCCTGGCGAAGTCCTGCTCAAACTCGATAGTTTCTTGTAGTGTTTACAACATCACCAGCCTTGCGAGTTAAGAATTGGGGTCTGGGGAGCCTATAGGTCTAACTCCGGAGTCATCAGCAGCCACTGCCTGGCTCTCTCTGGTCCTAGCTTGGTCAGTTTCTAGGGCATTGTCCTGCTAGCTATGTCAATGCTACTGTCCCTTGCTCGTGCAATTTCTTGAGTGGCCTTTTAACCTTTAGAACATTCAACAGATTAGAAAACTGCTATGATACAGTTCATCAACCATCACATGGTCTAGTTAAGAGGTTAATCACTATTGGCTTTGTCATTACCAATATCACCTCAGTGTTCAGGCACTACACCTAGGATAGAACATCAAAACAGTGCTGAATAAAGTTAAAAGTACAGATAAAAGAGCATGAGGGAGAACAGTATTGTAGGGGTTAAGGTGTACTAAAGGTTACCTACGGGTCTCACTCTAGGATGGGATAAGAGGAATTGTTCACTTCAGTAGCACAAATAAAAATGTTTGAGATTCAAAGTTACCTCAAGTCAATATACCTTGGGATAAAATAGTTTCACATATAAGTACACTACAGGATATGCAAATATTTTAGTTCCTTTCATGATTCCCTTTATTTGTTGGAATACATAATTTCAGTTTCTATCTTAAAAAGAGGGTGTTTGATTTTTTCTGAGGCTTAAACCCAAGGTAAGTCTATAAATAACGTAAAGTTTATATAATTGATTTCAGGGTTTATCCCGATGAAGCAATTTAAACTCTAAATGGTATTTATAGAATAAAATAAAAATAGGAGAAGGGGTTTAGTTAAAAGTTAATGGTCACTTTAGGCTATTCTATGAATTCATTCACAAAATTTACATAACTTTATAAGGCTAACTTAAAAAATTGTGCAAGGCTACCTAATTGAAAACTGTAAGTACTGTAGCTTATATTGTAGATTTGTGGAGTTTTGAATACAAATTAAATGATGACTATTCTGCAACTAAGGGATTAGTCAAAAATAGTGAAATGGGTATAACATTTAAATACAAAAGAAATACATGGTTATTCCATAAGCAAGTGTTTAATAAAAAAAAAAATAAAATGAAATATAAAGGAGAATAACCAAACAATACAGTACTTCAAGACTTTCACACGCAAGCCCAAGTGTTCGTAGCCAGATGCAACATGAATATACCTAAATAAAAGGTCACTACATTAATTTAGCTAAGGGTGGAAGTGTGGTCACATAGACACCTTTACCGACTCGCAGGTTCAGAGAAATGTCCTACAGTCTGAGTCTGGTATAATGCTTGAGTCCTTTAAAGTTCCACTGGTGGGGCCCTTTAATGTTGTTTCAATTCCTTTACGCCATGATCAACCATGATGACGTCTCTCAATTCTACTTCTCAACAAGGGCATTAGTTGTGAGGCCTTTTTGGTGGTTTTTTTTTAATAGAAGAATCCGAGATTACTGAACATCATACTGCTGGAAGGTCTCCAAAGATGGCCAACTTGAGTCTTAACAACTGCCAATACACCTCATTGTCACAAGGTGATACTAAAATAAAAAGGAAACCCTAGGTAGCCCTCACCCATGAACTTAATGGGACAAAAGAGGGATGGCTGCTCTTCTCACAATGGTGGTCAGCATGGCCTTTAAAAAATAGTGAGGGAAATTAACTTTATGGAAGACCTCCCCAAAACATATATCTAAGATCCTAACCTGGGGGATTGGAGTGCCAGCACTCCCACATCAACGGATTAGAAACCTACTATGTTGTGGTTTGCCAATCATTGCACGCTTTTAAGTCCAGATAATTTTTATATATATTTGTCAGTACCAATATCCCCTCAGCGTTCAGACACTACTCCTAGCACGGGATGGTATACCTCAACTGACAGTGCTGGAGAATAATTAAATGCCAAGACAGTAGTGCAAGAGCGTGATAGGGGCTACTGTATACAGTACAGTAGGTTAAAAATTTTATAAAATTTTCCTGAGGACTTAACCTTAGAATGAGGATTGTTTATTTCAGCAACACAAGAGAATAAATAAAGAGTTCACTTTTGTTGTATGTTTAAAACCAACCAACCAGGACTCGGTATCTTTAACTTGAAAATCTTTCGAACAAAGTAGTTGGAGGTTAGAGCCAGGGGTGTCATTGTGGGATGCTACGCAGGCAATTGCTCCCTCCAAGACTCAACTTCACCCCACCCAGCCTTAAATAACCCACCTCCCCTCCCACAGCCTCACCTTGCCACTTCAATACCCAAACCCCAAGAAGTAACAACAGCTGGTTTTCCATTATTCCTACCGCAACTTAAATGTGACATCACTTTAACATCGCACTTGGTTACATATATTTTTGTGACTAAGAATAGCGAACAATAAAAAGATGACAAATTTGGAAACAATTTGTATTTTTCCCAAAACTAATATAAACCTGTAGTTGTTTACATAGGATACATCTTTATGCAAAGCTGGAAGGCAGCCAATGAACTGAAAAAGTTCAAGGTGGCAACCCTACCTTCCCACTATTGTGGGTCAGAAGGGGGTGGCTGGGGGTTACCCAAGCCACCTATCTCTACTCACAGCTCACAGAACTGCCTCACTTTTGCTTGCAAGCATGACTTCAGGGGGACTGGTGATGGCGGAACAATTTTTGTAAAGGTTTGTACTAGTTAGGGAAAAATAATTTTTTTCCAATTTTGTCATTTGTTCCCACACTAACAAACCTTCCACTGTTGACATAGGATGACTCGCCTTTAGGTGGGTGGAAGTCCGGCTTCTGGCTTAGCTATTGACCTGAGTTGTTCTAGAACAAAGTTAGATTGTATCTGAGGATAAACCTTGACATCTCGGTAATAAATCACAGTGTGTGTGTTATTACGGCCCGAGCAAAAGGAAAAGTGGTTGTAGAAACAGCATCTGAACGTCTAGGTAAGCCGAGTTCTAAAAAACTGGAGTCTTATGTATACTGTATAGGAGTCTTGCGTAGATAGACGTTCCCAATGATCCCTCGCAAGAAAACATTGGGGATGTGTATAGTATAATTAGTTATTATCTATACTAGGATACACAAGGGAAGTGATTCTTACCTGCAGAGGTTGAAGCCAGCTTGCAGAGGACCCAAGGAGCTGTACCCCAAGCGAAGGGAAAATGGAGAGGAAAAATGCGAGACATATTCTCATCCATTCCAGGCTTAACCTGGGTAACCAATGCCCTCAACCAGCTGCTACTTGTCCAACAAGGAGCCCGAGATACTCTTAAACCACTTGTTGTGCAGCCACCACAGGCCCAATAGTAAACGTATCAAGCCTTCTGTGGGTCACGTCTTTGAGGTAGTGGGCGATTAAAGTTATTTGCACTTCCACACGCCCGCTTGTAAAACTTAAGAAGCCGAGTGGTTTCGCTTAAATGCCAGGGACGTACTGATGCCCCCGACATCATGAGCTCTAGGTCGTCAAGCTTGAGGAGGGTCTTGTTGAAGAGTAAACTCTATGCCTGCGATTCCAAGAAGAGATCATGTTCTTGGAGACCCTGCTCTTCTTTTTGCCCGACCTGACAAATAAGGATAAAAACTGGGGTCTTGTTGCTACATTGCATTTAAGATAATATCTCAAACACCTTACTGGGCAAAATAAAAATTGATCTGGGTCATTGGTTACAGAATGGAGACTCGCTATCCGGAAGGCCATCCGAATCTAAGTTCCGTGACCAATGGATTTTGAGTCTTGGCAATGAACTCGGGGACGAAGCTGAGTGTCACTTCCCCCCTATCCCCTTGAATGGGCAATGTTGTATGAGAAACCATGTAGTTCACTAACTCTCTTGCCAATGCTAATGCGAGTAGGAACGCCATCTTCAAAGTGAAATTACGGTGGTAATGCGAGTAGGAACGCCATCTTCAAAGTGAAATTACGGTGTGTTGTATAGTGTGGTTCGTAAGGAGGACCCTTAAGGAACCTCAGGATGCGAACCACGTTTCAAGGAAGAGGTCTAATCTCTGACTGGGGCCAAGTAATCTCAACTCCATATGAGTAAGGAAAGTTCCGATGAAGAGGAAAGATCTACTCCATTCAATCTAAAGGCTAGGCTTAAGGCTGAGCGATAGCCTTTCACCACCAAGTTTTCCTCGAAGGTAAATAACGAACTCCGCTATTACAGGAATAGTGACATCAAGGGGAGAGATACCCCTTCCACGACACCAACCACAGAAGACTGATCTTTTCACCTAGTACACCGCTGTGGAGGACTTACATAGGTGTTTAGACTTTGATTTTGCAGTTTGTCGCAAAAAGCCTCTCTGAGAGGAGACGCTGGATAGTCACCAGGCATGAGGCTGAAGTGACTGGACATTCTTGTGATAGATGTTGGCATGTGGTTGTCTGAGTAGATCTGGACATGGAAGAAGTTCTCTCATGTGATCTACTACCAATTGCAGAAGGTCCAAGAACCACTCTGCATAATGCCATAGCGTAGCTGTAAGGATCATCATTAGATTTTTGGATGCTCTGGTCTTGTTGAGCAAGCCTCTCAACAGACAAAACGGGGGAAATGCATACACATCGATGTTGTCCCATCGCTATTGGAATGCATCCTGCCATGGGGCCTGATGATCCAGGACTGGGGAGCGGTACAGCTGGAGCCTGAAGTTCAGGGACGTTGCGAACAGGGCCACAGTCGGGGAACCCCACAAAGTCAGGTCTTTGCTGGCTATCAGAGGATTCAAAGACCATTTGGAACCCACTATCTGAGTCGCTCTGCTCACATTGTCTGCGAGTATATTCCTCTTGCCCGGAATGAAGCGAGCTGACAGTGTTACCAAATGATCTGCCCATCTTAGTATCTCTACTGCAAGATGGCATAGTTGCTGCAAAAAGGTACTGCCTTGTTTCTTTATATAAGCCATTGACACCACAAAGTGACCCACCAGCAACTGTTGGAACTGTTTGAGAGCTAGGAAAGCTGCTCTCATCTCTAGGAGATTTATGTGCTGGTACCTTTCGGAATAGGACCAAAGACCTGAAATTTTGTGGTGCAGCAAGTGGGGCCCTCACCCTTGTTTTGATGGATCTGTGAAGAGCAACAAACCCAGAGGAGGGAACAGATGATCTTGACCCTTGCGGAGGTTCTCCTCTGCCACCCATCACGGAGATCCGTTACTTGTTCCTGGCCTATTGGCACTAAGGTGTCCGGGGACCCGGTGTGCTGGTCCCACAAGGACTTTAGATGCCATTGGAGGGATCTTATCCTGATGTGACCGTTCAGAACACGACGAATCAGCGAGGTTAGATGGCCTAGGAGAAGCAACCAGTGATGGGCTGGCATGTCTTCCTGTCTGAGGAAGGGACGAGCCACTTCTCTCAGCCTGTGTACTCTGTCGTTTGATGGAAAGGCTTTTTGCGCGACGGTGTCTGTTATCATACCGAGGTACACTATAGTCAATTCTTTTTAGTGAGGCAGATTTGCACCGACTCGCACGGGTGCCTTTTAGCTCGGAAAAGTTTCCTGATCGCTGATTGGTTGGACAAGATAATTCTAACCAATCAGATAGCAGGAAACATCTCTGGAGCTAAAAGGGCACCACTGCGAGTCAATGCAAATGCGCCTCATTAAAAAAATTTAGTATAATCTCTGTGATGGGAGCAGTGATGACTTCTTGAGATTTATCATGATCCCCAGATCCTGACAAAAGTATCTCTCGATAATGAAGAAGGGTCATCTTCGAGTCTGCTAGGACTAGCCAGTCGTCGAGGTATCTTACGAGACAAATGCCGTTCTTGTGAGCCCATGCTTACACTAGGGTGAACACCCTGGTGAAGACCTGAGGTGCTGTTGAGAGACTGAACTAGAGAAACTTAAACTGATAGTCTTTCTCATGTATGAACCAGAGATACTTCCTAGAGAAGACAGATGGATTGGGATCTGGAAGTATGTGTCCTGGAGATCCACCATGCACATGAAGTCATTCGGTCTTACTGATTGAATGACCGTGTCTGCCGTCTCCATCCTAAACAGAGTTTGAAGGGCAAACTGGTTCGGGGGTGAGAGATCTACGAATGGTCTCCATCCTCCAGTTGCCTTTTTCACCAAAAAAAAAGTCTACCGTAGAAGTGTGGAGACCCGTCCAGACCTCTTGGAGAGCGCCCTTCTACAGCGTAATCTGGACTTTGCGACTCCTTTGCCAATCCCTTCGCATAAGAGCTTGAGGAACTGGATTCAGAGTCAGAGGAGCGAGAGATTGTATGAAAGGGACTCAATACCCTGTACTGACCACCGCGATTGGCCACGTGATGCTGCCACCTCCGCCAGAGGCATTGCAGGCATCCTCCCACACATGGTCTGAGGAGAGAATTGCCCTCCCTAGCGGGAGCGGTCACCTCGACCGCTTCCTCTGGCACCTTCCCTTCCTCTTTAGGACTTTCTGCCTTACAGGTCCTAGGGTTGAAAGAGATTTTTAGACACCCATGTCTTTGATGTCGAGAGACGGGAAGAGCTAAACTGATCTTTAGGGGGTCGAGGAGCCCTCTTATAAGGCCGAGACTTATGTCCTTGAGTTATGGCTCTGTGGAGGAGAGAATCCTTGAAGGATTTTCTCCACCTGTCAGCTGCTTGATCCACCTCTTCAGGGTTAAAGATGGAAGGTCCCTCGTGGGTCAAGTTCCAAAGGCGCGTTACTTTCGCTTTCGGCACCTGCCTGTGGAACCTTCCTATGACTGTTCCCCTTCGCTTTAGAATTGCGTTCGCCTACAAGTTGACCATGTGGTGTGAAAGAAATTCCAAGGTCCAGGTACCAGACAGAAGGAAGGATTCCAAGGACCGCCTAATCGTCTCCATAGAAAGATCCGCAGAGCAAACAATGTGGCCCATAGACCCAAATCATAGATCAAGCCACGAAGCAGCCTGCATGGCGTACCTTGCACCTTGCTCTATGTTGAGTAGCTCGGAGGCAGACAGGGAGGTTCTAAAGGAGGCTGCTTCTTTAGTGGAACGTTCGGTGTTAGTGACTGCACCGATGTGTCAAGAGTTAGGATAGGACGAGGATCATCCCGGATCTCGTATTACTTTCTTTGGAGTACAAAAGGATGTGGCAGAGATCGGGTGGAAGACCTTGCACTTAGAGAACTAGAAGCGCCTTCTATCTGGGAGATAGCTTTCCTTCCGGCTGCCTTTGACCAGGGAAGAGCTGTGCTGGTCTTGGGTGGTTTCTGGGATCCAAGGATCTGATCCAGAACCATGTCCTTGCCTTCTTGTGGTGCAGAGCAGGGATCTGATTACTTATTGAAGATCCTTATGCATGCAAGGACCTGCCAGGGGACATGTTCAGACTCTTTGCGCTTGGCCTCAGAGTGGAACTTTGTACTCGCCGCTTTAGGGAGGAATTCTTTGTCCATGATCTTGAACTCATCTACCTCGGGACTGTCATCTGAGAAAACCTGAAGTAGGTCAAAGTTGTCATCTGGAACCTGAGATTGTGCCACCTCGGGAGACCCCTTCGCCTGTTCCTGTCTTCGTGCTTCCCTGGCCTTAGAATTCTTTGGAACCATTTTGGAGTCTTCCTGTGAGTTCTTCCTGTGAGTTAAGTGTTACTCCAGGACCGTTGTTTCTGAAGAAACTTGCGCTTCAGGAGCCATAACTTCCTCCTCTTCAAAGGGGAGAGATACAGGACGTTGATCCAGAGGAACAACTTCGATAGGTTTGGAGTCGAAGGGGTGGATGGCGATATCCCGAGGAGGACCAACTACTGGTATGCGGACGGATGTTGTCTGCGTGCGGTGGTGTGACACTCTCCATCCTCTTTCTCTGCTTGGTCATCATCTTGTCACCCGATTTAACCAGTGTTAAGGGAAGAGGTCCTGTAGGTGGGCCAGCTGCAGAGTCCAGTATTTCCTTGGCGCTAGATCGAGGTGGTGTTTATCTAAACACCGAAGGAACAGAACTCTGAGCGGACCTTCTCCTCGGGTCAGAAGAAGCTTCCACAAAGGACGAGGATGATTTGTCCAGAGGTATACGACGAGTAGCTCGTGGATAAGGAGGGGGTTGAACAGATGGAATGGGCAACCCCAGCAACTTCTGCAGAGATGAAACTAAGGTGTCAAACCCGAAAGGAAGCTCTCCGGCCTGAAACAAGTTGGGAGTTTCCTTAGGGAGTCCTGGAGGAGGAGACCGCCTCTTAGGATGGTGTTTAGAGGGGCCATCATCTGGTGACAGAAGCTTCTTAGGCATCACGAGATGCCGTAGCGCCGTGCACGGATGGAGAGCACACACGTCTACGATGTCCTCTGTTGGAGGATCTCCTCAAATTATAGCTTTTAGAGTGCTTAGATTGTGATCGTCGAGACTGACGGTCTTTTGATCGAAAGCGTTTTGCTCGAGATCTAAAATGGTTGCTTCGTGATCTTGATTGTCTTGATCGCAAGTGCTTACCGTGAGACTTAAAATGTGAAGCTCGTGATTGTGAGCGCAAAGCCCGTGATCATGAACGTGAGGCCTGTGATCGCGATCGTGAGCGCGAGGCTTGTGCTCTTGTCTCTAGAGGTGGAGCGTGAAGATGAACTTGCGCTTGAGCATGAAGCTCTTGATCTGAAGTGTTGCGCCCTAGATCAAGGGTGTCTTCCTTATGGCGGGAGTACTTAGCACTAAAATGCAAACGCCCATGGGACGAATGCTTAGATCGTGAACGATCTCTTGAACCTCGTAATTGGGGTTCGGGCGAGCGTAAAGCTCGTTAAGGTGATCCTTCTAAAGGACGGGATGCTGTTGTCTCTCATCCCGGGGAAGGGCGAGCAGGTGGAGTGATCGTCGAAGGAGGACCACTAGGCTCACCAGGATCGTTCTGCCTAACCTCATCAGTTTGTTGGGCTAGCCCATGCAAGCCAGAACCATCTCTGTTGGAAGATAAGAGGTTTACATTAGGGTTAGGTGGTGACGTCGCCCTATGGTGGCGAGCGTGGACATCGTTTGCAGGAGGCCGCGGTAGGGGCAAACGAGAGTAATCATGTCCATGCATGGAAGGGCCAGGAGAGGGTGAATGGTGGACTTCACAAAGATCCAGGGCAAAAGATGTCATTGCCGCTGGGGACGGTTCTCTCTCATGCTACGCTGAAGGAGTTGCAGAAGAGTCTTCTTCGAAGAGGGAGTAGAAATCACCAAGGATGGCTAGGCCTGCAGCACATCTGCAAGGGAAAAAGACTCCCCAGCAGCTGGAGGTGAAGATCATTCACTAGGAAAGCATCAACCCTCCCAGTACCTCTACGTTGCCAAGGAGTAAGTCTGTCTGCACCACTACTCAACTGACTCCCAGAGGAAATCAGGCAAAGAGAAGTGTTGGGAGGTGATCCAGGGATGAGGGAAGAAGCCCAAGCTCTTTTCCCTGTATCTTTTCCCTGAAGAGTGGTATCCCAGGGTAGAGAGATCTCACTTGGCTTTCTTCTTCTTTCGTCACCCAAACTTCTCCCACTGGGAGGTAGGCCAATCCCGACACTCGTCACAGGGCAAAGCCTGCTCGCAGCGACGCCCCCGCCAGACAGGGCACAGCAGATGGGGGTCTGTGTCCATCGAGGACATGAAGGTGCTACAAGGGCGACCAAGGTAGGTTCGCATGGGAGCGTCAGAAGAAGGAGCACACTCACACCTAAAAAGAGAAAGGAAGCGCGTAAAGAATTGGTTCTACGTCTAATGGCTAAGCATTGGGAAGAGGTCCAATCTCAACCAGCCAAAAGAAGAAAGTGAGGCAGCTCTGTGAGCTGTGAGTAGAGGTAGGTGGCTGGGGTACATTTGTATTACTATGTTTCAAACTGTATAACTGTTTCAAATGGCAACTCAAGACATGAGCTTTTTGTTAAATCACAGGAGCTGGGACAACAGGTACTAGAATTGGAGAGAACAGTTGCAACTAGATGGTTCTATTGGTAGGCCTGCATCGAGTATTTACAAAATTCGTGTACAATATGAAGCTATTCTTGCAGTACTAAATTCCCTATCCGAGTCAAATAATGAAGCTTCTATGGAACCATCCGGCCTAAAGTCAAAAATGGAATCTTGAAGATTCATAGCTTGTCTTTGTTGTAGAGAAATTGTTAAGGCAAACAAATTGTCTGTCAGAGCAACTTCAAGAAGAAGGTATATCCATTGTTAACATTGTAGATACAATCATATCAACAAAAACAAATTTGGTAAATATGAGAAATGACAGATAATATGAGAAGTTGTATGATGAAGAACGAGTTTGCCAAAAAATAAAAATTGGAATTGATGTACCGGAGCAAGTGCCACTATGGGATTAGCTAGAATCAAAAGAATACAACAGTCAGACATTAAGAGTATCTCACAAGTACAACTGGGAAGTAGCATGGCCAATTGGCATCTCAGCACGTCAATCTGAAGCAACTTTTGAAGACAGATTTGTATTTGCCAGTAATATATAAGTGCACTGCTAAATTTCACAGCATTTTCAGCAAAAAAGAAAAAAAATTGCAGGTGTTGAGGTGCCAGTGATGGGAGATGAGAATGAAAGAGAGATTACAAGAGAGGAAGTGAGGAGAGCACTAGATGAAACGAGAGTAGGAAAAGCATTTGGTATGGATGGTGTGAGAGCCGAGATGTTGAAGGAATGGGGTGTGACTGTACTTGAATGGTTGGAGAGATTGTTTAATATGTGTTTTGTGCTGTCAATGGTACCAGTAGATTGGGTTTGTGCATGTATTGTACCACTATATAAGGGTAAGGGAGATGTGCATGAGTGTTGTAATTCAAGAGGTATTAGTTTGTTGAGTGTGGTGGTAAAAGTGTATGGTAGAGTACTGATTAATAGGATTAAGGATAAAACAGAGAATGCAATCTTAGAAGTACAGGGTGGTTTTAGAAGAGGTAGGGGTTGTATGAATCAGATTTTTACAGTTAGGCAGATATGTGAGAAAGCGTATGATAGAGTTGATAGAGAAGCAATGTGGAATGTGATGAGGTTATATGGAGTTGGTGGAAGGTTGTTGCAAGCAGTGAAAAGTTTCTTCAAAGGTATTAAAGCATGTGTTAGGATAGGAAATGAAGTGAGCAATTGGTTTCCGATGAGAGTGGGGCTGAGACAGGGATGCGTGATGCTGCCGTGGTTGTTTAACTTGGATGTTGATGGAGTGGTGAGAGAGGTGAATGCTCGAATGCTTGGACGAGGATTGAAACTGGTAGACGAGAATGACCATGAATGGGAGTAAATCAGTTGTTGTTTGCAGATGATACTGTACTGGTTGCAGACGCGGAAGAGAAGTTTGGCCGATTAGTGGCAGAATTTGGAAGGGTGTGTGAGAAAAGGAAGTTGAGAGTCAATGTGGGTAAGAGTAAGGTTATGAGGTGTAAGAGAAGGAAGGTGGTGCGAGGTTGAATGTCATGTTGAATGGAGAGTTACTTGAGGAGGTGGATCAGTTTAAGTACTTGGGGTCTGTTGTTGCAGCAAATGGTGGAGTGGATGCAGATTTACGTCAGAGAGTGAATGAAGGATGCAAAGTGTTGGGGTTAGTTAAGGGAGTAGTAAAAAATAGAGGGTTGGGCATGCATGTTTTAAAGAGAGTTCTGTATGAGAAAGTGATTGTACCAACTGTGATGTATAGATCGGAGTTGTGGGGAATGAAAGTGACGGAGAGACAGAAATTGAATGTGTTTGAGATGAAGTGTCTAAGGAGTATGGCTAGTGTATCTCGAGTAGATAGGGTTAGGAACGAAGTAGTGAGGGTGAGAACAAAGAAATGAGTTAGCAGGTAGAGTGGATATGAATGTATTGAGGTGGTTTGGCCATGTTGAGAGAATGGAAAATGGTTGTCTGCTAAAGAAGGTAATGAATACAAGAGTTGATAGGAGAAGTACAAGAGGAAGGCCATGGTTTGGGAGGATGGATGGAGTGAAGGAAGCTCTGGGTGATAGGAGGATAGATGTGAGAGAAGTAAGAGAGCGTGCTAGAAATAGGAATGAATGGTGAGCGATTGTGACGCAGATCCGGTAGGCCCTGTTGCTTCCTCCGGTGTCTTGGATGACCGCGGAGGAAGCAGCAGTAGGGGATTCAGCGTCATAAAGTTTCATCTGTGGTGGATAACGGGGGAGGGTGGGCTGTGGCACCCCTAGCAGTACCAGACAAACTCGGTTGAGTCCCTTGTCAGGCTGGGAGGAACGTAGAGAGGTCCCCTTTTCTGTTTCATTTGTTTGATGTCGGCTACCCCCCAAAATTGGTGGAAGAACCTTGGTGTATGTATGTGTATGTATATATATATATATATATATATATATATATATATATATATATATATATATATATATAAAGTTACATTTGACTGTCAATCAAAGCAGTTATTTGGTGAGGAAAAACTAACTGTTTGCTAAGTACTACAGTGCACACATTGATTCGGTCCTCTTTGTTTCACAGATTCATTCTGCAAAGGCATTCTTAGAGCAAAAGAAACAAAAGGGGTAAAGTTTTGCTGTTACATTGCCCTGTAATACAGTACAATAATACCACAAAAGGAGTAAGGACCTATTCGATGTGTATTCTGCTTTAAATACCTTACCAATTGCCCTTTTTCAGTTGCTAGTTATCTTTAAAATGTTGTTAACCATTCCACAAGATTCCATTCACTACTACTGGTAAATAGAGATCTTTTTTTCTGTTAAAACACGTGAAGAACTATTTGCGAACTACAACTGGAGAATACTGGTTAAGTCATTTGATTTTGAAGAGCTAATGAATGATTTTGCTTGTACCATTGCATGAGACACCGCCGGTACCCATCGGTGTAATTTTCTTTAGGAATATAATCAAAAAATTTCATATAATTTTATTTGCATTATGGTACCCAAATTATGAACAATTACTTAAGCTATTCTATTTCCATTGGCAGCCTACTCAAATTATCAAAATGTTAATCTTATTCCATAATCTTAATAACAATTTCATTACAGTTATGACGCGGTTGTTTCATAATTTACATCAATGTCCGGCATTGTCAGCCAGTAGTTATTATTATCATCATTATTATTATTATTATTATTATTATTATTATTATTATCCAAGCTACAACCCCAGTTGGAAAAGCAAGATGCTATAAAGCCCAAGGGCTCCAATGGGGAAAAATAGCCCAGTGAGGAAATGAAATAAGGAAAAAAATAAATGATGAGAACTCGTTAACAATAAATCATTCTAAAACAGTAACAACGTCAAAACAGATATGTCCTATATAAACTATTAACAACGTCAAAAACAGATAGGCCTATGTCATATATAAACTATAAAAAGACTCATGTCAGCCTGGTTAACATAAAAACATTTGCTCCAACTTTGAACTTTTGAAGTTCTACAGATTCAACTACCCGATTAGGAAGATCATTCCACAACTTGGTAACAGCTGGAATAAAACTTCTAGAATACTGTGTAGTATTGAGCCTCATGATGGAGAAGGCCTGGCTATTAGAATTAAATGCCTGCCTAGCATTACGAACAGGATAGAATTGTCCAGGGAGATCTGAATGTACAGGATGGTCAGAGTTATGAAAAATCTTATGCAACATGCATAATGAACTAATTGGACGTCGGTGCCAAAGATTAATATCTAGATAAGGAATAAGAAATTTAATAGACCATAAGTTTCTGTCCAACCAATTAAGATGAGAATCAGCAGCTGAAGACCAGACAGGAGAACAATACTCAAAACAAGGTAGAATGGAAGAATTAAAACACTTCTTCAGAATAGATTGATCACCGAAAATCTTAAAAGACTTTCTCAATAAGCCATTTTTTTTTTGTGCAATTGAAGAAGACACAGACCTAATGTGTTTCTCAAAAGTAAATTTGCTGTCGAGAATCACACCTAAAAATTTAATGTCATACAAATTTGAAGAAACATTATCAATACTGAGATCCGGATGTTGAGGAGCCACCGTCCTTGACCTACTTACAATCATACTTTGAGTTTTGTTAGGATTCAACTTCATACCCCATAATTTGCACCATGCACTAATTTTAGCTAAATCTCTATTAAGGGATTCACCAACCCCAGATCTACATTCAGGGGATGGAATTGATCCAGAGAGAGAGTAGCATCATCTGCATATGCAACAAGCTTGTTTTCTAGGCCAAACCACATGTCATGTGTATATAGTATGAAAAGTAATGGGCCACGAACACTACCCTTTGGAACACCGGATATCACATTCCTATACTCACTATGGTGCCCACCAACAACATCTCTTTGAGATCTATTACCTAAAAAATCAATAATAATGCTAAGAAACTACCCACCCACTCCCAACTTGAGTTTGAAAAATAAGGGCCTCGTGATTAACACGGTCAAAAGCAGCACTAAAATCAGGGCCTTTCATACGAACTTCCTGACCACAATCAAGGGCTTTCTGTACAGAACTGGAGATTGTAAGAAGGGCATCACATGCTCCAAGGCCTTTACGAAAACCAAATTGCAAACTAGGTAATAGATGATTACCTTCAGCGAACCTATTAAGACGTTTTGCCAGAAGACGCTCAAAACTTTAGATAATATGGGAGTTATGGAAATTTGGCAGTAATCAGTGGGACTTCAGCTACCACAAACACATTTACATAGAGGAGTAACATTACCAATCTTCCAACAAGTGCTAAAAGCTCCTCTTCTGGCTAACTTGCGCAAAATAACATAACTTGGAAAAATACCATTTGGGTCTACACCTCCATAAGCATCAAGGTCCATCAACAGAGCTTTAATTTCACGAGATCAAAAAGCTAAACTAGTTAGTTTAGCCTCAGGAAAACATAAATGGCCATGAAGTTCAAGTTTTTCATTACTCTGTTTACTGTCATAAACATCAGCCAAAAGTGTTGCTTTTTCCTTTGGACAGTGAGAGACTAGATAGTTTGATTCATAAAATATATTCCATCTAAGTTTTTTCTTTTGAAATGTGCACTCATAAATATATGAAATTTCTGAAATATTTTGTTTTTTTTTATCCTTGTATGTCTAGTCTATTTATATACTTAAGCACCTATGATGGCGAGATAAATGAACAATAGTATGAGCACGCGAATTTTGTTTAAATGTCTTTCTTAAATGTCTTAAAAAAGCACACAAAATAGTATAAAATATAAAAAAATTCTCGGCGGGCTTACAGCTGATTAGACTTGCTCGCCAAAGAAAAATCTAATATGATGTCCCCGGTAAGAGTATGTAAATATTTTAACTGCTTCTGAGGGAGGAATCCGAACGAGTATATAATTGATATTAGAAATGTACCCGATACTTCAATTTAGACTCATGATAACGCTGTAAACAAAAATCAGACCAAAAGGGGTTCGTTCATTCTCCCAATTATACTATTTTAAAGACTTCTCAACAGGATGTACAAAGTTAAAAGCTGAAACAAGGGGTTAGTAACAAAAAAAAGTAAAAACATAACAGAACAATATATTTAAAAGGGTTAGTTAAACATATAAAAATAAGAAATCCGACAAATAGTACAAAAATTAGAAGGGCAGGTAAAAGAAAATGCATCGGGAACTTGCAACAACTTGACCATACATAGTTATCCAGTGAATAAGGCGGTAGTTAAAACATGGATGGCGATTGATTGAAGTGTTCGATGCCCATAAAAAAAGTACCAAAATAGATACAGCACAATGAACATAAAAGTTACAAACAAAAACTTCACATGTACGCTTGAACGTTCTTTGCAACACAGTGACGCAAAATAATTAAATGAAATCACCTAGTTAATGTGGCCGCATACTTACTGTATATCACTTCAACTCGGAAATTTCTGATTCCATGGCTCGGGTACTGTCTGCCGGGGTACTAGAAGAGCTTTTGATTGTCAGGGTCACTCTTGAAAATGCTGTCATTGCTGCTTTTGTTGTGGTTCAATGGCCTCTTGGACACAGTTTATATTGGAAGGTCCATCTTCATGACTATAGTTCCACACAATGGCGACAGATGTCCGATATGGAGCCCTGTAGCCGTTGTTGCTACTGCGAATAGTTCTAGTGCCTCCTTCGCTCATTGAAAGTTCTAGGTATTTGTCTAATACCCAACTGCACAATCAACATTTGCCGATAGATCTTGTTTACAGCAAGTTGCTTCCAATTTGATTTACTCTAACCCATTACGTAAGTATAATATACACACTAAGTCCCGAGTGAAAAACAATTATATCAGTTAATTTCAAAATGTTCATGCTAATTAATGATAAAAATTATCTAAGATTTCGTTAATTTAATGAGTTGGTAGGCCGACGTAGCATAGTAAATTTCTTATAATTGTCTATACATGTCGTTCGCTAGTTATCCAACTACCATATTTGATTTGGTCGCCATCTGTTCTAACAAGAGCGATCTGCCGGCTCAATTTTTGAGTCCAGAGCGATAGCGTAACGATGTAAGGCGACCAAGGGCGCTCGGGACTTGTGTGGTATCCTTCCTGTAAACCTCACCACCAGGAATCATCACTTTTGATCTTGCTGCCGGTGTGAGCAGACGTCCTGTTTACCTCTTCCGGCTTTTACTTATTTTCATTCAGCTAGGAAGCTTGCTTCTTAACAACAGTGCTTTCAACTCGTGATTGAGTATTCAACAACGATTGGACATTGATCGAACTTGGAGTTCTTCATCAGACATGGACCAGATTGATCATCCTTCGACTTTAGACCGACCTTCCCATTGTACTTCATGCCGCAAGGCTAAGCTAAGTCGAAAATTTTCATTTGATAACCACTCATTGTGTGTTAATTGTAGGGGAGTTAATTGTAACCTGACTAATGTTTGTGACGAATGTAACACTTGGTCTCTCAGTGAGAGACAGTTGTATGTTAATCATATGTCTACCTTGGCTAAGAAAAGACTTTCTAAGCAAAGACTTAGGGAGGGTTCAATGGATCGACTGGCATCGGGTAATCCTACTAGATCTTACTCAGTTGGCGAGGGGTCAGGTGAGTGTGACCGTATGTCAGTAATGTCTGAGGTGATAAACATGTCAGGTGAGCAATGTGTCCGGTCCCCTTCCCCGGTTGGACCTAGTGTAACAGGGTCAGTGACCCTTGAAGAGTGTGTTGCCGCAGCAGAAGAACGTTGGGGGTCTGAATTGGGGTCTGTTAATTCTAGAATTGATACCTTAGCCTCAGGTCTTCAGAATGTGGCCTCTCAATTAGGCACACTAACTACTCTTTTCAGCTCCCTCGGTCCTGCTCTGGGTCTCCCCATTCCACCCTGTGCTGAAGGAAGGACTCATGCTGAACCGGCCCTAACGGGTTCCGGGTGTGAGCCCGCCCCGATGCAGAGCAGGTCCGGAGTAATGTCGTACTCCCCTATTAGCTCAGAGTTAGATGTTAGGGGTAGTGAAGGTGGTAGATTCTTCACCCAGACCGGAAAGGGGCAAGCAGGGTCACAGCTGACTGCATCTTCCAGTCTTCCTTGTGGGGATAATGCCCTTCAGGTAACCTCCATTTGTCCTGTTTCGGACGAGGGTTCGTCAGGGAGGGTTTTCGGAGAGAGCGGCACTCTCCAGCTACAGGGTGGATGTGTAGGGAATGATATTGCTTCCCATTCCCCTGGGAATCGAGATACTGTAATTGTGAGAGGTTCTAAGGAACACCCTGATGGTCTTGAGAAGGGTAGGGTCGAAGCCCAGGTACATGCTGCACCAGATTGGTCTCCAGTCAGGGCTCCTTCATTGTCTTCTCCGCGAACCCCTCGAGAGGGGGGCTCATCGTCAGAGCCGTCGGCCATCATGAGGGCAGCCAGGAGGTTTGCTCCAGAGGTTGGGGATGACATCCAAGGCTTGGAGGAGGGCGACATTCCATCTTCTGCTTTTCGAAGGATGATTGCCTTCACCCAAGAGGCCTTAGTGGAATCTAAATCGAACATTACAGTGCAGGAACCTGGCGAGTTCCCTTCAGTATCCAGATTTTTGGAGGACACTCGTCAGTCAAAGAAGCGGAATCCTATTCCACGCTGGTCGACAGGAGAATTTCTCAGACATGGGAGACAAGTGGTCACCAAGAAGTTGGCAGAGTATGCAGAAGGTGACAAACCTCACTTTCCATCTTCTATCTTGGCTAAAAACAGGAGGGCCTATTTAGCTATTGGAGAGGATCCTCCAGCTCCATCTCCAGTGCCTCTTAACCCTTCATGGGAGGATATGACCAACCTCCAGAAAAACCATAAATCGTTAGTGGGTGTTTCTTTGGAGGATTGTGCCAAGCTCGAGCTGTCGACTAGAACAGTTCAGGAGAATCTGAACATGATGGGATGGCTTTGGGGTTCACTGATGGGCCTTCTGTCAGAACCAGGAGCCTTGGAGCAGTACCGACCCCTTTACAATCAGTTGGCCAACTCCATAAACCTCTCCATCAAGTCATCCATGACTGAGATATGTCTTCAAGAAGCATATCTGACTTCACGGAGGAGGGACTTCTTCTTGTCCCATGCCCCTCCGTCTCTCTCTGACATTCAGAAGAGAGCGTTGAGGGCTTCCCCTCTCTTTGCAGATCATTTGTTCAATGAGGACACACTTGCGTCATCCCTGGAGAGGGCTCATCTCAAAGCTAAGGAGACAAGGGAGGACAAGATTCAATCATTGCTTGTAAGGACAGTAGCACAAGCGCAAAGACCTATTCAGCCTAAACCAGTGCCCAAACAGCCCTTGGTCGTAGGTGAGAAGAGACAGGTCAGCTTCCAGACTTCAACATACAAGAAGCCGAGGACAGGTTATCAAGTCCCAGGAATTTCGTCTTCCCATGCTTCTACAACCCAACGACAACCTCGACCTTCTTATAGCTCGACATCAGCACATAGAGGACAAAGAAGGCCAAAGGCAGTCGGCAAGGGTTTTCGTCCATAGGGACTACAGCCCTCGTGTATAAAGATAGGAGGCTGCCTTCAACACCACTGGCAGGCCTGGGAGGACCTGGATCCAGACCCTTGGGTCATTCAAGTTCTAAGGTACGGGTACAGGATTCCGCTCAGCCAGCCTCCTCCATTATCAAACAGTCCAATAGCATTCAACTCGTACCAGGGGTCGTCAGAGAAGGGAAGAGCTCTTCAGGCAGAGTTAGAGGATCTGGCAAGAAAGGGAGCGATAGAATTAGCTTCGCTTCCATTCCTTGGTTTTTACAGCCTTATGTTTATCGTCAAAAAGGCTTCCGGTTCTTGGAGACCCATCATAGACCTCTCTCGTCTGAATCATTTCGTAATGAAAACTCATTTCAAAATGGAGACTCCAAGGTCGGTCCTTTTGGCGGTCAGACGGAACGACTGGTTCTTCTCACTCGACCTGAAAGACGCGTATCTCCAAGTTCCCATTCACCCTCAGTCCCGACATCTACTGAGGTTTTGCTGGGAACAGGAGGTATGGCAGTTCAAAGCTCTCTGCTTTGGCCTAACGACAGCTCCACAGGTCTTCACTCGCCTTATGGCACCTGTGGGAGCCGCCTTCCACAAGAGAGGCATAAGAATGGTGAGATATTTGGACGATTGGCTATTCCTGTCGAGCTCAGAACAGGAAGCCATATACACGAGGGATGTAGTTCTGAGATTGTGCAACAAACTGGGCATTCAGATCAACTTAGAGAAGTCGACCCTGATCCCCAGTCAAGTTTCCATCTATCTGGGAATGAAGATAGACTCCTCAATTTTGAAGGCTTTCCCGACACAAGATCGCATCCAGACTCTTCAGGAATGCATCAAATTATTTTTAACGACAAACGCACCTCCAGCCAAACTTTGGATGAGACTCATCGGCCTCCTGTCGTCGCTAATTCTGTTAGTTCCCAGAGGAAGGAGGAGAATCAGACCACTGCAGCACCAACTCCACAACCTTTGGGATCAAGAGGATCATCGTTTTCAGGTTCAATGGACAGAGACGATCAGACAGAGTCTAATCTGGTGGTCCAATCCAGTGAACTTGAACCAAGGTCTTCTATTGTCAACTCCTCTTCCAGATATCATGTTGTTTTCAGATGCTTCGGATTCCGGATGGGGGGCATCAATAGGGGACCAGTTTGTGTCAGGGACATGGACAGCACAGGAATTGGAGGAATCTATCAATTGGAGAGAACTCAGAGCAATACAGCTTGCTCTCTGTCACTTCAACCATCTGTGCCCTTCAAGAGTCGTCGCAGTGTTCGCCGACAACTCGACGGCGATTTCTTACATAAGGAAGGAAGGAGGGACGAGGTCCCAGAAGCTGGACAGTCTTGCCCAAGAGATTCTGGCCTGGGCAGAGGGAAAGAGCGTGACACTCATGCCTCAGTTCATCATGGGCAAGGCGAACGTGACAGCAGATGCTCTGAGTCGAAGGGATCAGATCTTAACCTCCGAATGGACCATTCATCAGCAAGTGGTAGACGATTTGGTTCATCTCTGGCCAGCAACAGTGGATATGTTTGCCACCGCAATGAACCACAGACTTCAGGCTTACTTCAGTCCTCACATCGATCCGGGATCAGTGGGAACAGATGCTATGCTTCAGGACTGGAGGCATCTTCAGGGATATGCGTTCCCTCCGTTTCCTCTGATAAGGAACATTCTGAACAAACTGAGGGAGTCCACAGGATGCAGTCTTACTCTGGTCACACCCTTCTGGCCTCAGAAAGACTGGTTTGTGGACCTCTTAGAGCTGTCAGTAGACACCCCAAGGAGGTTGCCTGTCAGACGAGACCTCCTCAAACAGCCTCATCGACACGTGTTTCATCTAAGACCACAAGCTCTTCAGCTGACTGCATGGAGACTATCCGCAGATTTGCCAGGGCTCGAGGAGTCTCCAGGCAGGTGGCCCAACAAGTTACCTTCGCTCGAAGACCTTCCACTCGTATAAATTACCAGTACAAGTGGAAGATATTCAGGAAGTGGTGTAAGGACACAAAACACTCAATCTCGAACCCGACAGTTGCCAAGATTGCAGATTTCCTGTTATTCCTTCGTAAGGAAAGACGTCTATCCGTTCCAGCCATCAGGGGATATAGAGCTATGTTATCCTCGGTTTTCAGATTTGCCTTCAGGGAGATGCTTGAAGATCCAATCATTACCGATCTCATTAGGTCCTTCGAAATTGAAATTCCTAAAAAGGTGATCTCAGCTCCTCTTTGGGACCTGGATGTGGTCCTTAAGGCTTTAACTACGGAGCCTTATGAACCACTAGCATCAGCAGATCTTCGAAACTTGTCCATGAAGGCACTTTTCCTTGTAGCCTTGGCAACTGCAAAAAGGGTTGGGGAATTGCAGGCACTTTCAGCGGGGGTGGCTTGGAGGGGAAGAGACCTTGTTTTGCATTATTTACCAGAATTCAGAGCGAAAACAGAGTCATTCAACAATCCACTTCCTCGGGAATTCGTTCTGATATCCCTCTCAGAGAGAGTGGGTAGAGACGATGAAGAGAGACTCCTGTGCCCAGTAAGAGCTCTTCGTTACTACCTAGACAGGACAAAGACTATCCAGCCACGTCCTAGGGCGCTTTTCGTCTCTCCTAAATGCCCAAACAAAACCTTGTCAAAGAATGCGATGGCCTTCCTTCTTAGACAGGTTATTAAGGGTGCATCGGGGGCATCGCCCACGTCATCAACTCAAGGGAGAGCATCAGGAGCCCACAGTATTAGGGGTATGGCTACTTCACTACGTTTTTGGACCAACACATCAATGTCTTCTATTCTGAAGGCTGCGACGTGGAGGTCTAACTCGGTTTTTTCATCATTTTACTTAAAAGATGTAGAATTAGTATATAATAATGTCCGTTCCTTGGGTCCCATTGTGGCAGCGGGCGGAGTCATTGCTTAACCACTGTCATCACCGTTTCCTCTCCTCTTCGCTGAACTTGGCTGGGGAGATGGAATTATTACGTCATACCTTCACATGCACTGACGATTAAACCCTCTTAATGGAAGTGACACCTTGAGAGGCAGAATCGTTAGGCTCAGGTCCTCTAGCATCAACTATTGAACCCTTTCAATGGAAGTGACACCTTGAAAAGCCTAGATTGTTGAATGCAGGACGCATGTACCACCAATCGAACCCCTTCAACGGAAGTGACACCTTGGAGGGTCTAGATTGCTGAGTACAGGGTCTCTCTCACAAGTCGTAAGTGTCCGAAACATGACCAGACAGTTGGGAGAGGACCACTATGCCTGTAGCTTCGTCAACAGAGCGACCACAGAGGATGCCTAGACAGTAGCTCCCTATGGATTTGGCCCTGACATGGCGACTGACTGACGAACTGACAATTATGCTGTGACACATCGTCAAGTCAATCAAGGTAAGCTACAATTCAGGCAACCTTCCTAGCATCAAACTGATCATTTCCCCCCATCCAGCTAAATGTGGGGAATCGGCAAATGTTGATTGTGCAGTTGGGTATTAGACAAATGTAATTTTTAATTTAAAATTAATTTTCTAATACTCACCTGCACAATTAACATTAGATGCCCTCCCACCTGCCCCACTATCAATGATCAGAGCAGTTTCAGGTCTCTCCTACACCTGCAGAGATCAAAAGTGATGATTCCTGGTGGTGAGGTTTACAGGAAGGATACCACACAAGTCCCGAGCGCCCTTGGTCGCCTTACATCGTTACGCTATCGCTCTGGACTCAAAAATTGAGCCGGCAGATCGCTCTTGTTAGAACAGATGGCGACCAAATCAAATATGGTAGTTGGATAACTAGCGAACGACATGTATAGACAATTATAAGAAATTTACTATGCTACGTCGGCCTACCAACTCATTAAATTAACGAAATCTTAGATAATTTTTATCATTAATTAGCATGAACATTTTGAAATTAACTGATATAATTGTTTTTCACTCGGGACTTAGTGTGTATATTATACTTACGTAATGGGTTAGAGTAAATCAAATTGGAAGCAACTTGCTGTAAACAAGATCTATCGGCAAATGTTGATTGTGCAGGTGAGTATTAGAAAATTAATTTTAAATTAAAAATTACATTTCTCAACGAGGATATCTTTCTCACTGTTCAGCACGATGTTCGATGATTGATGGAATGGGCTGTAGGCTATTCAGACAGACGACAGCAGAAAAGCGTAAGAAACGCAAACTTGAGGGAATCAGAAAACATGATTAATTGCTCAGGGGATTATACCTGCGAATAAAACCTAACAGTCGGGTATATACAGTACAGTAATTGTATTGATTTAATCAAATAAAATTTGGCAGGTCTCAAAACACCTAACTCTCACATTTGAAAATTATTATTATTATTATTATTATTATTATTATTATTATTATTATTATTATTATTATTATCATCCAAGATACAATCCTAGTTGGAAAAGCAAGATGCTATAAGCCCAAGGGCTCCAACAGGAAAAATAGCCAAGTGAGAAAAGGAAATAAATAAACGACATAAGAAGTATTGAACAATCAAAATATTAAAAAAAAAAAAAAAACAATAACAACATTAAAACAGACATTCCATAAGTAGACTATGAAAAGACTTATGTCAGCCTGTTCAACATATAAACATTTGCTGCAAGTTTGAACTTTTGAAGTTCCACTGATTCTAATCTAGCTCTCCCTCCATTTACGGAAATGATTACAACTCTGCACATCCAGAGAAGGCTCAAGGAACGTTGAAAGGGGTTTAAAGGCAAAAGAGACGAATCGGTAAACAGACAATAAGAAAAATGGGATAAATATTTATATAGGTTGGTCTTCGTCCGAGCTCCTGGCAATATAAACTTGAATGAAATATACATGAGCGAAGAACTAAACATTTCAAGAGGGTAAACACTAAGTAAACATAATGAAAACGAAAGTCAAACATAATCGGGGAAGGAACCGGAAGATACCCATAAACTTACTTCCGGGAAGTAAGTTTATGGGTATGCAGCTGTTGAACTCTTGTAAATACGTGATGCCTCGTTGGGTCTAGTGCTGTCAGTCCACCTTTCGTGGTGCCCTGTAGGCCTCGCTGTATCGATTTTCTAGTCTTCTACTTCATTTTTTTATTATCTTGCTGTCCAACCTCTTTCACTTCACAGTGCAACTACAGGGGTTTGACGGATGTCGTCCTCCAATTTCACATAGGGATTGAACGGTCTCCCGGACACCCGAGCCTAGTCATATTGCCAAAACCCATAGATCAATGATTGCGTGATACAGAAGAAAATAACACTATCAGTAAGTTGAATAGATTGTATATTCGAGTCGAATTATAAAAAGAAAATCAAAGATAAGTATGAATTTAAAATAGTCATCTCTGTGCATTTCTGTGGACAAGTACTAACGAGTCTGCGAGACAGCGACAGTACCACGAAATCCGTCAAGCAGTGGTGCCAGATATGGAGATTTATCTCTAGATTTGTGGATTTTGGATGACTGGTGACGATATTCCGTATATATTTCTATGAAGAAGAAACAGAGGTGAGTAAACCATTATATTGTTGCAATTAGTTTACTTACAATTACATGAAGTATAGTGAGTAATTTCTATTTTAGAAGAAAATATATTTCTGGAAATGGGGATTTTTAGGCGGTTTTGAAGATTTTTTTTATCATGAGTTTTAGGGATTTTTAGACTAACCCATCTGGCAACACTGCCTGAGTCAAGCGGTGCCACTAAGCAACACCCTCAGTATTCACAGTTTTCATGTGATTTTTATGCTATTTTCACGTCACTTGGAAGAAAAGACAAAAACAGTCGGCTTTGAATAGGTTCCTGGTCAAAATTAAATGTAAGTGTGTAAAAAAAAGGCGATCAAATGTCCATAAAGCAGCATATATTAAATTATTCAGTGCTAGTTAACGATATTCTGTAGTTCTCATCTTTTCTCATCTCCCGTATGCCAGCCGCGACTCTAGTCAAAGTTAATGTGAGTTATCTTGTCAGTACGTTTTACTTTTATTATTGATTATTAATTTGAATTCCTTTCTGATATGATTGGTTATAATTTGCACTTTATATAACATTGCAACCCTTCAAATGTGAGCGCAAATGTGTGTTAATGGGATGCGTGGAATGAATCAAGTAAATTCCCTTTATTTTGGGGGGGATTTTTTTTTTTGGGGGGGGGGGCGTTATGAGCATTTTGGGTTACAAGCTTGTTCTTGGAACGTATTAAACTCGTATACCGAGGTACTACTGTAGGTTCAGGTTCTGAAGTGAGGCATAACCTTTACAACGGCGCCTCCAAAGTATCTTCTTGTACTATTTTGTCTTTTCTTCCACACCAGGTTTAATACTTCTTTTTTCTTTTCTATATTTGTTTCACTAAATAAAAATAATCCTACTATTTTCTTTAAGACTTCGTTGTATGGTTGTTGTAGCTCAATTACTTCATTCCTTTCTTTTCTATATTCCTGGCAAAACAATAAAAAAATGTATCAAATCTTCCTCCTCATTTTCAGAAAAATTACTGTTTTAATTCCATGTCAATAGTTTATTTTCTTCTTCTTTTTGTCTGTTTTCAGACCTAATACTTCTTTGCTAACATTCATACAGTTTTCAGGATTTTTTTTTCTTTTTTCGTCATGAAGAGATCGAGGAGACAAAAATGTATAAATTTATCCCTCACACTGAGGGTAGCAAGAAAGAATAGTTGACACCATTGAGGACAACACTGATTTGTCCAAATAAAAGGAGGAAATAGATTCTGGTGATAGGGGGCAGGCGTTTAATTCTTTTACAGGGAAATAGGAAGCGACAAATAAATGGTTGCAAATAATGGATCAGCAGATATAGTTGACATAACTAAGAGAGAGAGAGAGAGAGAGAGAGAGAGAGAGAGAGAGAGAGAGACTAGAATTGTAAAGAATAAAATGCTTTCAGAAATAAGTGGGGAATTCATTTGTCTTGGTAATCAGATGAATCAGTGTCTATGATATCGAGACGATCTTGGTCTAGGTCAGTGCAAGGCCGAGAGATGTAACAAAGTCTGCTCATCATCATCAGTCGTTACCAGTCCACTGTAGAACAAAAGCCTCAGGCATGTCCTTCCACTTGTGTCTGTTTATGGTGTTTCTATGCCAGTCCACACCCGCAAGTTTTCTTATTCGTCAATCAATCGTCTTCTCAAGGTCTGTTTATTTTCCCCCCAAATCCTACACGTAGGTGGAGCTCTGTCTACCTCTACCTGCTTACTACATCACCAGGTAATTTTTCATAAAGAAAACGAAACTAAGAAAAATAAGAAAATGGTCATAAGTTAAGGAATCTACTATTCAAAGATTTAAAGGCCGCTCATGAATGGCAGAGGCAAGGGACAGTGACAATGTCCTATCAAGTAGGACAATGCCCTAGAGACTAACCTATGATCATCGCTCAAGCCCCCTCTCCACCCAAGCTAGGACCAAAGAGGGCAAGGCAATGGCTGCTGATGACTCAGCAGATACACCTACAGGCTCCCCCAAAACCCCTATCCTTAGCTCACAAGGAGGGTGAGGTTGCAGCGACCAAAGAAACTATCGAGCTTGGGCGAGACTCGAACCCCGGTCTGGCGGTCACCAGTCGGGACCGTTACCACATCGGCCACCACAACCCTTGCCATACAATTTGGTTGTCTACTACTCTAACGCCGCTAATACGAGTTTTGTGAATGGGGAAAGTTTCTTGCATCTGCAAGTATGTTATTTATCATTCGTGTAAAGTGACGCACTATTTTCCTTTAAATGGGATTTTACTCGTATTTCTTACTCATTTAGGAAGAGTACGTAAGCGTCACCTAGAACCATATTTTCAGGCATTAAACATGCAGGATATTTGTTCCAAAGAAAGTATCTAGTTTTGTCTCATGCATAATAATTTAAGAAATTAATTTTCTTATGTCTTTTAGAGGTTTGTATCTATCTGTTGATCAAGATGACATAAGTATATAGTTTATATATGGATTGATCTGTTTTATTGTTATTGATCTTGAAATATTTAATATTTTTCATTCATTACTTATACATATGATTTATTTCCCCTAGTTCTTTTCTTCTCTGGGCCATTTTTCTTGTTGAAACCCCTGGCCTTGTGTCATTCAGCTTTTCCAACTAGGGTTGTAGCTTGGATAGTAATAATAGTAATTAGTATTGCTTCAGCTTTGAGTCTTTTTCGTTTATGAAGTTGCGGTATTTCCAACAGCTCGTGGTACAAACTTCTTTTGTATGCCCCTGGTACAAAATGAGTACTACAAAACTTAAATGTACAGTAATTTGCCACATCTTTTGATTATTCACCTATACATAACTTTGCACATTAATTTCGTATTTCATCTTTTTTTTGGGGGGGGGGCCACTATGGCGAATTACCCCCTTTTCATTCTTAATTTCCCGGTAATTTGAGCCCATTAAGGCAACAGACATATGGCATTATGCACCGTTATATATACTCAATATTTATTAACGAACTCTAAAATCTACCCCAGTTCACAAGAGTACGTCAAAGAAAATGGAGATGTTTACTTTATCATTACCCTTTGAATGTTCGGTAAGCACTAATTCACTGAAAGGGTTTCCCACCCATGACTCGGAGTAGCTATTTGTCAGTTATGTCATAGCTTACCAGTTAGGGCCTACCCCAGGTGGGAGGTGACTCCACCCAATTGAGTAGCCCTTCTATCTCTTGGCCTTGGGTCAGTGGGTCTACCTTTTTGGTCTCGTTACTCTCAGCAGTGGTGTGATAGATCACCATTACTCCTACCCCACCCTTCTTCATTTATGTGAAATTATGACACACCTTACTACTGCAATTACAAGAACAACCAGGACGCAAAATTACATCACCAATCGCAGAACCCGCATTGTAATGTTTTAATTGCTTATATCACAGACTCTTCACGGAATTCTTATTTTCTTTCGTAGTTGAAGAAAACGGTTTTTGGTTATATAAATTACACAATTAGGCTAGAAATTAATCTATTTACCCCAGCATTATTTATCATTTTTAAAAATTTATTTATTGATTTTTGTAGATTTACTGATTTCTACTCCCAGAAACTTTTACTTTTAGAAAGTGCCTCTTCACCCCCAAGAAACAGCTTTATTTAACATTCCGGGAGTAATTACCCCCAGTTTGAGAACCACTGGTCTAGGAATTATTATTATTATTATTATTATTATTATTATTATCACTTGCTAAGCTACAACCCTAGTTGGAAAAGCTGGATGCTATAAGCCCAAGGGCCCCAACAGGGAAAATAGCCTAGTGAGGAAAGGAAAAGAGGAAAATAAAATATTTTAAGAAGTTACAACATTAATGGAAAGAATTCTCATTAATTGTCTCGAGTGAAAAGCGGAGGACCAAGTTACCACTGGGACTTAGGAGCCGACAAGAAAATAGAAATTAATATTCGTAGTACATTGCATTGTGTGCATACTACGGTTGACTGATTTGATCTGTGACGAAAGAATGGCATATGCGCGAGGCTGATAAGGTTTCCACGCACGCACTCGCGTATGAAGCTTTCAGAATTCTACTCAAATCTTATTCTCGCCTAAGTGTTATGATGAATAATGCATGAACTGTAACACAATCGTCTTTCCCTTGCGTTTTACAAGTAAAATGATTTGTAACTTTCGTGCTTGATATATGCATACTAAATCTATCTATCTATCAATCTGTCTATCTATCTATCTATCTATCTGTCTATCTCCCCTATACAATAAAAAGCACATGTCTGGATATATCTATCTATCTATATATATATATATATATATATATATATATATATATATATATATATATATATGTATATATATATATATGTATATATATATATATATATATATATATATATATATATACATATATAGCCTGTTACACTGAGCGGCATTACCAAACACACGTCTACTTGGTCTCTCCCCATCCCTTGGGTAGGGGAAGAGGGAGTAGTTATACCCTGGTGAGAGGGGATATACGTGGGAAACCACAATCTCCCACAAATTGCCTAATTGCTATGTTGCAGTTAAGAAAAGGAGGAAGGGGTGAATCTGTGTGTGTGCGTGTGTGTTCCTATCTAAAATACTTAAAAATTTAAGTCATTTTTGACGGGTCACGTACAGTTAGAATTAAAAGAATGCCGACACTCG
>NC_090769.1:28285148-28302648 GCF_036898095.1 Palaemon carinicauda
ATGATTCCACTTGTCGCTGATCCCTTTATGACGAAGTATTTTGGTTTCCTTTCAAAGTCACACTCAACAATTCTCTTAACTTTCACCAAAGCATTTTCTGCAAAACCCAAATCTTGTTTCCTTTTTAATGGCATCATGGTAAGTCGGTGATAAAAGCTTCCAAATTTGGGTTGGTCAATAAAACAATCTTCTTCTTCTTCTTCTTTGCCTACATCTTTTCCCGCTTCTATCAAAACGACCTTTTTACCTTTTCTAACATTTATGCTTGAGACAAATGACAATTTGAAGGCAATTTGGTATTGCACTGGTATTCCACACTTCTCCTTTTGGGGCTCTGACAGGAAAGCATTCAACTTTACTATTGATGACGAAAGACAAATTGGAGACAAACAAGGACTTGGGGGAGCTTTGAAGACTCTTTGAAGACTTTCTGGAGCCTGTTAGCGATTTCCAAAAGGTCTTCATGTTTTTTAAAAAATAAGCTAGATACAGGAACTCTATATTGTTGGCTCAGCGGGGCTCCCCCTTCCCGCTGGCAGGGCGGGGCGGGGCTCCCCCCTTCCCGCTGGCAGGGCGGGGCTCCCCCCTTCCCGCTGGCAGGGCGGGGCTCCCCCCTTCCCGCTGGCAGGGCGGGGCTCCCCCCTTCCCGCTGGCAGGGCGGGGCTCCCCCTTCCTGCTGGCAGGGCGGGGCTCCCCCCTTCCCGCTGGCATGGCGGGGTTCCCCCGCCCCCGCTGGCAGGGCGAGGCTCCCCCCTTCCCGCTGGCAGGGCGGGGCTCCCCCCTTCCCCCTGGCAGGGAGGGGCTCCCCCCTTCCCCCTGGCAGGGAGGGGCTCCCCCCTTCCCGCTGGCAGGGTGGGGCTCCCCCCTTCCCCCTGGCAGGGAGGGGCTCCCCCTTTCCCGCTGGCAGGGCGGGGCTCCCCCCTTCCCGCTGGCAGGGCGGGGCTCCCCCCTTCCCGCTGGCAGGGCGGGGCTCCCCCCTTCCCGCTGGCAGGGCGGGGCTCCCCCCTTTCCGCTGGCAGGGCGGGGCTCCCCCCTTTCCGCTGGCAGGGAGGGGCTCCCCCTTTCCCGCTGGCAGGGCGGGGCTCCCCCCTTCCCGCTGGCAGGGCGGGGCTCCCCCCTTCCCGCTGGCAAGGCGGGGCTCCCCCCTTCCCGCTGGCAGGGCGGGGCTCCTCCCTTCCCGCTGGCAGGGCGGGGCTCCCCCCTTCCCGCTGGCAGGGTGGGGCTCCCCGCTTCCCGCTGGCAGGGCGGGGCTCCCCCTTTCCCGCTGGCAGGGCGGGGCTCCCCACTTTCCGCTGGCAGGGCGGGGCTCCCCCCTTCCCGCTGGCAGGGCGGGGCTCCATTTTGATTTTGTCACAAGGATTCGCTAACTAAACTTATAAATTATTTCATTCATATACCCTCACTAAACCTTTCAGTAGGGTGTGTTCTTCAATATATTCTTCAACTATAACTACTGTACTAAACAAAAAATACGTTTGCTGACAGAACTAGAAAGAAAGGAAATCGTATAACGAGTTCCAGTTTAATGTTCAACATATTCATGGTGTAGTTTGTTTCTTTAACTTTTTAAAATTATTAAATTTCAAAGAAAGAGAGGAAAAACTATTTGTGATAGAAAGAGTCATTTGGCTTTCTCCTTCTCTCTGTATCTTTGATATATTTTTATATGAATTTCTGATATATTTTATATATATATATATATATATATATATACATATATATATATATATATATATATATATATATATATACATACATTATATATATATATATATATATATATATATATATATATATATACAGAGAGAGAGAGAGAGAGAGAGAGAGAGAGAGAGAGAGAGAGAGTGAGAGAGAGAGAGAGAATCCCAATTCGCCGTTGGTATCGGAAACAGTCTAAGGCTACGTATTTCTCTCACATCTGATGGATACTTAATTCTACCTGTTTATGCTTATGGCATGAAATAAGGGGATAAACAACATTATCTTAAATAATTAGGTTGTGTGGGAAGCTCTCATATCGTTGCAATTAAGTATATTTGTCAATTTAACAACGTCACTGAGTTATATCACAAATTGCTAGTGGAATTGCATTGTCTATTTCAACTATAACAACACTTGATCTTGCAAGCACAGCTTCAGTAGTTTGAAATTACAGTGTAAAGTCAGAACACATTAAAATCACAGTCTTTTTAACTGATTACGTTTCTTCATTTATATCTTTGCAAGTTTAATATGCAACTTTAACATCATTACAAATGCGTCTATGTACAATCACGAGGTTTCCATGAAATCGTTTAAATAAACAAGTCTTGTTTTCGTCGTACCCAAATGGCCATACTTACTCCTGCCTAGGTGATATGCATTTTTGACCAGTGAAATTCAGCAGTGGAAGCATGTTTCATCCATAAATAAACAAGATTACAAGGAGGGTGACTGCCATTTTTATCTTTCGCGCATTAATCTGCTTTCCCTCGCACCTTTGAGCTTTCCTCGTCTTTCCAAGATTCTCTGAAGACACGTCATTTGGGTTTTAAAGCGTAAGACGTTATATTAAATCCTTTTTCCCCAGTGGGCTGTTCTATCGGCTTAAGGAAACAAGCGAATTGCAAAGGAACAGTCGTTCTACGTTCTTTATTTAATGGAGGAAATGAGGATGAATTTCATCATTACGTTACCGTGGCATTGGTTGGTTCAAACGTCTGTGCAGAAGGTTCTTTAGCAGCGCAGCGTCAATCACCTTTATTATTATTATTATTATTATTATTATTATTATTATTATTATTACTTTCTAGGCTACAACCCTATTTGGAAAAGCAGGATGCTATAAGCTCAGGGGCTCCAGCAAGGAAAATGGCCCAGTGAGGAAAGGAAACTTAAGGGAAAATAAAATATTTCAAGAAGAGTAACATTAAAGTAAATATCTCCTAAATAAACTATAAAATCTTTAACAAAACAAGAGGAAGAGAAATAAGATAGAATAGTGTGCCCGAGTGTACCCTCAAGCAAGAGAACTCTAACCAAAGACAGTGGAAGACCATGGTATAGAGGCTATGGCACTACCCAAGACTAGAGAACAATGGTTTGATTTTGGAGTGTCCTTCTCCTAGAAGAGCTGCTTACCATAGATAAAGAGCCTCTTCTACCCCTAACAAGAGGAAAGTGGCCACTGAACAATTACAGTGCAGTAGTTAACCCCTCAGATTTAGAAGAATTGTTTGCTAATCTCCATGTTGTCAAGTGTATGAGGAGAGAGGAGAATATGTAATAAATAGGCTAGACTATTTAGTTTGTGTGTAGGCAAAGGAAAAATGAACCGTAACCAGAGAGAAGGATCCAATGTAGTACTGTCAGGCCAGTCAAAAGACTTCATAACTCTCTAGCGGTAGTATCTCAACGGGTGGCTGGTGCCCAGGCCAACCTACTACCTACTACTTTGCATTACAAGATCTCTTACTTTTCCCCAGATATAATGGGCCAGAACAGATAATAGTTCCAAATTGTAGATAGAGACAATTTTCCCATTTATATACACTAGATACCTATTGCATTTTGAAGTCCTTACTTAACACGGTAAACATGTTTCACATACCAGCTCATTGGTGTCTATCATTGACTCTACAATCAGACAAAATATAAATACATTGGCAAAACACTGAATGAGTAACCCTGAGATCTTACCATGGCATTTGTTATTATTCTTAAGCCCAAATAAAAACAAAAGATCTCGAGTAAACTAAACAATCAAAGACCTTGGTTGATATTTGCTTATTCTCGTTGATAAACTTGTAAGACAGGCATAGGGAGCAGAGAAACGATACAGATAGAGACGACTGGCGAATTCTAACCGAGGCCCTTTATGTCAATAAGCGTAGGAGATGATGATGATGAAGTTGATAAACAGGAAAATCCATTCAATCATTGGCCCATCTTGACTATTTATGTGTCTGGTATGAGAATGATAAACAGTATTAGTGACAATTTAGTCATTGAAATTACTCTTTTGTCAAATAAGAACTCTCTTCTTTAATCCGTTTTCCTAATTTATAATCTTCCAGCCTTTATGTGACCTGAAGTCATCCTTTTGGAGAGGGTGCCGCCTTTTTTGGGGTCTTTTGGAAGAGATAAATTTCTTATCCCTGATCTTGATATTAATATCTGGTGCCGCCGTTCAGTTAGATCTTTATGCATGTTGCATAATATTTTTCATAGTTCTGATCACCCTTTGCATTCGGATCTTCGCAGACAGTACCATCCTGTACGCAGTACTAGGTATGCAGTTAATTTTAAGTCTTGCTTTCATTATAAGGCTCAACACTACATAGTATTCTGTAAGCTTTGTTGCCTTCACCAAAATCGAAGATTTTGCGAAGGGTATGTTTTCACCCCAGTCGTCATTTATTCATTTGTTTTTTTTATTGTGAGCAATTTTACACATAAACTACTGTACTGATTTTGACCAAACTTTGTAGTCATGTCGGCTATGACCCAAGGTTGAATCTGTAACATTTTGGATGAAGTAAATCAAAGTACCAGTTCACAGCAGTACTTTGAAAATAATCGAAATGTTAAGCAAATGGCAGATTTTTTTTTTTTTTTTTTTTGTGAACATTACGCAAAAACTACCGAACCAATTCCAACGAAACTCCGTGGACATGTGGGGGTATGACCCAAGGACATATCCATTAGATTTTGAAGAAAATACAGCGAAGTAGAAGTGCGCAGTGGAGTTAAGATTAAATTAAAACTTCTTGGCGTGGAGAAGGCATGCTCTCTACTGAGTGCCCCTCCAGTTCCAGCTGTGACCAGATTGTGGAATGGTCTTCCTAATCTGGCGGTTATGTTGAACAGGTTGACATGACATAAGTGTCTCTTCATGGTTTATATATGACAGATCTATTCTAACATTATTACTGATCTTAAAATAATGTATAATCTTTATTCATTACTTCATATATACAGTTTATTTGCTTTTTCGTTATTTCCTTGTAGGTCTTGCAACTAGGGTCGTATTTTAGCTAATAATAATAATAATAATAATAATAATAATAATAATAATAATAATAATGATGATGATGATAATAATAATAATAATAATAACAACTAGAGAAGCCCTCTGGGAGTGAAGACCTCCGCCATGGCAGCTCATTTCTTGAAACCAGCTTATCTTTCCCAGAATTAATTTAGACCGTAGGCGTATTTGAAGTCTGTGTGGCAACCATGTGCGAACTAGGGGTTAAGGTTAGGGTTAATGCTGTCGATCTTTTGCTCGACCTTGACCTTGACGTTTAACCTAATACTTTCAAAATTGATTCACTTCCATGTCTCATCATGACAATTAAGCCCTGAAAGTTTCACTACTCCATGAGTAAAATTATGACGAGGAAGTTGTTCACAAGAAAACAAACGGAGAAACAGGTGTGAAAGTATAACCACCTCCCAACTTCGTTGGCGGAGGTAAGAATAATAATAAGAGCCTTCTATCTTCCATTGTTCCTATCAGCAGCTTCTTAAATGTTGAAAGGTCACTGTATTTCCTTTTTACTTGATATATACGGAATTGTGCTGGGTTGTTCAGCAAGCCTTAGAATTGAGAAAGGCACGAATCAATGAAAAGAACACACTTTTTAATTGCATGCGCCTAAACCCAAACACGCTTACATATAATCCAGCCAGAATACTAGCTCTAGGGTTAATGATTTCCGTTGCTTGTGTAGCCTAATCGAGTAGATTTTTTTTTTATTTTACAATATTATGTCTGCTATGTATGGCAGGTTAAGAGGCCCCATAGGTCTATTTGCTGAGTCATCCATCAGTAGCCATTGGCTAGTTTTCCCTGGGTCTAGTTTGGATGTTAAGATGTTGATCATATGTCTTTGCCACGCATAAGTGGCTACTCTCCTCTTGGTAAGGGTAGAAGAGACTCTCAAGCTATGGCAAGCAGCTCTTATAGGAGAAGGACACTTCAAAATCTAACCATTGTTCTCTAGTCTTCGGTAGTGTCATAGCCTTTGTACCATGGTCTTCCACTGTCGTAGGTTAGAGTTCCCTTGCTTGAGGGTATATTCGGGCACACTTTTCTATCTAATTTCTCTTCCTCTTGTTTTGTTAAAGTATTTATAGTTTATTTAGGAAATATTTATCTTAATGTTGTTACTGCTCTTGAAATATTTGATGTTCCCATTTTTCCTTGTTTCCTTTCCTCACTGGGCTATTTTCCTTGTTCGGGCCCCTGGGCTTATAGCATCCTGCTTTTCCAACTAGTGTTGTAGCTTAATAATAATAATAATAATAATAATAAGCAACATTTGAACGCTCAAACTAAAGTCTAGTTCATACGAATTACTTTCAAATGACAACTTTTCAAATCTTGTTGTGTTTATTGTCCATTCTAATAATTTTTCAAATTTTTCTCATTTTCAACATTTTAGGACGTTGTCAGTACGTTGTATTTGAAATTGTATTTTTACGGTAAAGAATTATATAGTGAATATTCTTATATTATAATTGCACTATACTCATTTTTTTTAATGAGACGCATTTGCACCGACTCGCAGCAGTGCCCCTTTAGCTCGGAAAAGTTTCCTGACCGCTGATTGGTTAGAAATATCTTGTCCAACCAATCAGCGACCAGGAAACGTTCCCGACCTAAAAGGGTACCCCTGCGAGTCGGTGTAAATCTGCCTCGCTAAAAATAATTGACTATAGTATCTTTTTTATTTGAGCCTGTAATCTACTGTATATTAAAATAACGAATATTCTCTCTCTCTCTCTCTCTCTCTCTCTCTCTCTCTCTCTCTCTCTCTCTCTCTCTCTCTAAAGGAAAACGTAGAATATCTCTCACTTCAAAGGAAACTTTCAAAGAGCTGGAAGCCTTTGGTGTAAATGATTACTGATAAGCTTCGTTATATAGCAAAGTGTTTAGCTTCTTATACCTTCCATATTAACATCAATCATAGAATAAGGGTTGATAACAGAAAGAGAGAGAGAGAGAGAGAGAGAGAGAGAGAGAGAGAGAGAGAGAGAGAGAGAGAGAGAGAGGGCGATCGCCTCATAGGTAACAGATGAAATAAGAATAAAAGACTTTGTAATGTTTAATCAAAGAATAGGGTGAACAGGGAAAGCAAAATATAGACAGAATGACAAAATTCGCAAGAAGCGAGAAAGGCAAAGTAAAGATGAAAAATGATTAAAGGTTAGATGATATATATTGTAGTTTCAAAACTTAGCCAAACATAACAGACTGTTTAAGAGAAATAAGAAAATGAAACAAGTAAAATCTCTTTTCGAAGTGATTTAGGCCTATGCAAATCAACCGCCATTTCCAAAGTTATTTCTCCGATTATTATTAAAGCGGCTGTTATTTTACATGTTATTGTTGCAACCAATTTCAAATGCAATTTCCCCTTTTCTGTGTTGTAGAAGAACATCTTAAAGTAGAATCACATTTTTTCCAGTTTACAACAATGTTTCTTTGTAATTTCTATTTATAGATCGGTGGTGAATTTTCTTTCTTGATAATTAAATTTCTAGTCTCTCTCTCTCTCTCTCTCTCTCTCTCTCTCTCTCTCTCTCTCTTTTAATTAGTGTTATTAATGAACTTCCAGAATCTCTTAGAAGATTGCTAAGGATATGATGGATAAAAATTATTATTATTATTATTATTATTATTATTATTACTTGTTAAGCTACATCCCTAGTTAGAAAAGCAGAATGCTATAAGCCCAGGGGCCCCAACAGGGAAAATAGCCCAATGAGGGAAGGAAACAAGGAAAAATAAAATATTTTAAGAACAGTAACAATATTAAAATAAATATTTCCTATATAAACTATAAAAATTTTAACAAAACAAGGAGAGAAATTAGTTAAAATAGTGTCCCCGAGTGTCCCCTCAAGCTTTTGTATTCATCGTTCATAATAATAATAATAATAATAATAATAATAAATAAAACTAGAATAAAACATACCAGAAAACAATAAGAAAAAACTTGTTAGAATGGTGGTAGCAAATATGTGAAGCTCCTATAACTCCACTTTCCAGTTAACGGCCATACCTACTGTATTGACTCTGGGCCATACCACGTTGAAAATAGAACCTGTTTTCCACTTCAGGTGGGACAATGAAAAACAATAACGACAAATCCTGTTTCCAGAACTCTAGATGAAGAAGAGGAGGTGGGGGGGGGGGTAAGTCCTCAAAACAACCAAGTTGCACATGATTTTAGGCCAAGTGAGGGGTAAATGCTGTGGCACTTGCCGCAGATAAAGTTTGGTATACAAAATGATGAAGTTGTCATTCATATGACCACCTGTCTATGGTGAAGGTGTAGTTTAGATATAGGACTAAAGAGTAGTCTTGTTAAGCACACTGAATAGGTGTTCATAGTATCAATTATTTTCAAGAGCATTTATATATATATATATATATATATATATATATATATATATATATATATATATACACACACACACACACATATATATATATATATATATATATATATATATATATATATATATATATATATATATATATATATATATACCTCTATCACCTCCTCTATTACTTAAGAGGGTTCAGCTTTTCAGTTTCTCATTTCTAGACCTACGCATTTTTTTCTCGCCATCAGTAAATGCTAGGCCTATTTACAGGAAATTGGAGAAGTATTGCCCTGAATAATTGGCGCCATTTTCAGGTTAAGTTGTGCTTAGTTGAACTTTGTCAGGTTCGTAGTTTAGTCTAGGCCTGCCACCTACACAGCTTATCTATAAATGGGTCTCCTGTGGTCAATAAAATGGACGGGGTGGTCTAGAAACCTCACCTTGGAAACTTCCTTAGGAATCAAAAGGTTGTATCGTTCCGGTATCTATTTACCTAAGGACAAAAGCCCTATGTAAATAGAAATATGAATATGTTTGTGTATTACGTATGTATTTATGTAAATAAGCTCGTTCCATTTGAACAAAAAAAAATCCTAAATTATTTTTCGGGGATTCAACAAGTCTACCAAAACTTCCAGAATCTCTTAGAAGATTGCTAAGGATATGATAGATAAAAATTATCATTATTATTATTATTATTGCTTTAATTTTGTTCATGATAATAATAATAATAATAATAATAATAATAATAATAATAATAATATAATAATAATGAAATAAAAGTAAAATTAAAACAAAACATATCGCCAGAAAACAACAAGAAAAAACTTGTTAGAATGACGGTAGCAATCTTTGAAGGAAACATATGACAAGAAAATATGTGAAGCTCCTGTAACTCCTGTTTCCAGTTAACGGTCATATCACGTTGAAAATAGGGCCCGTGTTCCACGTAAGGTGGGGCAATCAAAAACAACAACGACAAATCCTGTTTCCAGAACTCTAGATGAAGAAGAGGATGGAGGGGGGAGGGGAGAAGTCCTCAAAATAACTAAGGTACACATTACTTTAGGCCGAGGGTAAATGCTGTGGCACTTGCCGCAGATGAAGTTTGGTATACAAAATGATGAAGAAGCGGTCATTCAATTGATTACCTCCACCTACCTATGGTGAAGGTGTAGCTTAGATATAGGACTAAAGAAGAGCAGTCTTGTAAAGTACAATGAATGGGTGTTCATAATTTAAATTATTTTCAAGAGCACACACACACACACACACACACACACACACACATATATATATATATATATATATATATATATATATATATATATATATATATATATATATATACCTCTAACACCTCCTCTATTGTCACTTAAAAAGGTTCAGCTTTTCAATTTCTCTTTTCTAGGCCTACGCATTTTTCTCGCCAACAGTAAATGCTAGACCTATTCACAGGAAATTGGAGAAGTCTTGCCATGAATAATTGGCGTCATTTTAAGGTTCAGTAAACGTTATTTGTGCTCAGTAGAAGTCTGTTAGGTTCGTGGTTTAATCTAGGCCTGCCACCTACACAGCTTATCTATGAATGGGTGTCCTGTGGTTAATGAAATGGGCGGGGTGGTCTAGAAACTGCACCTTGGAAACTTGCTTAAGAACCAGAAGGTTGTATCCTTCCGGTATCAATTCACCTAAAGACAAAAGCCTTTTGTAAATAGAAATACGAATACGTTTGTGTATCACATATGTATTTAAGTAAACAAGCACGTGCCGTCTGAAACAAAATCCTGTAGAATTTTTCGGGGATTCAACAAGTCTAACATGACGTGAAAATCTCAATGTCAGTCATACCAACGCCTTACAAATCATAACCATGTCTATTAATCATTAGTTCTGGTCCCTAATCGATACTGGAAATGAACGTTCGACAATTTAAAGCCCAGAGCCGTATAAAAGGAACGTCAAGTTGAATATATGTTGTGTATATTTGCTTGAAACACAATGATTGATTTGCCTTTGCAAGCTTTATTGCTTAGCGCAGCGAGACCCGGCTATGGAGGTATACAAGGGAGGGACGACGAGGCAGCATATAAAGATGGTCTCGCGCAAGCTTGCAGCTCAGTGTCTCTCAGAGTGTGAGCGTGTAAATATCGTCGATCACCTCTCGGCTTCCATCACTGGTAGACTAGACCTTGGGCAAACTGTGCTGTTGCTGGGCTGGGCAATGTGTGTGTGCACGTTACTATGATAATATAGCTTCCACATCGGTACTTAGTAGACGCAATTACAGTGAATGCAGTTGTTAAGTCTGTACTCGAGCGTATGATAAATAAACGTCATATAGTAATGTGTAATTAAGTCTAGTCTCAGGAGCCAAACCAGGTTCCTGGCCGTTTCTGAGTAAACATGAAATTTGCATGAGGAAAAATGTAGACATTGATAGCAACATGGACAGATGCACTCGTTCTTACATCGATAGACAACCAAGCATTTCATCCTGCTGGCAAGAAAACATCTGAAGAGTGATAGCAGTTTTTGAAGCACAGATATGCCTTCATTTAGATACTGAACTCATCTCTTAACATACAAATTGAATGATTTTCTTGTTATCGATGTAGACATGATATAACTCGAAGTATTATTTAAGAACAGAGTGCTTGCAATATATTTGTGAAACTCCGTATTTTTTTAAGACTATAGTCTATATATATATATATATATATATATATATATATATATATATATATATATATATAGATATATATATATATATATATATATATATATATATATATATATATATATATAGATATATATATATATATATATATATATATATATATATATATATATATATATATATATATATATATATATATATAGGTATGGTCCTAACGATGTATTTTATATTACTCTTCCCTAGTTTATATATATATATATATATATATATATATATATATATATATATATATATATATATATATATATATAATATGTATATAATATATATATATATATATATATATATATATATATATATATATATATGTGTGTGTGTGTGTGTGTGTGTGCTGTATCACTTTCTGAGTGGTGATACATTATGGTTGTGAAAGGGTTCGAGTAGCTCCAACATAGCAAACCTTTACTAGTCTAGGCTACTCATACTAGGTTGGTTTGCTTTGAGCGATCAGACCAAAATCTTCCATCACCAATCCGCAATGGTGTTGAAAATGGCCAAACCTCAGACATGACCAACACATGTCCTAGGCCTTTGTTCTGCAGTGAACTAAAAATGGCGGAATATATATATATATATATATATATATATATATATATATATATATATATATATATATATATATATATATATATATATATATATATATATATATTCGTCCCATAATGTTGATTGTTAAACGTATATGCATAGTATACTTAGATATCTAGATTTGGCCATCTTATTCATTGTAGGAATCGCATTCTAATTATCATAGTCCTCAAGTTTATAGTTTAGTTTTGATAGAAGAATTTATATGCAAGTACATAGGAGAGCATAACTGGCTTCAAAAAGCAGTACTTGCCGTTGGTCTGAATTGTTAAAATTTTTAGCTCTACGCTCATAGTGCTATTTATTGTGTATTTGATTTAGCCGAGCCTTTTTTATTAATTTATTTTTTGTTGTATTTTGGTGTCTTAAATTGGTTTAGTTCACACATATATATTTGCATATATATATATATATATATATATATATATATATATATATATATATATATATATATATATATATATATAATTTTATCCAAAACTAAGGTGTTTTCGCTGACGTTACATTCATAGATTAAAATAACAAATCGTAGATGAAGATCTTGTACCGAAAACTACCATAACATTATTTGCTATATATACAGTTTGCTCATCAGCAACTAGGGTATCTTTCATTCCCACACTGCAGCTCTCTCTCTCTCTCTCTCTCTCTCTCTCTTCTCTCTCTCTCTCTCTCTCTCTCTCTCTCTCTCTCTATATATATATATATATATATATATATATATATATATATATATATATATATATACACACACACATACACTTATGTGGCGACGCGCAAGTACAGTATATCTACCCGTATATTCATATGTTTCTACTTTTCCGCTGTAGGCTGATGTTGGTCTTCATCGCCTTTCGGGTATTTAATACAAAGTTTAATTAATCCATCCACTAGTATATATAGATTCCTTATTTCCGCTGAGAAAATGCGATGATGGGATGACACTGATTGAGGCTTGGCTTTTAGACGCTTTTTTATTTGCTATTCGCCCATTTCATTGTAAAAGTCCAGTTCTTTTAGTTCGTAATTAGCCTACATTTTATTTTATTTCACAAATTTCTTTGTTCATTTTTGCTGTTATTTCTTGTAAACACACACACGCGAATATATATATATATATATATATATATATATATATATATATATGTGTGTGTGTGTGTGTGTGTGTGTATGTGTGTGTGTGTGTGTCTGTGTGTGTGTGTATGTGTATTATACATAAGAATAGTTTCCTTTAATCTTTTTTTTTCTATATCCAAACAAGTACCTCCTTATCCACAGTTTGTTATACATGAAGAGTTTATCATTTTTGGCAACGGTGACAGAAACATGTCACAACATCACTTAGGTAGTTCATTTATGAGTGTCAAGCTCCGTCTGCCATATGTCCCAGAACACAACTATAACCATTAGGAAGAGGAAATGAAATAGGGTAAAATGTGGTAATGAATCGTTGGGTCTACATTTTCTCTAGGTGTGGTCTCGGCTGACTTTTGAATGACGTGTGTTCGTGTGAGCGTTGATTTACTTTTTTGGAGGTTTTGAAATGCCTGAAGATGTCCTAGGGGGTGTATACTGTATATTGTATTTCAATGTACATATTTATTTAATAATCAACTCGCAAACTTGATAAATTTTCGTAGATTTTATTTTTCTAAACGAAAGAAAATTTTGTCTTCTGAATAAAATGGGAGAAAAAAATAGTTAATAGTTAAAAGAGCGAAAAAAATAAAAATGGTTTGTTTCATCCACAAGGAAACTTGTTCAAGCTCTTGGTAAATTGCACACCAACGCTGGTGCTTAGCCACTTACAACGCAAGACAATAAAACTTATTTTAGTTAAAGTACATCCTCACCGTGAAAAGACTATTGTTACACTGAAGGACCAGAAATAGGAAATAAAATTCAGGTAAAATGGCGGCAACTTCATGAAGCGATTGTCCGTTAGTGTGTTACCCGCAAGTATCTTCTGGAAATGATAACTAAATCAACTGCTCTACATTTACGGTTATTTGAATATTTTTAGTTATATAGGGAAAATGATTTACTATGAGAGAGAGAGAGAGAGAGAGAGAGAGAGAGAGAGAGAGAGAGAGAGAGAGAGAGAGAGAGAGAATATTTCTTTAAATAATGTATATCAACCATATACGAATCAAGTAACGGTTAGGCCTATGTTGGATAACATTATTGTATCGCATACTCGGTAACTAGGCTTATATTGGATAATATCATATCGCATACCCGGTAACATTAGTCTAGTAGCTATCAAGTGAGGTGTTATGTTGGTTTGAAAAGTGCTTGTAACCTCGAGTACATGTAATTTTAAATATGGTTGTTAAACTGATTTTCCGTTAGTGGCTGTTAGCCATTGTTTACCGACAAACTGGTTGTTCTCATCTGTGTAGTTATTGGTGTTTGATAGTTGTTAGGAGCGATATCTTTTATGAAGTAGAATATGATTCTTATTTTTCTTTATTGTATTGGTAAATAATTTTTATCTCTTGTAGTAGTGTTCCAGTAGCATAATGGCTTTCCTAGCATGCGGTATGAAAACAAAATAGCTTTGTAATTTAGATTATTGAAAACCATTAAGAGGATTTTTATCGACATTGTATTATTATTATTATTATTATTATTATTATTATTATTATTATTAGCCAAGCTATAACCCTAGTTATAAAAGCAAGATGATATAAACCCAAGGGCTCCAAGCAGGGAGAAATAGCCCAGTGAGGAAAGGAAGTAAGGAAATAGATAAACGATATGGAAAAAAAATAGAAAAAAAATTAAAAACAGTAACAATATCAAAACAGATATGTCAAATATAAGCTTTAAACAGACTTATATCAGAGTTCATACAATGTTTAAAACCCGATAATTTACCCAACACTTACAGTACTTTCTCTTGCAACCGAATCTAGTCAGATCTCTCCTTCCCTGACTTTTGAATGGAAGTAAAGGGTCTCCTGAACTGCAGCGATGTCTTCAACAACTGTCCTTCGACCGGGCGTGGATCGCCTTTCAATAATTCATGTTGCATTATATGCAAAGCTTGTGCGCTAGCTTCGCTAAGACTTATTGGTCATTTGTAGCTTTTCTATTCTTGGAATTGAAGTAGCTGAAAGATGTCTGCTGTACACGTTAGGGCAATTTGTTCTTCTGCAATACCCCAAACATTGTAGAGTTATTATTATTATTATTATTATTATTATTTGCTAAGCAACAACTCTAGTTGGAAAAGCAGGATGCTATAAGCCCAGAGGCTCCAGCAGAGAAAATAGCCCAGTGAGATAAGGAAACAAGGTATCAAGAGAAGTATCTTATTAGGTGATATTTGTGACCTATGAAAAAAAGGTGAAACAGAACATCAATTTTCATGCCCGAAATTAGGAAAATTAAGAGAACGTGATACAAGAGTGAGTCTCATTGCAAAATTATAGCAGGAACCCGGCTATAAAACCGAATGAAGAACTGCAAAATCTGATAGCAAGGTATAAAGGGGTATAATAAAACTTGAGATTTTCAATAAGCTTATTGGTTGCTGTTACAGGAAAACGTTGGATTGTAGTACTTAGTATAAGCTAAGAAACCTTGCGCCTATTTTTTAGCCTAGTTGACAAAGTGCCCGCAACCATTTTTATGTGAAGCGAGTAGTTAGGAGCCAGGGTACTACCGATAATGCTAAAAATAAATGTTATTATTATTACTATTATTATTATCATTATTGTTGTTGTTATTATTATTATTATTGTTATTATTATTATCATTGGGAAACCAATTGTCAAAACACTAACAAAAGAAAAAATAAAACCATTATCATTAACGGCGGCAGCAGAAGCTAAAGAAATTTATCGTTAGGTTCAAGTTTTCGCAAAGCAATTATTGGGAACCGATTCCTGATGTTGTCATATGCAAAAACTGCAATGAAATTCAATAGTCTCTCTCTCTCTCTCTCTCTCTCTCTCTCTCTCTCTCTCTCTCTCTCTCTCTCTCTCTCTCTCTCTCTCTTCCATTATGTCCTTAACGGACAAAACTTGCCGCGTAAGAAAGTAGTACAGAATTAAATACTGATAATATTAAAAGATGGATGCCCTTCCTAGATGGTCTTCATAGCTCGAACTACTTTTCACTGTTTTTATTAATCAAGAAACAATACCATTAAGATAATTTACGTTTCCAGTAGAGTTTTTATAAGGTTTTTGATTATACTATACTTTGTCTACTAGCCTATACTGTCAACGTCGTATTACTTTTATTTCGTGACTAGGCCTATATCTTTGCCACATTGTGTTTGTCGTACTGTTCAGATTTCACCCTTGTGTTCCGTACCATAGTTGGAGAACGCGTGGCTAGCGAGAGAAGACGTGCTACTTGGTTTATCCAATGAATTATTCAAATGTAGTTGATTCTTGAACTGTTGTGATTTGTAAACCGGGGACACTGTAATGACTGCAAACTTTAAATTTAAAGGTACCTGGCTTCACTGGTTTCCCGATGCTCATGAACATTTTTCAGTATATTATTCTTTCTGTTGCATTTTTCATGGAGCCCAGTTGATACTAGGTCAAATAAATCTTATTTATATTATATGAAAATATATAAGATAATGGCAATGGTGATATAATTATAATGGATTTTGTACGGAAACTTATAGTTTGGTTATTTTGCTAATTTTCTTGCTGCATGGATTGTTTTTATTATGAAGCTAATGCGTCTCTCAAGAGCTTTTGTTTTTGGCGTGAGTTAAGTGTATATGACAACCAGATGCGTAACACCAAAACATGCTTTGTATTATATCCTGAGAAGTAACTGCGGCACTTTCGAGCTAATCTTGGTCGCGTAGACTCGTATCGCGTATCTGAAGTGGTTGCTCTCTATAAATATTTTCGTAATGAGGCTTTACAAGTACTAACGAGATTATTGTGAAAACTAATACACAGAGCAACTGGGAAGTGCTTGGAGCCCACCCAGAAATCAAATTAGAAATGTAATATTTATATTCGTGGAAGATAGAAAAAGTTAATAACAAATTCCTAAGTATTTTTTTTTTCTGCTGCTCAGGGTCATAGTTGAAACGAGAAATTCCTGTGATTTACCGCCCCACAGATGTCATGATATATTGGGTAAACAGCTGACAGTTGCGCATCTGTCAAAACAGGCGTCTGGTGTCGTTGTACGTCTATTGCCTTGGAAATCATTGTTCTCCTAACGGTAATCTGTTTTGTGCCTGCCACAAACGGACGCTACTGAACTGGCCGTTAGCAATGGTGTCAAGGCGTCAATGTCATTGTGTCCTGCAATAAATATTGCGTGACGTTCATTACCATCGAGTATATTTTTTGTTTTCTGCAAAAAGTATATTATTAATTTAAATATATTTTGCGAATGTATTTCCAACATGTTAAGTCGAAGAAAAGAATGATATTCTTAGTCTAATTTTTATTATTCTATAGAGATTTTATATCGATGTAGAACGAATAACATATTCTTGTTTGTCATTATGGGGACCCCGAAAGCTAATTTGAAATGCATAAGCCATTGCAAAATCACATTGATGGTTTATTTTGATTAAGGGTATTGAATGCACCAGTGACATAGCTGGGTTTCAGCATGAGGGACAGCTGATGCAATTAGGATTAATCAGATTTCTGCCGTATTATCAAGCAGGGAAAGTTACGTAATTAGAGATTGCACGGATTGAAATGTAAAAGTTTTGTTATTGAAGCGAAATGTAAAGTAGCCCAATGGAATGCTATTTGGAAATACGTAGGTAGAGAGATATTGATGAATGTGTTT
>NC_090769.1:28305148-28317648 GCF_036898095.1 Palaemon carinicauda
CAAAAGGCCTTTGTTTGCACGAACTTTATCCTTACCGAGTTCTTTTAAATAATTGCTTGGATATTTTTTCCTTTCGTGTGCGTTGTGTGAATTATGAGCTGGAAGAAACCATGTTCTTTTGTGGCTCAGGTTTTTATTCTTTTAAAGTGGTGTTTTTCCATTTGCATTTTACTAAATCTCTCTCTCTCTCTCTCTCTCTCTCTCTCTCTCTCTCTCTCTCTCTCTCTCTCTCTCTCTCTGTGTGTGTGCCTGCTAAAGCAATAACACTATATTTATGATTCGAATTTTTCAGATCGCAAATCAGTAAATTCTTACTTATACACGATTATGTTTCAGATTGGCTGATATGAATAAAAGAAATCCCTTGGTTCATTAGTTTTTTTTTTTTTCGAGGAAAATATGTTTGCAGCAGAATAAAAAAAAAAAAGATAAAAAGATAAAAAAAATTTCTCGATTTTTATAAATAGCCTCAATCTTTATTTCGTTCGTGAATGTTTTGAGGTTCAGATTTTGCGTTTCTTAAATTTAGGAGATTTATTTCACGTTACGAGAGTAACGGAATTATAAGCTGTTAGTAAACGCCGTGTTTTGCAAAAGGTTTTGTTAATATCCGATGCATATACTGTTGATCAACTTAACCAGCGAGAGGAAATTGTACAGATTATAGGTGGCATTCGAGAAACTGAAAATGTCACACTACTCACGAACACTCGATGAAAATATACAAATATACCTTGTTTCGAGTATTGTTCTCTTGTTTGGTGTTCAGCTGCTGATTCTCATCTTAATTTGTTGGACAGAAACTTACGGTCTATTAAATTTCTTATTCCTGACCTAGATATTAATCTTTGGCACCGTCGTTCAATTAGTTCATTATGCATGTTGCATAAGATTTTTCATAATTCTGACCATCCTTTACATTCAGATCTCCCTGGACAATTCTATCCTGTTCGTAATACTAGGAAGGCAGTTAATTCTAATAGCCAGGCCTTCTCCATGATGAGGCTCAATACTACACAGTAGGCCTATTCTAGAAGTTTTATTCCATCTGTTACCAAGTTATGGAATGATCTTCCTAATCGGGTAGTTGAATCAGTAGAACTTCAAAAGTTCAAAGTAGCAGCAAATGTTTTTATGTTGACCAGGCTGACATGAGTCTTTTTATAGCTTATATATGACATATCTGTTTTTGACGTTGTTAATAGTTTATATAGGACATATCTGTTTTGACGCTGTTAATGTTTTTAGAATTATATATTGTTAATTTATTCTCATCATTTATTTATTTCCTTATTTCCTTTCCTCACTGGGCTATTTTTCCCTATTGGAGCTCATGGGCTTTTAGCATCTTGCTTTTCCAACTAGGGTTGTAGCTTGGCTAGTAATAATAATAATAATAATATTTTAGATGGTTATTCATCTATAAAAACTAACAAAAGCTTGATGTTTTAAAATTATAATTTTTAGGAAAATCTCTCTCTCTCTCTCTCTCTCTCTCTCTCTCTCTCTCTCTCTCTCTCTCTCTCTCCGCCGTTATTAATAGTGGCGTTAAGGAAATGGGTTTACGGATTAATTAACGATAGTGCTCAAGAAACTTGAAAGTTTGTTGCTATTCGTAAAGTTATTAAGTTTTCAAGTAGAGGCCGCTAAGTTTTATGAGAAAACGGCTCTTTTCCATGTCATAAACTAATGCATCTTTCATGTCACAAACATCGCTTCAGAATAATATGTAAAATTTCCATCTTGGGAGGTGCGGCCAGATGGGTTGATTGATGAATTTGGGTTACCCGACGATCAGATGGATATACGAAATTATGACAGATGCGTTATATTTAATTACATGTTTATATGTCTGTTGCTCTTATTTTTAATCGTTTAGATACAATTGCGTTTATTTACATTTACGCTGTACTTACTCATATATTTGATAATGACTGAATTGGGTGATTATCGCTGGCATATTGTTACTGTTCTTAAGATATTTTCTTCTTGCTTGTGTCCTTTCCTCACAGGGCTATTTTCCTTGTTCGGGCCCCTGGGCTTATGGCATCTTGCTTTTCCAACTAGGTGTTGTAACTTAGCAAGTAATAATAATAATAATAATAATAATAATAATATTGACCATCCATTTGAATTGGAAGATTAATATAATGTGCACATTTCAGGGAAATCTATTTATCAATCTTAGTATTTTCAATTTGATAGTTGAGGTAGTTGTGAAGGTAACATCTGTCCATATATAAGATATTTTTCTTCATGATATTACAGAAATTTTATTCTCTTAATAATGTAGTAGGTTTCTTTCCCTCTGGCTTCGAACAGAGTTTAAAGGCGCTCTATAGTGTTTGATTAGCAAAATTAAGTAAAACATTAGTTTTATCAAAATTCTGTTTATATCAAATACAGCTGTAATTTTGACAACAGTAAATGGATATATAGTTTGGACAAATTATGTTAATTAAGTTCAGAATTATTATTGCGTCAAATAGAATGTTTTTATCTTGTGAATTATAAGTACTTACATTTGACTTGCTATTGCGTTTCACACCCCAACTGACCTGTCAGCCTCTATGATTTCCCCTGTTTTTTTTTGTTTTTTTTTTTGTGCCTTCACTCTACTTCTTTTATACTCTTTTGCATTTATCTTTACAGGAAATTATTGGCTTCTTTGGTTTGAATAATTGGTTATGTTGAATGACAGTGATAGTCATGATTATGATAATTCTGAAAAACAAAGTTTAGTTCCATTACCATTTGTATTTTTAAATTTATGAATTCTGAGTTTCTTTTGTTTGTATCGTTACAGAACCCACACAAAGGGTTTTTAAATTCGTTGTTAGTTAATGGGATGTGCTTCTCTATTTTTATCCTGCTTTAACATTTTCTCTGAATAGCAAACTGTGAAAGTACTGTTTTTTGCTCTAACATTTTTTATGAATAGCAAACCGTGAAAGTAGTTTTTTTTTTTTTTTTTGCTTTAACATTTTTTTTTCTGAATAGAAAACTGTGAAAGTACTGTTTTGTGCATGTTTCTGTTTTTATTAGCACTAAATGTTCTCGTGCGAGTCTTGTTAAATTTGTTTCAATGGTAGAGAATGCCATGCACTGGTGACATAGGATATTCCAATTCTCATTTCTATATTGTTTGTTACAGAGGAAAATAGTGAGGAAAAAATGAAATGAAATATTAAGTTTAGTGAGAAGTGAACAGAAGCCTTGGGCTTCGCTGGAAGAGTGGAAAAGTCTTCGTCCTAATTTTACAGATTTTATTGGTAGTGAACACGACCGCCTCTGGCACCAGATGAACGTAGCCCTCTGGATGGTACTGTGACTTAAAAAGCGGGAAGTGATTAAACAAAGTGGAATATTGACTCAAGGGACTTCATTTCAGACTTCTGCGTAAGCTGGCTCGTAGTGGAATCAACTAACATTTCTATCAAAGAGCCGAAAAAGATCCAATTTTGCTGAAGTACCGGAAAAGAGGAGAGCAAAGTGTGTGTCAAAGTGATCGCATAAAAGCATCGTCATGATTGCCTTCAGCAGCAAGGGAGTCTCCGTGCTCCTCCTCCTGGTCGCCTTTTGCCTCCTCCTGGCGGAGGTGCGAGGCACAGAGGAAGAGGAGGAAGATCCGGGAAGGAGTGGAGGTGGGGGAGGAGGAGGAGGTGGAGGAAGAGGCCGAAGAGGTCGTGCAAGCAGAACCAGTGGCCAAGTAAACGAAATTCAACGGCCTCGGAACAGAGGCAAAAAAGGTAATGTTTCTTTCTACTTTTTTTTTCTTTTAACATTTTTAGTGTCGGAACAATAACGGTAATCAATTGGTTTTTCCATGTATGGTTCTGGAGTTGGGAGCGGTAATGTTGCACTATTTATAAAAGAAATGTTTTCAATTTGGTGAATAATTGTGGTATCGGTATTTCAAATTAATTGGCTTGGATGAAAAAAAGTAATATTTTAATGATTTATCAGATTTAATTTCTATTCATATATGGAGTATAAGTTCAGGTAATCTAATTTACAGCATTAATACAAATGCTGTATTGTCTTTTATTTCAAAAATTCTCTACATTTCGAAACGTACCATTGCTGACTCTGCTATTTCATTGTGTACGTAAAATATCGTAGTAATTTTATTTGCTTTCACTGAGTCTAGAGGCCATTATAATCATTCGTATTTTGTTATGAATTAGGTAAAAACTTTTATTTTACAGTATTAGATATAATTGCATTGTAATCAATATGGCTTTATATAACTAATAGCTAGATCAATAGTGGTAGAATTCTGTTCAATATTCATGAAAATGGTTATCGCTCATCCGCTATTTTTCATAAGCTTTATGGTCTGGCTAGTTTCAATTTAATATAACCTTTTATTTGTATAAATGCGTATTTTATACCATTATTATTATTATTATTATTATTATTATTATTATTATTATTATTATTATTATTATTATTATTATTATTATTAGCCAAGCTATAACCCTGGTTGGAAAAGGCCCCAATAAGGAAAACAACCCATTGAAGATGTGAAATAAGGAAAAAGCTAATAAATTGTATATAAGAAGTATTGAGTAAAAAATAAATAGAATATTGAAAGATCAACAACACGTTAAAAGAGATCAGTCATGTACAAATTTTAAAAACGAGACTTATGTCAATCTGTTCAACAGTAAAGCATTTGCAAATAGTTTGATTGAACTGCCACATTTTGAAGATCATTCCACTATCTGGCCACAGTTGGAAAACTTCTAGAATACTGTACAGTATTGTGCCCTATGATGGAGAAGCCATGGCGGTTAGAATTAACTGCATACCTAGTACTACGTACAGGATGGTACAGGATGGTACATTCTGGGAAGCTGTGAATACGATGTATTGTCTGAATTGTGAAAAATCATATGCATCTTGCATAACGACGTGAACGATGGTACCAGAGATTAATATCCAGATCATGAATAAGGAGTTTAATAGACCCCAAGTTTCTGTCCAACAAATTAAGATGGGAATCAGCGACCTGACTGTAGAAAAATAATCGAAACATTGTAGAATCAAGGAATTACTATAACAGCATTGGAAATTATAAGAAGCCCGCAAAGTCTCCATGACCTTTACCAAAGACACACTGCATATTGGGGAAAAGATTACTTTCAGCATAGCTATTCGGACGTTTTGCCAAAAGACGTTCAAATACTTTGGGTAATGTGGGAATTATGGAAATTGGACGCGAAAATCAGCAGGGCCAGGGCTACCACAAACACATTTACCAATTCTCCAACTAGTGCAAAAATACCTTGCTAACTTGCGAAAAAATAGCAGACAATTTATGAGCTAAAAAATCAGCGGCCTTTATGAAAATTAAAGGAAAAACATAATTTTGGTCTACACCTTAATTTGCATCAAGGTCTAAGTAAGAGTGTTTTAATCGTGCAGGACCGAAAAGCTAAGCTAGTTAGTTTAGCCTCGGGAAAACAGGAATGAGGAAAATCGAGTTTCTCATTACTCTGATTACTGTCAATCACATCAGGCATAAGCGTCATCTTTTCCCTTTCACAGTGAGTGATAGATTATCTAATTTAAGCAAACGAGGAACTTTTTGTCCACACCAAAGAATTCAGATTTGAGGGTAGCCCATCATTTATGTTCCCAGGTTGTACCAAAAAGGCTTTCTTTTATGGTGAAATCATATTCCTTTTCAGTTGTAGTAGGACACAGAAGGAACTGGTTGCTTAGTCTTAATTACTAACGAAACCTAAGACTGATCAAAAGTCCCAACTGGAGGATCAACCTTGCTTGATATAACACCAAACAAGTCAGTGTAGCCTATACCAGTTCACTAGCAATTACCAGACTTGTAAGTAGACTTTGTTATGACTTGCTCACAGCCCCATTCAGAGGCCCAAACCAAAGCTCTTAAGGTATGGCAATCAGTATGAGAAACTGGATTTAACCCCTCACGATGGTGGGCATTGGGCCATTGAAATCACCAGCATGCTGTAATGGTAAAAGACAATCAAAGATAGAATCATCTAATTCTGGATTCCGATAAGTTAAACACAAATCAAATGGCTATGCTTGCCACAAACTTTTATGTCATTAATCTCATGGTATCCAATTTAATAGTAGGACTTATGAGAAGCAGGGTAGCCTACTTACTCCTAATATACACCGTCATACCCCTTGCCTAGGAATGGCAACCGCATTTCAATATTCTTGGCTTCTTAAAACCTGGAATAAGGAGTTCAGATGAGTAACTAATTTGAGAAACCAAAGTTTCTGAGCACAACATATTATCATACTGTCTGGAGGCAACAGTAAGGTCTTGAATATGGGCATGTAGTCCACAAATATTGTAATACACGAGGTGATACTAGGTAGGACGTACTGGTCCTGGATTTTGCTTAATCTCTCCAGGTCATATTAACTCTGTAGTTTTAAACCTAGAGAATAGGTATAGATAGTATACCGGTATACCAATCACATGCACTGTCATATAATGCACATGCATTCTAATAAATAAACTTTCAGCTAATGTACAAGAAAACATATTCACTTATAGATGATTGATCGAGGAATAGGTTTATGCGTTCTTGTATGAGAGAGAGAGAGAGAGAGAGAGAGAGAGAGAGAGAGAGAGAGAGAGAGAGAGAGAGAGAGAGAGAGAGAGAGATTAGTATCTCAGTGAAAGACATTTTAAGGTGATGCAATATTTGGTCGCTCTGCAATTTCATTTTCTTTGCGGCTAAATTTCGAAATTTTTTACATGCAGTTTCATGTCATCTGAGAGAGAGAGAGAGAGAGAGAGAGAGAGAGAGAGAGAGAGAGAGAGAGAGAGAGAGAGAGAGAGAGAGAGAGAGAGAGAGAGAGGTGACCCTTTTTGCTTAAAAATGTAGCATTTTCTTCTTGTATGTTTGTAGGAAGCATTTGCTTATTTTAGTAAATTATAGATTCCTTCTAAACTCAGATAAATTTCTTCGTATCATTTCTGATGGTAAAGTTACTTCTTGAGGCTTTATATTGGGAATTAGATAAACGAAGCGAATTTGAAGATAGTATTTTTTTTTTTTTTAGAGATCATTTAGCCTCGTCACTTGGATGTTGCAAAACGAAAGCAATGACTTGCATATCTCATTTACATCGGTTTGATTTAATAGAATGAAATTAAATAACACGTTTAAGAGAAATAAAAAAATATGGAATAAATGGAAGGAGATATTATAATCAATATCATTTTCATAAGTTCTTTCTCTATTCTCCCTATTCCCCTTAAAGGGTAAAATTCGACTCGGCCAGTAAAGGGATGGACACCCTATCATTATTCCACTTGAACCGCCAACAACAACGACAATAACAATAGCCTTTTTGTTAGAGTTTTTCAATTTTCCGAAACCAATAATTGATGTTTATCAACTTTGCCGAGGTTTTGTTTTTTTCATTTTTCTGAGGGAGAGAATTTTTCAGCTCCAATTATTTTTATTTAGTTTTGTCTCACTGTTAAGTTTTTTTTTTCTTTTTTTTTTTTTTTTTTTGGTCGACATTTTTGTCTTGAATATAAAAAAATGATATGTCGGATCGACTTTTCTTCCAGAACAGAATAATTTTGGGTTATTGGTTTATTTATCTATCCTTTAAAGCTTTTTCATTTCTGATATTTTTTTTTCTCTTCTATAATTGTTCGTTTTTTTTCTTCTTCCTTATTGAAAATTTTCCTTTTCATTATTAATCACGAAACAGTAAGAAAAATTCGTTTATGACATTCACTTGTTCGCTTTAAAAGTGCAAATTGTTTTTCATTTGTATGTTCCAACAACAACGGTTTCTTTCTTGTTGTTCGCGCATTTAGAAAAATTTTATCGTTCGTTTTAGAAGTTTCATTTTATTCAATTTTCTCCCTTTCGTTCATTTTTATATCTCACGTTTGTAATCTTTCTGGTTACTGGCTGTTATATTAATTTTTTATACTTAGCCTTTCCCTTTTTCTAATTGTCTTGTTTTGGTTGTCGATGTTCCCCACTGAAGTTGGGCAGATTTTTTTTTATTAAGGCAGTTCCCCGTTAATTTTTTCAAAAAAAATATTAAAGCAAATAGATAATAGGCTCACATACTTTTACTTTGTTTTTTATGTAATTTGACTCAATTAAAGGCTTCCTTTAGGACCCACAACATTTTGTTTTGCATGTACTCTTTTTAAGTAGACGCATTGAAAGAATTACACAGCATAATCACATTAGTTGTCAAATCCATACTATTATTACACTCTAGCAACAAAAGAAGACTTCAATTTATTATGATTGATTATATAATCAGTCCCAACTATATTCAGTGGGATATTATGTAAACTTAATTCATAAGAAAAAAGAAACGTTTTATGTATGAAATAACAACAATTATCTGCACCAGAGTCGTATCTGTATTGACTCTGATCTGCACCATCATCACACCACGGAGATATCGGATGTTCTAAGTGCAGTAGCCCGTACTGGCATAAGGTCAGCTTAATATAAACCAACAAGAATAAACTTTAAGAGCAGAATGCATTTACCTTGACGACGAGTGAGTCTAAAAGAGAATAAAGCGAAGCTACTTTGCATAACTGATGGATTGTATATTGTAGACTGGCGTTGCAGCAACGATGGTTGTTGATGACGTTTTTTACTGTAAAACGAAAGCCATGTTATTCTGTCTACTCTCATTCTTTTTATGGTGTAATGACGTTTGCACTAGACATTTTAGGAGTATTGCGTGTTTAATTTTTTTTTCTTTACAAGACTTATTCTTACATCCGGGTATAGGTCCGGAGTGACTTGTAAGTTCTCATGAGAGTTTAATTTAAATCTATGCATCTTAAAGGTTTGTAATTGTCTGAAGTGACAGAAGAGGTTCTATTTACTGTGTAAATAACGCTTACAAAGAGGAACTGCCTATTCCATTTATGCAAAACGTCATTAATTCTCAAAAATTCAATCATTTCTCTACTTTTCTCTCAAGATCGGGTTTTTTCCTTTGGTTTTTTTTTCTATCAAAATCCCGCAGTTGAATTTTTTGAAAACATCCATAACCTACAAACACGCTAAGATATGTAAGATAAGACATGGTAATCCAATTTCCAAGTCTCTTGCAATGATAATGAACAGGTTAAACATTAGAATTGATGCAGTGAACAACTCGAGGATCAAGGTCGCATGTTCACGATATATTCGAGGATTTATGTTCTTTATTGGACTATTTCTGTTTCCCTGCTTTAATTTATATTACCGTTAAAAACATTATATAAAGCATGAAATACAGTAATGCTTTGTAAGATTCATGCAGTGCCCCTCCAGTAACTGAATTTACTGTGATTAAAGAAATTTATTTAAAGGATGTTATAAAGTTCAGTGCCACAGTTGTGCTAAACATCCTCCTGCACCTGTTTATCCCCTTGTTGAAGGGAGGCGTAAATTATACGCTTTACTCGTATTGCGTAACAGAAAATTCCTCCCTTGTTCGCTTTCAGAAAACGCGCCTGCGATCATGGAATTCCACGATTGCGTAATGAGGTTGATTGCTTTTCGTCGTAGCAATTCGCTTCAGTTGTCCTTTGGTCGCTGATACAGAGAGAGAGAGAGAGAGAGAGAGAGAGAGAGAGAGAGAGAGAGAGAGAGAGAGAGAGAGAGGGGGGGGGGGGGTTGCCGGTTGGCCACATTTCCTCTCTGGCCTAAGAATTGGGATAGTTTTTTTTTTCGCAAAAAGAGAAAGGCACACAGACTCGTACGACAGGAAGCAGACAGCAAGACAGTCCATATTATGCGCCGATACGATCGTGGCCTTCCAAAAGGAACACGGTTCTCTAACGAGACATAATGGAATTCGCAGATGCCCTTGGCAAATTCAGGTTACACTATTCACCTCCGAAGGAACATCCCTTTCCGCCGCCTTTTTTAAAATCATGACATACTTTAGAAGGAGTTTGAGAATGTCTCAGAATGAATGCTAATTTAAAACTGTCACATTTGAAGTAGATGGAAAAAATTATTATTATTATTATTATTATTATTATTATTATTATTATTATTATTATTATTATTATTATTATTAGTCAGTTTACCTGCATAAATCAATTTGTCTTTCACACATTCTTATGATTTTGATTACTATAATTTCAATATATATTGGATATAAAAAACTAAGGCTTTGTGAGATCGATAACTGTGGATTAATCTTTTGTTTATTGAGTCATGGTAGATTTAAACGATAAACTTTAGTATCATGAGGCTAGAATTATTAAGTTTGGCTTGCTAAGATTATTAACATGCTACTTACTAAACTATCAAGTTTTGCATGATACAATTATCAAGTTCTGTCTGCTAAAATATGAGACTACAATGATTGAGTTTGGCTTGCTAAGATTATTAGATTCTACTTACTAAACTAAAAAGTTTTGCCACATGCAATTAACAAGTTCTGTCTGCTAAAAATAATAAGTTTTGTCTGCTGGAACCATCAAGTTTTATCTACCCGTTAGAAGACTTCGTAAACACTATGCGCATAGCCTACATTTAAATGACGGTGTTTATGTAATTAAGTCATTTGGCACGTGTATAGATGTTTGTGCCATTAGAAGCATGCGTACTTGCTAACGTTTGCATCTGTTTGTATGTGCATTAACCAGTTTGCACCCCTCTATTTGTATGTTTTGAATAAAATTTTTAACTTTAAAAAAAAAAAAAAAACATAACCAGGCCCTTTGCGTCAATAAAAAAAGAAAAAAAAAAAAAAAAAAAAAAAAAAAAAAAAAAAAAAAAAAAAAAAAAAAACATAACTAGGCCCTTTGCGTCAATAGGCGTAGGAAGAGATGATGATTAATCAAATTTACTGCCTTGCCAAAAATTGGCTTTTCATTTTTCTTTCTTCCCGTCCTTCAATGGATCCATCCATTTGTCTAGGGCACATAGGTCTTGGCAGCGCCATGTTTGTTACCTGTCCGTAGCATTGTTTCTCTATTTCTCTGGGTGCTTTTCTTGGGTGTGAAAAGACCATATTTTCCATTATACTTATGGAGGTTCTTAAGTATGACATTGAGACATTGTTTCCCTATTTCTCTGGGTGCTTATCTTGGATGTGTAAAAACATATTTTCGCTTATACTTTTCAATGTTCTGAAGTATGACGTTGAAGAATTAGGTCACTGTTTTCAGGTCAGGGAATGGATTTTAACTTTTTTAAGAAACATGTTTTATAGATGAGATTTTAATATATATATATATATATATATATATATGTGTGTGTGTGTGTGTGTGTGTGTGTGTCTGTGTGTGTTTATTTGTAACAGGTTTTTACTTGCTATTTTATTTTTATCCATTATATTTAATATATATATATATATATATATATATATATATATATATATTAATTTATTTAGAACTAATATAAATAATATTTTGTCTTCCCGAATTTAATCGGCCCAGCTGTATAAACACCAAGCTTGACGCATAATGATAATAATAATAATAATAATAATAATAATAATAATGATAATAATAATAATAATAATAATAATAATAAAAATAAAATGCAATTAAGTCAGACAGACTGCTAGACAGATACGATTACAATTCGGGCTTATGAAATGTTTTATTAAAATCATCCCATGGTCACTGATCTGCATTTTTAGCAACGATTAATTTTGATTAATCTTTATTGCTGTAATACCCAACCAGTGAGGGTTGAGCTTTCCTCATGTATCGAAAAACAAGTATAGAATTTTATTATCATTGTACGGTTTCAACTTAGCTGCATATGTGTTTTGCTATCGATAGCCTACTTTGCATGACATCCAAAAAGGCATTTTACCTATAAGATTTACTTTATTGTATTTACTGGTGTTTTTTCTTGTGATAAGGAACACAACCTCCCCTCACACAGATATATATATATATATATATATATATATATATATATATATATATATATATATATATATATATACATATATATATACATATATGTATATATACTGTATGTATATATATATATATATATATATATATATATATATATATATATATATACTGTATATATATATATATATATATATATATATATATATATATATATATATATATATATATATATATACTGTATATATATATATATATATATATATATATATATATATATATGTATGTATGTATGTATGTATGTATGTATACACTTTTGGGACACAGCTTCTCTCCGATGAAATTTTCATTGAAGGCGATTTATTGCCTTAGTGGAGGCAATATGTTCCCTACAAGACTCCTCGTTTTTTCTGTTTCTTCAGATTCTCAGGTGTAAGCCTTTGGTTGAAGAAACTATGACTATTCTTTTTCTTTTTCATTTATTGAGTTCACTTCAGCACTGTTTCGACAAAACTATCTCCTTATGAAGTGATTACTGATTAACATAATTTTACAATTCCCTTTATATGTTAGATTCAGTTAAAATTATGACTAATTATTTTTAGCCTCTTTTATGGAAAATGAA
>NC_090769.1:28322648-28370148 GCF_036898095.1 Palaemon carinicauda
TTGGGTTTTATATATATATATATATATATATATATATATATATATATATATATATATATATATGAATAAATATAAATGCGCGTTTGGGACACAGCTTGTCTCTAATGCAATTATTAAAGGCGATTGCCTTAATGGCGTATATGTTTCCCATAGGAATTCTCATATTTTCTATTCCTGTAAGAAACACATTGACGCCACTAAGGAAATTACCTTTAATGTAAATTGTATCTATTTATCATATCATATTTCTGCTGAAACTATACTGGCTAGAACTAGTTAAATCGAATAAGAGCCAGGAGACCCATATGTAAGGTGACGCAACTAGTATTATTACATAGGCAAACCTAACCCAGAAATAAAATCCAGTTTAAACTAGACTTTACGGTTGAAACCAGTTTGAACAATTGCTAGCCTGGATAGGTACATAGCAAGGGATGGTCAAATTTCTTAAGATATCAAAATATCTATCTTATTTCTCTTCCTTTTGTTTTTGTAAAGTTTTTATAGTTTATATATGAAAGATTTATTGGAATGTTACTTTTCTTAGAATATTTTATTTTGATTGTTTATTACTTCTCTTGTAGTTTATCTATTTCCTTATTTCCTTTCCTCACTGGGCTAATTTCTCTGTTGGAGCCCTTGAGCTTATAGTATTTTGCTTTTCCACCTAGGGTTGTAGCTTAACAAGTAAAGATAATAATAATAATAATAATAATAATAATAATAATAATAATCTACTTTCTAGATTATAATAGTAAGTTTACAATTTTAAGTTTAACTCAAAAGACCTTTTGAGCTTGAGTTAGCATTTTATGCTACATTTGCTTTTGTGATATTTATAATTTTTATTAATTATTGAGATTATTCTAATAATTGCATATGCCATATGCTGTTTTACGGCAAAATAATTCTTGTTCGAAGGTGCAAGACCATCCAAAGATTTGGCCACGTTTATTCGTAAAATGTTTCTGAAAATTATTATTATTATTATTATTATTATTATTATTATTATTATTATTATTATTACATTAAGGTGACCGTATCTGCTTCGTGTTAGTTCTGTCAGTGCATCAGTGTACCTCACGCGGTGTACTGTAGTCATTACCTAAGGGTCTTTGCTGCCTACGTTTGTCCCCTAGCTGTAAAGTATATCCTCGTACTAGTGTACTCGGCCTGTCAAACATGTTGGCTAAATATTCTGTGTGTACCTCTCTGGATAGCCCTCCTTACCAGGGTATGACTACTCATTCTCTCCTCCCCCCGAGGGATGTGGAGAGACCGAATAGTCATCCTCCTTACCAGGGTATGACTACTCATGGTTCCCTCCACCAGCGAAATAGGGAGAGACCGAGTAGTCATACTTTTGGCAATGCCACTCAGCATGACAAGGAAAAAGTATGCATATATAGTCAGACATTTGCTCTTTATTATATACAGGGGATATTTTACCTCCGTTCCCGTATCCTTTCTTCCATATGACTGTCCAACCTCTCCTAACTTTGCCTTCATTGCGTAACTGCGGGAGTTACTCCCAGTTGCACTTAGACAATAAATGGCTCACAGACTTCATTGCAGGACTATTTAACCCGAATTCATAACTCTAAAACAAGATGGCCCTATGTCTGTGTAGTTTTCTTATTTGTGCGAAACCTTCAAAGCCTTTTTTTGCAGAAATCGGGAATTGAAAACAAGAGGAGGTCAATTATAAAACATATGAAAATATTAACGATGATCGAAGCCTATGAATCACACCGTGGCTTTTTTTTTATTCCTTAATCAGCTCTCTCGTGCACACAGAGAAGCTGGGATAGTTTTACTTTACCAGACCCAATTGAAAAATATTTATTTTCTTTTCTGATAAGAACCGAGTTTGGCGTACTGACTCGTGATCAAAGAGGAGAGCTTTACAATAGACATTGTTCAATGGGATTTGATAAAAAGCCTGCCATTCTGTAAAAGATTCCTCTCAATAGGTTTATCCTCTCGCGAACAAATTGAGGTTGTCTGGTAGCATAGTAAAGCATTGTATAAGCCAGGCATAGTTCGTAGGATTCTGACCTCAACAAATAGAAATAAACGGAGTTGAATATGTTCGGAGATCGTGCCAGATGTCTCGTTGAGAGGTTTGAGTGAAAGATGAGAGCTTGCGAAATGCCATAATGGGCCAGTACTGCAATTACTCCTTTGGGCAGCATTGTCCTCCTTTACAGGGAGGGCTTCTGTTGCCAACTAGTCAAGGGGATTTCTTTCACTTGGCCTTACAGTCTGCGCCTATGCTCTTTCGAGTCTTGACTTCATTATGGCGCCTTAGGTGACGAAAATAAGCATGTATTTTATGTCGTTTACAAACGAAAAAAGGAAAATAATTGTATATCTAGGCCCACTTGCTCATAAATTGTATGAGATGCACTATCTTATATGCATCGATATGATAGGTCTTTCTGTATAATATATTTTTAATTATCTGTTTTTCCCTCTATTTGTATTTTTCCCATACCTGTCATCAGGATGGCGTACCTGTGTATCTAATGGGGACACTTAATTAGTTTCCCGGTATTTATTAAGCCGAGAGGACCTGCAGACGTTCATTTAAAATGCGAAGGACTTCATTATGTCCGCGAACAAAAATGGAAGTAAATATCCGTTGGGACTCATTAACTCGAGTATGAAAAAAGTCATATGAAGCATGTTCAAGGTAATAGCACTGTGCCGAGTAGGGCGAATGTTATAACTTCAATCGATCGGTTACATGAACTATGTTTGGAAATGAAATTAAGGGTGTTGGTCGTTTGTAATATATATATATATATATATATATATATATATATATATATATATATATATATATATATATATATATATATACACACACACACACACACACACTCTTTGAGCATAGTCTTTCTCTTAGGCAATTTTCATTACATGGTAAAGCCCTTGTGGCATCAAATATTTTAAAGCCTTGAAATAGTTGATGCCATTAGTGCATCATCATTAATGAATGTATATATATATATATATATATATATATATATATATATATATATATATATATATATATATATATATATATATATATACACTCATATATATATATATATATATATATATATATATACTCACATTATATATATATATATATATATATATATATATATATATATATATATATATATATATATATATATATATATATATATGTGTGTGTGTCTGTGTGTGTGTATGTATATGTATGAATGTGTGTGCTTACATGGGTGTGACTAGGCTTCCCGAAGCATAAGAATTTTTTGAAGGAAATTATATCAATTGTTTGATTTTGACTGAACCCTGTAACACTATGAATGAAATTGCAGAGTTAAGACGTTAATGGTAATTATGAACAGTTCTGTTATCTCTCAAGTTCATAGTGGCTATCAACACTAAGCTGTCAAGAAGCAAAAAAAAAAAAAGTGAAATTTAAATGGAAATACTACTCAAAAGCCGTGTGTTAGAGAGCAAGCACGTCAATATAAAGTTAGATAAGCTGGATAAAAAAAAAAAAGTAAGAATGTAAATGTAACTTTTTTAACCTTGAGTTTTTTTGCTAAGTAGAACGCTAACCCTTGTCTTCCACTGTCTTCAGTTAGAGTTCTCTTGCTTGAGGGTACACTCGGGCACACTATTCTATCTTATTTCTCTTCCTCTTGTTTTGTTAAAGTTTGTATGGTTTATATAAGAAATGTTTCTTTTAATGTTGTTACTGTTCTTAAAATATGATATTTTTTCTTTGTTTCCTTTCCTCACTGGGCTATTTGTTGGAGCCCCTGGGCTTATAGCATCTTGCTTTTCGAACTAGGGTTGTAGGTTAGCACGTAATAATGATAATAATAATAATAATAATAATAACTTCGATCTTCTCTCTCTCTCTCTCTCTCTCTCTCTCTCTCTCTCTCTCTCTCTCTCTCTCTCCCCACCGTGGAGAGTTTCACTCGTCCTGTATCTGCTATAAAGAGAAATAGCCGACCAAAGCAACACAGTTCCCGGTGGTCGTGGGGTCTGCAGTCATTTTTCTTCCTCGTTCATCTTTCGAGCTGAATGAAAATCCCTGGCTTTCGACACTCATGAGAGGTTGTGGCGTCGTATCAAAACATAAAGGACGGTAAATCACCCCGAAATCAGCGGGTATCATCGGTTGCTAAGTTGGCAATTACATGACTCAGCGCATTCTTCTTCCCTATTTTCTTGCGTCCTCTTGAATTAGCTTACATGCGTGTATAATCGGGTGTACATTACTGTTCGGACTGGACAGTACAAATTAGCTTTTTATGGTTTTTTTTTTTTTTTTTTTTTTTTTTTTTTTTTTTTTTTTTTTTTTTTTTTTGCTAAGGGGTTTTAGTATTGGAATGCAGTAGTAACGTTTGTTTTTCTTTCTCATCTCTTGCATGAACTGGAAAATTTAAAGCAAGGTGCGTATTTTTTTTTAGTGACAGCGTAGATATTACTTTAATTTAGTTACTTTTGTTCTTTAAGTATTATTACTACTACTACTGCCACCACTATTTCGAATTTGTTTAATTTTTATCCAAAATATTATGTTCATTTCACTTTCATCTCTCTCTCTCTCTCTCTCTCTCTCTCTCTCTCTCTCTCTCTCTCTCTCTCTCTCTCTCTCTCTGTTCAGCAAACAGGATTATCCAAATACGGTAATTTTCTGTATTCTGAATATTAGAAATAGGTCAGGCCTGGATGAAGGGTCAAGCAGCCGAATTTTGCAAAGGACTTCAGTTCAGTTTCAGATACGAGTAGGCCTAGATATGGACTAGGAAGTAAACTTGAGCACAAAGCCTAATTCCATTAAAAATATTAGGTTCTTAGTAACAGAGTTCAGACCTTTACATTCTGATGGTTAAAGACAAGGTCCTTAGATTCTTACGACCTAATTATTATTATTATTACAAGCTAAGCGACAACCCTTGTCGGAAAAGCAAGATGCCATAAGCCCAAGGGCTCCAACAGGGAAAAATAGCCCAGTGAGGAAAGGAAATAAGGAAACAAGAGAAGTAATAAACAGTTAACATAAGATATACTAAGAACAGTAACAACTTTACATTAGATCTTTTTTATATAAACTATAAAAACTTTAAAAACCAGGAGGAAGATAAATAAGTAAGAACACCGTGCCCGAGTGTACCCTCAAGCAAGAGAACTCTAATCCAAGACAGTGGAAAGCCATGGGAAAGAGGCTATGGCACTACCCAAGACTAGAGACCATTTTTTTTAGAGTGCCTTTCTCTTAGAAGAGCTGCTTACCATAACTAGAGAGTCTCTTCTATCCTTACCAAGAGGAAAATAGCTACTGAACAATGACATTGCAGTAGTTAACCCCCTTGAGCGAAGAGGAATTGTTGGAAATCTCAGTGTTTTCAGGTGTATGAGGACAGAGGAGAATGTGGTGAGAATAGGCTAGACTATTCGGTGTATTTGTAGGCAAAGACAAAATGAACCACAACCAGAGAGAAGGACCCAATAACTCTCTAGTGATAGTATCTCACCAGGCGGCTGGTGCTTTTCAATATTTTGACGATAAAGGACAAGATTTGTAGCATCCATGGATCAGTTATAATGAGTTTAGACTCTGGTAAACAGCAGACAGTGGGTTTTTCTTTGTTGCACTCTTGACTGAATGATCTCCCAAGCCTCAGCGCCGTGGCACCTGGCCCAAATTCCGTAAATTTAATATAAACCAAATAAAGATCTGTAGATTCTGATTTCCAGCAAAGGAAATGATTAAATTATAATAATCTAAGACCAAATCTACGAATTCTGATGTTCTAGGCGCAACTCATGAAATTAGGGTGATCGAAGACTAGATTTTGAGACTGATGGTTCAGAATTATATCTTCAGTCTTTAATGATTAACGACATTGTCTGAATAAGGCTGGTAAAGACGAAATCTTTATAGCCTTTGATTATGGTTGTCATAGCTTGCGGTCGCTTGCTTTTGGTTTCCGCAGCTTTATGTTTTTATTCAGGTTTACGTAGCTTTAAATCCAGAAATGCAATAGCTTTCGACCCTTTATCGCTGGTTGACGTATCTTTAAATCTTTTGATTCTGGTTGTCATAGTAGTATAAGTTTTGTTTCTAGTTAACTTAGCTTTAAATCCTTGAGGTTGTTATAGCTTTTGATATTTTTTTTCTGGTTTGACTTAGTATTAGATTCTTTAGGATTTCGGGTTTTATAGCTTTAGATCATTTGCCTCTGGTTTCGTAGCTTTAGGCCCCTTGTTTAAGGCTGTCATTGCATCAGATTCTTTTGATTCTGGTTTTCATAGCTTTAGATCCTTTGCCTTTGGATAATGTAGCTTTAGATTATTTGATTAAGGTTGTCATAGCTTTGAATGGTATTGATTCTGATTGTTATAGCTTTAGATTTTATTGATTCTTAGCTTTAGAACGTTAGCGTCTAATTGCTTTAAATTTTGACGTTTTGATTATGGTTGATGTAGCTTTATATCTTTTGATTCTAGCTGTCATAGCTTTAAATCCTTTTGGTCCTGTTTGGCGTAGCTTTAGAGACCTTGCCTCTGATTGACGTAGCTTTGGATCCTTTGATTCTGGCTGTCATAGCTTTAAGATCCTATTGATTCTGGTTGTCATAGCTTCAGATAGTTTTCTTCTGGTTGCCGTAGCTTTTGAAGTTTTGATTCTGGTTGACGTATCTTTTGATCATTTGCTTCTAGTTGCCATAACATTTTTTTCTGATTGCCATAGCTTTAGATCTTTTGCTTTTGATTGACCTAGTTTTAGATCCTTTGATTCTGGTTGTCATCTTTAAATCCTTTTGATTGTGGTTGTTTTAGCTTTAGATTTCTACAGCTAAAGTTTTTATTTATTTATAAGTTTTGATGGACTTTTACTTTATTTTGGGAATGTATGGAAAAATCTTTTTGTTTTTACTAGTGTATAGGTACTATGGGGGCAAGGTCTGGTGCTTAACCAGCGATCTCTCCCTGTTAAAGCTTTTCCTTTATCAGGAATTTCAAATGAACCAGTTTTATTTAATTCAGTTTCTTCCTTTTCCTGTGATGTTCTTTTAACTGTGATTTTCTTAATTTCTAGGTTTTTATATTCATATTTTATATTCCCTCTAATGTTCACATTGGGTATATATTACCTTTTTCCAGCATCTTACTTCCATAAATATTCCTGTCTTTTTTTCTTTTTTTTTTTATCTCTGTGAAGCAGTATGCCTTAGTTGTCTGATAAATTTTATCAGTCTTCTTGTAAACGTGTTTGCGAATGTCTCATCTTAGTCTATTGGTCGAAAATCTCTCTCTCTCTCTCTCTCTCTCTCTCTCTCTCTCTCTCTCTCTCTCATATCTTTCGCAACACCTCTTATCCCCATCCAGAAATTTTCGAGCCATCAGTCTGAATAATGCATTCCAAATGACCGAAATGATTTAGCACTTATAAGTGTTTGAATTGCCCTGGGTGATCTAGTGCGCGTGGGAATACGATCGTTAGATACGTCACTGATAGTTATGGCCCTAATCTCCTTTTGTGGTGGTTCTTTCTGGCAGCCTCTCCTCCGGAGCTGGATTTATGTCCTGAGCTGAGATGAAGAGGGTGGTAACGGCGGTGGCTGGGGAGGTGGGAATAATGTTCCCGTTGTTGGTCATAGGTAACCGCAGTATTTAGGTCATTTTTGCAATTTCATCTTTTCTGTCAAGTACACTAGTGTACGCGATCTGTCAAAAATGAAGGCTAAATATTTATATACCCACAGATTCAACCCTTCCCTATCTACAACCCGCTGGTTCGGCAATTTGTGAGAGATTGTGGTTTTCCGAGTGTATCTCGAAGTACCCCTCTCCCTCTCACCAGGGTCTGACTACTTCCTCTCCCCTTATTAAAGTGATGGGGAGAGACTGAGTAGTCATATGTTTGGCAATACCGCTCAGCGTGAGAGCACACACACACACACACACACACACACACACACACACACACACACACACACACACACACACACACACACACACACATATATATATATATATATATATATATATATATATATATATATATATATATATATATATTCAGCCACTTGTTCTTTGTCATATGGAGGAGGATTACATTGCTCAACGTTTTCTTGCTTAGGATAAACATATAATCTATATTGATACACATTTTGTTTTATAAAACGGTAGTAAGATTGTTTTTTACGTTTATTTCCGTTTTGTATTATAGGCGTATTTATATTGTATATTACTAGCCAAAGTTGAGATTTTTACCATGAAATGATTTTGTATGTACATTGCTATAGCTGACACTAAAGAAATGTATGATAAATTCAATTATACAGTAGCTGACACTAAACAAATGAATGATAAATTCAATTATACAGTAGCTGACACTAAACAAATGAATGATAAATTCAATTATACAGTAGCTGACACTAAACCAATGAATGATAAATTCAATTATACAGTAGCTGACACTAAACCAATGAATGATAAATTCAATTATACAGTAGCTGACACTAAACCAATGAATGATAAATTCAATTATACAGTAGCTGACACTAAACAAATGAATGATAAATTTAATTATACAGTAGCTGACACTAAACAAAGGAATAATAAATTCAATTATACAGTAGTTGACACTAACAAATGAATGATAAATTCAATTATACAGTAGTTGACACTAAACAAATGAATGATAAATTCAATTATACAGTAGCTGACACTAAACAAATTAATGATAAATTTAATTATACAGTAGCTGATACTAAAATGAATGATGAATTTAATTTTACAGTAAGAGATACTAAACAAATGAATGATGAATTCAATTATACAGTAGTTGACACTAAACAAAGGAATAATAAATTCAATTATACAGTAGTTGACACTAACAAATGAATGATAAATTCAATTATACAGTAGTTGACACTAACAAATGAATGATAAATTCAATTATACAGTAGTTGACACTAAACAAATGAATGATAAATTCAAATATACAGTTGTTGACACTAAACAAATAAATGATCAATTCAATTATATATTAGTTGAATCTAAACAAATGTATGATAAATTCAATTATACAGTAGCTGACACTAATCAAATGAATGGTAAATTCAATTATACAGTAGCTGACACTAAACAAATAAATGATAAATTCAATTATACAGTAGCTGACACTAAACAAATGAATGATAAATTCAATTATACAGTGGTAGACACTATACACATGAATGATAAATTCAATTATACAGTAGCTGACACGAAACAAATGAATGATAAATTCAATTATACAGTAGCTGACACTAAACTTAGGAATGATAAATTCAATTATACAGTAACTGACACTAAACAAATGGATGATAAATTTAATTATACAGTAGCTGACACTAAATAAATGAATGATGAATTCAATTATACAGTAGCTGACACTAAACAAATGAATTATAAATTCACTTATACAGTAGTTGACAATAAATAAATGAATGATAAATTCAAATATACAGTAGTTGACACTAAACAAATGAATGATAAATTCAATTATACAGTAGCTGACACTAAACAAATGAATGATGAATTCAATTATACAGTAGCTGACACTAAACAAATGAATGATTAAATTCAATTATACAGTAGCTGACACTAAAAAAGGGAATGATAAATTCAATTATACAGTAGCTGACACTAAAAAAGTGAATGATAAATTCAATTATACAGTAGCTGATAATAAAGAAATGCATGATAAATTTGAGGTATACAGTAGCTGACACTAAAACAAATGAATGATAAATTCGATTATACAATAGCTGACACTAAACAAATGTATAATAAATTTGATTATACAGTAGCTGACACTAAACAAATAAATGATAAATTCGATTATACAGTAGTTGACACTAAACAAATTATAATAAACACAATTATTTCCAATTCACCCTCATGTAAGAGATACGTAATATATTCCAAAATGAACGGATGAATGTTGGTAAAATAAATCAAAATTGCAGGCATAGTTAAACATTGGTCATATAGACGAACGTTATACATTATGGGAAAATATAAAGAAATCTCCATTGAAGGAAGGACGTATAAAAGGAGTCTGGTTACGTCGTCATTGGTAGTCGGGGAAAAGGATTTTCTCGCGATAATGAAGACTTGGGAAGTGCTGATAAAAGGAAAAATATGAGAGGCGTGAGAGAATGCGCTTTCTTTCTTTGCTTCTTGCCGATCGATTTGGAGTTTTATGTAACTTTCTTTTATAGCCAACTAGATTTTCCTATGTGCGCCCCCCCCCCTCTCTCTCTCTCTCTCTCTCTCTCTCTCTCTCTCTCTCTCTCTCTCTCTCTCTCTCTCTCTCTATATATATATATGTATACTCTCTCTCTCTCTCTCTCTCTCTCTCTTCCTCTCTCTCTCTCTCTCTCTCCTCTCTCTCTCTCTCTCTCTATGTATATATATATATATGTATGTATATGTATACTCTCTCTCTCTCTCTCTCTCTCTCTCTCTCTCTCTCTCTCTCTCTCTCTCTCTCTCACACACACAGATGGTATCTCCGCAAAAAAAAAGGGACTCGATAAGCACTGATAGATTCATCTTTAAATGAATGAATGATAGATAGGTAGACAGATAGATTGTAACGCAGAGCTTACTGAACTTCTGTTTAGATTATCGTCTCCTGACTGCCCAGAGCGTCAGTGGTGCGTGATAGATAATGAGAACTCCACGCGTTGCTTGGGCCATTGTATATCAATCCATTTGAAGCTGATGACAGATGGTTATTATGAAATATTATCATTCAGATAAAACCTGGTTCATTGCCCTCGTCTGCGACGCTCTTTGGTCGAAGATTCGTTTACGTAGCTTGTCTTCATTGGTTTTTCAGTTTGTTTATTAATTATATCAGATTTTCTGTTTTTATTTGTTGTTTTGTTTTTCTGGCTCTTTTTACCTACAGATGCTGCTCTCGTTCGCTTATATTCATTTAAATCTTTGAAACTTCTGTTGATTACTAGTGTACGTGACCTGTCAAAAATGACGTCTAAATATACAGATAAATATGCACACACACGAACCCCCCTCTCACCAGAGTATGAATACTCCCTTTCCCCCCACCCGAGTGACGGAGGGAACTGAGCGTGCCCGAAAGTGTTGGAAGACCCAAGCCTACATGGCTGAGGACTATGAAGCGTGAAGTGGGAGATGATGAATGGAGAAGAATTGATTTAAAAGTTCAAGATAGAGACAACTGGCGAAATCTAACCGAGGTCGTTTGCGTGAATAGTCGTAGGAGGGGAGGATGGTGATAATATACACATGCGGTATATATATATATATAAATATATATATATATATATATATATATATATATATATATGTATGTATATATATATACATATATATATATATATATATATATATATATATATATATTTAATATATATATATATATATATACACACACTCATTTATATATTTGCATATATAGCCAAACACTTGCTTTTTATTATGTAGGGGGGATGATGCATTATACCTTGAATGCTTACAATAATTTTCCTTTAGATTTATGAGTTAAATTCACTGTCAAATTCTTCATAAAATATACAACTCTTGTACACGCAGTCTCAGTATGTGATAGATAGTTATTATCATAGATTTTCTATATCAGTAAAGACTAATTTAAATATCCTCTATGAGTTTGAAGATCTTAACTGTCCATTATAGTTAATTTTACGTAGTACTTCAAAATTTCATGTATGCGATTTTATATTGCGATAAATGTATATTATATATTATCAACATTTTAGGTTTGCCTTATGATGCCCTGCAATTCATTTACGTTACGAGACTTAAAACAATTAAGAACATTTAGTGAAACATGGAGTATCCAACCCGTAGGTTTTGACAATGGTACTATTTTTTATAATTATAATTTTTTTTCTTTTTTTTGCAATATGTAAGTTATTTTTTTTCTATTTGTAATATTTTAAATTCTGTTTTGACTTTACAAACTAATCTCGTAAAATTTTATTCGATCAATTATACGCTTACTTTACTTTACTTTACTTTGACGGCTGCTTTTTCCGGTCCCATACAGTAGGGGAAGCCCACTCTACAGGACCTCCACTGTCGTTTTACCTTGTTCGTTTAAAGTTTTTTAACGTTTCATATCGCGTATTGTTTATTTATTGTTAAATCGTCACTGTTGTATGACTGTTGAAATAAAGAAAGTCTTCAGTTTCCTCTTGAAAGCCTTAATGTCTTCAATCATTTGGATGTTTCGTGGGAGCTTATTATATAGTCTCGGGGCCGCATATTTAAAGGTTCTGGAGCCTAAAGTAGACATATATCGAGGTTACAATAGTTTGAAGCCATCTATAATTATTCTCGTGTCGACACGATTTGTTGGCTGCGCAGTATGTAGCAATTCTCTTTAAGTATTTGGACGACCGGTTCTGATAACTTGGGTTATTGTACATATTTTAAATTCAATTCTTGCTTTTCTTGGTGGGTTATTGTACATATTTTAAATTCAATTCTTGCTTTTCTTGGTGGGTTATTGTACATATTTTAAATCAATTCTCGCTTTAATCGGGAGCCAGTGTAAATAGATTAGTATAGGGGTGATCCTTACTCTAGGTGGGACACCTTTTATCCAGTCTTGCTCCTCTGTTTATTATGTTTTGTAATTTCTAAAGTTGCCCTTTTGGTAAATTGTAATAGACAGAGTTGCAGTTGTCAATCCTGGTAATAACACAGTTTATCACAAGTTTATTTACAGAATTTTCGTCCGGGCACTTTTTTTTTATAAACGTAATATTTCTTAGATGATAACCAGCAGTTTTTATTACATTATTTTATTTGGGCATTTAGAGACAGGTTACAGTCTCATCTCACTCTCGATCATATTCTCGTTGTTCAATATGGGACTTAATAGTCTTCTTGCCCCCAGTGGCTGGACTTTGGGTCTATAAATACACACATCGATCCAGGCATTAATTCAAATATCCATCATATGAAAATGATTCCTGTGACCTAAAAGTGGATCGGACATTATGTATATTCTAGTGAGATTAGATGAAATGAAATGGTTCATTTTGATCCGCACTGATATGTCAGGGATTTTAATATACTGTCCAATGGAAAAGTAAGATTTAATAAATTCACTTGTAATTAGGATCGGAGAAATATCGAAGCATTTAACTTATATAGTTGGTATCGTATTACAGTATTCGTTCTTATGACTTAAAGCGAGATGAGAGGCCCATAGCTTTTAGAGTCAGGTAATATTTTTATCCAAAAAATTGTCATAAAAAAGGTTATAGTTTTTTAATTAGGAAGTTTTTAAAACAAAGATTTACACTATATATATATATATATATATATATATATATATATATATATATATATATATATATGTGTGTGTGTGTGTGTGTGTGTGTGTGTTCGTATGTGTGTGTGTGTTTTCAAGTGCATCTGTGTATTTCTGTATGTAATTATTTGAACAATCGTGAAAAGGTATTTCGAGAATATATGAATTCTAGGAAGTTGGAGAAAAGGAAAGGGTTTGTGTCAGAATGTCTTAGTAGTTTCAAAATTAGAGAGGAGATCTAGATTGATATCTTGCATATTCCAAACTACTGTACGTTGTTTTGACAGCGAAATCCCTTTGGAGGAAGCTTTGATTTTAGACATATTTTTGCAAATTATATTCCTAATCAAATTTGAGGCTGTTCGAGATTATAGCGATGCTGCTTTTGTCATTTTACTATTTAAAGGTTTTAAAGGCCACTCATGAATGGCTGAGGCAAGGGACAGTAACAATGCCCCACCTAGCCGGACAATGCCCTAGAGACTGACCATATATACATATGCTCGGTGCCCATGAAGCCCCTTCACCACCCAAACAAGGACCACGAAGGGCCTGGTAATAGCTGCTGATGACTCAGCAGATAGACCTATAGGCTTACCTAAACACCGAATCCTTAGCTCACAAGGTTGATTAGGTTGGAGGCTCTCAAGCATGGTGAGGTTGCAGGCCATGTAAGACATTTTCGAGATTAAGCAGGACTTGAACCCCAGTTTAGCAGATTGCCAGGCAAGGACGTTTCCAATATGCCACCACAATGATTCGCTTCAATTTTTGTCCTTAAGGTTAAAAGGTAGTTGTTAACTGTCTGGTCGTGAAAGTCCGCTTTCAGCTCTTCTTTTTCATTCCTGATATATGATTTTGGGACAGCCCCTTTACTTGCGGTTTAGTCTTGAAGTGCATTGGTGATAGGTGATGAAGTCTTGTAGATGAAGACAGATGATTGCAAGTATGGAGAAGTAAAATCCTGAGTCGTAGATTGCATTTATTCCATACAGCAAGGGGATATGAACAGTGGTGCTCTGCAAGACGTTACAGCTCGTGCCAAGAGAAGCAAGAAGACTCTCTATGCGCATGCACGAAGTGCTGACAGCGCGACTCATGCGCATGCGTTTGTAACGGACAGAATTTATGAATTGTAAAGGGTGTATATATGAAATATAATATATACAATAATCTACATGCATGATATATATTTTCAATTTCGCTTTTCAAGATTTTTTCAAAATAAAATTTTAACTTTTCCAGTATAGATTTGACATAATCTATCGTCTTTCGTTTTCAGTTGCATGATGTAATGAATGTCTTTGCCAGTTTAGTCTGGAATTCAGCTGTTTTTCAAATCTTGCCCCTTAAAACGTTGGGGACAAACCCATACCTGTCAAAGTTGAAAGCAGGGAAAACAGACTCAATCTCATTATCGGCGTCTTTGAAACACTAAACCGGAAAAAAAGGATCTTTTGTGAACTGATCTCTCTCGTTCCCAAACTCACTGCAAAGAGACGCTCTTTCATTATCATAGAAAGCGATTATCAATAGTCTCTCTCTCTCTCTCTCTCTCTCTCTCTCTCTCTCTCTCTCTCTCTCTCTCTCTCTCTCAAGAAAAGGAAGAAGAAGACCCTGTATATGCATCCTGCAACCATGAATGAAAGTAAGAAAACTCAGCAAACTGAAAAGAAAACTGAAAGCAAAAAAGAAACAAAAAAAGAAACAAAAAAGTAGGCCGTGTATATACCGTGCTTTGAACCAAGAGCCCCAAGATATGAGGCCTTTCAACCCAAACCGGCACATTTAGAGCCCAACTACAAAGAATGCATCTATAATGCCAGGGGTTGGTGCAGATATGGGGACAGTTGCAGGTATACACACACAAATAAATATGAAGGCGAAAGAGCAAATATAATAGAAAAGTTGGATTTTTTAATGGCAGAATTCCGGGAAATGAAGAAAAGAACATCATATCAGAACAGGAAGGAAGCATGGGAGAATCCATATTATTACCAATATTAAATAATGGGATGAAACACAAACCATAATAGTAATGAATGCACAGGGTTTAGTCACGAGTAACTCTAAAAGGAAAATAGAGTTCTTAGAAGAACTAACCCAAATTGAAAAAATAGATATATTAAATATAAGTGAAACATGGTATTCCCAAGAGACTGGCAGTGATGACCAGATAAAGGGTTTCCAAACTTATAGATCAGACAGAAAAAATAGGAATCAAGGGGGAACCGCAATATATGGAAGAGACATAAATCAAGGAAAAGTATGTGAAAAATACAGCAACACAGAATGTGAATTGATTGCGGTTAGAATTTGAATTTGAAAAACTAATGAATATTGTAGTTTACAGACCCCCAAACACTAAGGAGTTTGACAAAATAATAGAAAAAATAGATGATATATGTAGAAACCATAAAGACTGGAATATACTCCTATCCGGAGATTTTAACTTTCCTTTCGTGGATTGGAAAGAACGGATAGAAGAAAGTGGTTGTATGTATACATATAAAAAAGATAGTAATAGTAGCGCAGAAGATAAGAGGCAATTTGAAAAGCTTCAAGATATGCTATTAGAACATAATATGCAACAAATAAACCACATTCCAACAAGAAAGGAAAATGTCCTAGATCTAGTATTTGTGAATGAGGGGAATTATGTTAAAGAAATAATAGTGTATAACACGGGAATTTCAGACCACAATGTCATAGAATTGATAGTTCATTCCAAAGCAAGTGATCACAGAATTAATAAAAGCACAAAACTTTGGGAAGGATATGGAAAATATAACTTTTACAGTAAGAATATAAAATGGTCAGAAATAAATGAAGAACTGAATCAAGAATGGAAAAATGTATTTATAAGTGATAATATACAGGTAAATACGGATATACTGTACAAAATACTGGAGAAAATTGTTGAAAAATATGTACCGAAAAAAACAAATAAACAAAAGACGTGCATACCAAGAGACAGAAGGATCTTATTTCAGAAAATTAAAAAGTGGAAGAAAAATCTTGCAAAAGAAAAAATGTGTGGAAAATGAGGGAAATAAAATGTAAGATAGAAAATGCAGAACAAAAGATTATACAGTCGAAAGAAAATGAAAAAAGGGACTTAGAAGAAAGGACACTTCAAAATATAAAAAGAAACCCCAAAGTACTTTACTCCTATGCAAAAAAGATGAATAAAAGGAGAATAGAAATAGGCCCTCTAAGAATTGAAGGACGGCTAACGAATGAAAAAAAGGAAATATGCAACATATTAGCAGAAAAATATAAGAGTGAGTTCACGCCAAGAATTGCGAATGAGAATAATGAAACAGAAATGAGAGAAGAAAATGTTGAATATCTAATGGATATAGATATTAATGAAGCAGATATTGTCACGGCTATAAACGAAATTAAAAATGGATCGGCAGCCGGACCAGATGGAGTTCCAGCGATTTTGTTAAAAAAAACTGCAAACACTATCGCGAAGCCACTTGCAATACTGCTAAGACAAAGTATAGATATGAGCGAGATATATGTTAAACATAAATTAGCTTATATAACCCCTATCTTCAAAAGTGGATCAAGACTAGAGGCAAGCAATTATAGACCTGTTAGTCTAACATCACATATTATGAAAGTGTATGAGAGGGTAATAAAAAAGAAAATAATGAACCAGTTGGTCAAAAATAATTTGTTTAATATGGGTCAACACGGTTTCGTACCTGGAAAAAGTACACAGACCCAACTGATAGCTCACTATGAAAACATATACAATAATATGATAAATGAAAAAGACACAGATGTGATCTATCTAGATTTTGCAAAAGCCTTTGACAAGGTAGACCATAACATATTGGAGAAAAAAATGAGAAAGCATAATATTGTGGGAAAGATAGGAAAATGGGTAAAAGAATTCCTGCAAAACAGAAAACAGATAGTGGTTGCAAATGACGAGAAATCAGATGAAGCCCAGGTATATCTGGTGTGCCCCAAGGTACGGTATTAGCTGCACTGCTATTTGTTATTATGATCTCAGACATAGACTGTGATGTTGAAAACTCCGTAGTGAGAAGTTTCGCCGATGACACAAGAATAAGTAGAGAAATTACTTGTGATGAAGATAGGAACTCACTACAAAGAGATCTAACAAAATATATGAATGGGCGGAGATAAATAGGATGGTATTTAACTCCGATAAATTCGAATCAATAAATTATGGAAACAGAGAAGGAATGGTGTATGCATACAAGGGACCTAATAATGAGACAATCACAAACAAGGAAGCAATTAAAGACCTTGGTGTAATTTTAAATAGGAATATGTTATGCAACGACCAAATAGCAACACTGTTGGCTAAATGTAAAGCAAAAATGGGAATGTTATTCAGACACTTTAAAACAAGAAAAGCTGAACACATGATTATGCTTTACAAAACTTATGTGCGTAGTACACTCGAGTTCTGCAATGTGATATGGTACCCACACTACCAAAAGGATATTGCGCAAATAGAGAGTGTACAAAGGTCCTATACTGCTAGAATAGAAGAAGTCAAGGACCTTGATTACTGGGAAAGACTGCAATTTTTAAAACTATACAGTCTAGAAAGGAGAAGAGAACGCTACATGATAATACAAGCATGGAAGCAAATAGAAGGAATTGCTGAAAACATCATGGAGCTTAAAGTATCAGAAAGAGCAAGCCGAGGTAGATTAATAGTACCCAAAAAGCATTTCCAGGTAACTGAGAAAGGCGCACAGGACATTAATCCACTACGCACCAGCATCGATAATGCAGCGACTATTTAATGTGCTGCCAGCTCATCTAAGAAACATATCAGGAGTGAGCGTAGATGCGTTTAAAAATCAGCTCGATAAATACCTAAGATGCATCCCAGACCATCCAAGACTGGAAGATGCAAAATACACCGGAAGATGTATTAGCAACTCTCTGGTGGATATACGAGGTGCCTCACACTGAGGGACCTGGGGGAACCCAAACAAAAAAATAAGGCAATAAGGTAAGGCAATCACTCAGTTCATCCTGCATATGTAATCAATTATTTCTCTCTCTCTCTCCTCTCTCTCTCTCTCTCTCTCTCTCTCTCTGTCTCTCTCTCTCTCTCTCTCTCTCTCCTCTCTCCCTCTCGAAGAAGAAGAAGAAGAAGAAGAAGATCTGTACATGCAGTCAATCTCTACCTCTCTGTCACTCAGTTGATTCTGTATATGTAGTCAATTATTTCTCTCTCTCTCTCTCCTCTCTCTCTCTCTCTCTCTCTGGATATTGGAGACGTATGTTTATGGGAAAACCAATTGGATCTCGTCGCACGATAGCTGGGTGTGGGATGGCAGAACCTGCGGTGTCCCAAGGGAGCCAGACATACTAATATATCTCCCGCCAATGAATATTCATTACCGTCCATCTGTGGATGTTATTTCCTTACCGTCGTTCGTGGAGAACAAAATGACTCTGTTTCGACGGCGTGATGTTCTGGGCTTATTGTCAAAAAGAAACAAGTCACGTATTGAAAAACAGGTTAATATGGTTTTTCATGCGTTTCTTTTACGTTTGTTTTGTTTTTATTTTATTTAATTTGATTAAAGAAGCAATATAAAAGCAAAATGCTTGCAATCCTATTTCTTTTAAGCAACGAGTGCTGCAGTCAAGGAGGTTCTGGTAATGAGAGCATCTTGACCTGTGTAAAAAAAAGTGACGTGACAGAATTCCACCTTCCAGGAAACGTATTAGCGGTCAAAAGGACTCTCGGATAATTTACCACACTTGAGAAAATGGAAGGGTCTCCCGATAGCAATTGGTCCTCCTCCTCCTCCTCCTCCTCCTCCTCCTCCTCCTCCTCCTCCTCCTCCTTCTCCCCTTCTTCTTCTTCTTCTTCTTCTTCTTCTTCTTCTTCTTCTTCTTCTTCTTCTTCTTCTTCTTCTTTCTTCTCCTTTTCTCTTCTTTCTCTTCTCCTTTTCCTCTTCTTTCTCTTCTCCTTTTCCTCCGGTCCTTGCCTAAGGCCCCAAACCTAACTGTCCTCCACTTTCTCTGAGGACCTGAATAATTTTGTGCATATAGTTTGTTCTTGGTTTTGTGGCTAGCTAGTTTCACACAGTCTCTCTCTCTCTCCTCTCTCTCTCTCTCTCTCTCTCTCTCTCTCTCTCTCTCTCTCTCTCTCTCTCTCTCAATACTGCAGTTAAATGGTTAGAGTAGTGAAGAAGAGAGAGCCAGAGAGACTCAGAAATTTTGTAGAAAATAGCCAACAAATAAAAAAAAGGGTTTAAAGTTAATGTGGTTTTGTGTTGCGTTAGGAAACAACACAGAATATCCCCAGATATCAGTCTTTAGGCGACCGTAATATCGTCACCGAGATCATCCATCATGGATGGGACTGACAGGGAAAGAAACAGTCCTTTGTTGTGTTTCCCAGTTTTTCATCATTTATCACTTGCAGGACGAACGTCTGTCAACATTTAAGCAAGGTTTAAAGGTCGTCATGAGTGGCAGAGGCAATGTACGCGACAATACCCTCTTGCTTGTGGGTACAACCAGGCCCAGTATTCGATATGTTTCCTTAGTTCCTTTCCTCACTGGGCTATTTTCCCTGTTGGAGTCCTAGGGTTTATAGCTCCCCGCTTTTCCAACTAGGGTTTTAACTTTCCTTGGAAAAGGAGGAGAGAGTGTTAGATTGCAAAACTACATTGGAGAGAGAGAGAGAGAGAGAGAGAGAGAGAGAGAGAGAGAGAGAGAGAGAGAGAGAGAGAGAGAGAGAGATTTCTTATAGAGAAGTGTCTGGCTGTACAGTATATATAACTCGATATATAAATATATTTTATTTTCTGTCACGCTCAGCGACAATACTTATAACTACTTGAGTCTCCCCGTCCCTCAGGTAGAGGGGAGAGGGAGTACTCATACCCTGGTTGCTAGTGATAATATGACCAATGACCAAGTCCCCTCTCCATCAAGCTACGACCAGGGAGAGCCAGGTATTGGCTGCTGATGACTCAGTACGTAAACTTATAGACTCCCCCAAACCACTCATACATAGCTAACAAAAAACGGCTAGGTTGCAGACACTTCTAGAAACTATCGACCTTGATTTGGAATCGAACTCCCATCCAACAGATTACGACACGGACGTTTCCAATATGGTACAAAAGGCTCTGGATGTCTTGAGAACTATTGTAACAAACATGCTAGCATCAATATTCTCTAGACGTTAACTATAAATCAGATTTTTATGGTGGCGATTTTTTTATATTTACAGTACATATATACTGTATATTATATATATATATATATATATATATATATATATATATATATATATATATATATATATATATATATATATATATATATATATATATATGTATATATATGTATGTATGTATGTATGTAATCAGGGATGGGATTGTTACCATTTAAAGCTGGTTAAAGTGGTGGGCGATTGATCTTGAACAGTCCACGGACATGACAAACATGAGCAAAATGATGTACCACTCCGTCGCATGCCTATTATAGCTGATTGTGCTTATATACTTTTATATATATATATATATATATATATATATATATATATATATATATATATATATATATATATATATACACACATATACATACATACATACACATACAATATATGTGTGTGTGCCAATACGTATACCTATCTATCTATCTGTCTGTCTATATATATATATATATATATATATATATATATATATATATATATATATATATATATTTAATCTTGCCGGATTTAGAATTTGTCCTTAGAAGCGAAATCAACACATATCCACCACAAAAAAAAAAAAAATCACCAGTGTTAGTGATAAAATTACCATATAGACGGTTAAGTGACATGCATTCTTATTAACTGTAATGACGGAGAACGGTTGATTTCGATTTTAAGTACACATACATATATATTTTATATGTATATGCAAGGTTATTTCTACGGATATGTAAATAGTGCAACTATACCCATATGCAATTGTCAATAATTGCTGTACCGTTAAATTAATTCAGGACACTTCCTCCTATTTTGAACGTGCGCGACAAGGTTTGGGAAGGTCATACCTGCTACTTCCCCAAACGATTTCCCAATTAGGTTTGGGATTTGTCCATATCTTATTCCAAAGTCCCCGGTGGTAGAGAAATTGAAAATCCCTTGCCTGGCGTTCTGCCAGACTCGGATTCGAGACCCTCTCTAGTTCGATAGTTTCTTTAGTTTCTATGACCTCCCCATCCATGTTAGCAAAGGATGTATGGTTCAGGGAACCCTATAGGTCTGCCTGATGAGCCATCAGCAGCCATTGCCTGGCCCTCCTTGGTCCTAGCTTGGATGGCGAGTGGGCTTGGGTGCTGATCATGTGTATATGGTCAGTGTCTAGGGCATTTTCCTGCTAGGGCATTGTTACTGTCCTTGGCCTCTGTCTCTCTTGAACGGCCTTTTAATCTCTAAACGACATGACAAGAGTTACAAGGTTTTATTTCTGCTCTCGCACCTTCTCTTATTTGGCTCTTCTTCCACCACGTAACCATGACGAGGTCATCGCTCGTGAAACAGCCAGGGTACGGCGTCCTTCCAATTAAAAACTTCATTCGCCAACTTGCAGGCCCTTTTATGGTTTAATAACACAAGGAAGGAAAACACTTCGGGGAAAAAGCAAATCAATAGTCGTTGGTTTTATTACTTACTGGTGCACACACACACACACACACACACACACACACACACACACACACACACACACACACACACAGGTCTTCTATTGAAGTAGACTAAAGTTGCTATAATTCTAATGTGTTCTTATACACACATATACATATATTATTACCCCCTCCAACGAAATTGGAATGAGGGTATGTTTTGCCCCCTGAATGTGTTTGTTTGTGTATGTGTTTGTTTGTGAGTAATTTACTGGCCATAATTTAATCGTAGAGCAATGAAACTTGCAGGAATTAACTGTTATATAAAAATCTGGAAATGATTGGATTTTGGAAGGTCAAGGTCAAATGTCAAGCAAAATGTCCAAGTCACGTAATCAGCTATAAGTTTGGACATCATTGTCACAGACTTCAAACTTTGTTCATATTTGAGTGTATGAAAAATCTGGTCATATTTGAGTGTATGAAAATCCACACCAATTAATACATGTTAAGTTAAAGGTCAATGTCAAGGTAGAACTAAAGGTCGAAAAATACGCTGCCGCGGCGGAGGTCTCTGTTCTTAGTGCCCCTCTAGTTTTTATTATTATTATTATTATTATTATTATTATTATTATTATTATTGCTGTTGTTGTTGTTATTTACTACACTACAACACTAGTTGGAAAAGAAGTATGCTATATGCCCCAGGGCTCCAATAGGGAAAATAGCCCAGCGAGGAAAGGAAATAAGGAAGTAAATAAACTAAAAGAGAAGTAATTTACAATTAAAATAATAAAACTGTAACAGCCCAGTGAGGAAAGGAAATAAGGAAGTAAATAAACTAAAAGAGAAGTAATGTACAATTAAAATAAAATAATTTGGGACGGTAACAATATTAGATTGAATCGTTCATATGTAAACTATAAAAAACTTCAGAATATAAGAGGAAGAGCAATAAATTTAATATAGAATAGTGCACCGAGTGTACCCTCGGGCATTAGAACTCTTCTCCAATATTCTAATAAACGGTTTCCACTATACACTCACACATAAGATATATATACACATAGCATGTATATATATATATATATATATATATATATATATATATATATATATATATATATATATATATATATATATATAATATGAAAATAGGTAATCTCTGTCACTCGTGTCTTCAAGTGACCTAGTGTGAAAGTATTCCACCTAATGGTATAATGCTGAGCCAAATTTACTACCTTGGTATGAATTTAAATGTAAAATGAAAAAGAAAGCAATAAACCCAGTGTTCACATTTGCTTAATTTCTCAAGTTATTGGGCTGAAATGAATTTTTTTCTCTAGTTTTACGGTAAAATATAATGCCAATGATGTAAGAAACTCTTAAGGCTTTTGGAAGGGCAGGTTTGCAGAAACAAATTGGCAACTGATCCGTTGCTGTTCGAGGGAAGGATTAAAGATAAAAGATAATGCATATTCTAGAGATTTCAGACAAGTGAGAGTAAACAAATAAAGGGTCAAAGGAAGAGTTTTCTTGTTTTTGTGCTCCAGGTGACGTTTCTGTTACTTTTTCGTGCTAAGAGTTTGAAGAAAACATTATTTGTTCCTTTTCTACACACCGTATTTCATTTATTGACAAGGTATAAACTGCTAGGTTAACGATAAGTTTCATTCTAACAAGTGCGTTAGAATGTTTCCTATTGATATATGAATAATCTTGTGGAAAAAAATGTTCAGAGTATTGTTGTTTTCAACTTATAATGACGAGTGTTGTTATTTTGATTTGGTATTTATATGTACATCATTAATGGCCTTGTCACCCAATTAAAGGAGAAGTTCTATATAGTTTTTTTATTATTTTGTTCACGGTGTCTCCAATATAATTACAGTTTTTATAAGAAGTCTTCAGTATTTTCCGTCGTAGTGAAATCAGTCGTTATTATATTTGTCTGTCATCCAGTGTGGCATTATTCATGTGCCTGTCAAATCTTAGTGATCTCTCGTAAAGGTTGTTGTTCATGTCGTTGTTGCTATTGTTGTTGGCCCCATGACGTTGTCAGACGCAGCTGATAGCTTATTGATTTCATTGCTGCAATCTCTGGTGTACGGTTTATGAACTTGAGAAATTCCCAGAAACCTCAGAATTCCAGATATATGAAATTCCTTGACTGGGAATTATTCTCAAGGAGTTCATTTTTGTTTGCAGTGGAGATATTGAGATTTTCATTTGGGATAGATTTTTTTTTTTGAGGATGTGAGAGCTTCTATATGCCTTAATTTGTTTCTTTTATAGATTTTTCTTTTATGTTCAACAATGTAAGCTATTATTTAATTTCAGTCCTTTTATTATACTTTCATTTCCATACCATGCTGTACCCATCGTCATGCTAGTCAATATATATATATATATATATATATATGTATATATATATATATATATATATATATATATATATATATATATATATATGTATGTATGTATGTATGTATGTATGTATGTATGTATGTATGTATGTATGTATGTATATATATATATATATATATATATATATATATATATATATATATATATATATATATCACTTACTGTGTTTTAACAGGAGATACAATAGGTAATGTTTTATTATAATATCTTCATATCGCGAGATTATTGAGGATTTAAATTTGTCAAATCCAACGTTTCGTCTTAAAACGGGAGGAAGAGATTGTTCTGCATTTTTATTTTGTAGTATGACAAATGAGTTTTTCTAAATTACCATATGTTATTGTGATATTGCAAAAGGATTTTTTTTCTCTCATAAAACGACAAAATTACCTTGAAGAGTGATATTCAAACGAATCCCCAAAATGCCAAAAGAGACGAGTCAATTTTGCATAATATTTCTCTTTAAATAAACCAGTAGATGCAAAGGGGAGATGCAAAGCAGTGCTGGAATTATAAAAGGAAAACGATCATGGGACAAGTCCCAGTTGCAAGTTGGAACGTGAAGGGGGTTGGTTGTAGTGTGGCTGAAAGCACGAGGCGTACTGTAGTTAACATTCATGAAATGCAATTTGAATTTGCGTCAGGTAGGAGTGTAGTAAATGCCACATTCGTTGCAAGACAGAAATGGTAGGGTTTTAGGAAGGAGAATAGTGTGAAGCTTTGCTGCTCCCTTTTAGAATTTGAGATTAATTAGGACGAGGCTGCCGGAAAGAGAAAGAGAATACTGAGTACCTACATAAAATGATGAGAGTAATGCGCAGCTGAGTAGGATACACCTGGGATTGATTTAATTGTTTATTTCTTAATCTATGTTAATTGGAGTTGTGATGAATTTGATCACAGAATAAACTGTAAAAAGAAATGGGATTTAAGGTATAAGTTATTGATACCAAAGATTACCAAATCCCTGTATCTAATAAAGCAGATGTGTTCACCATGATACAATCCTTATAGTTGTTATTGATTGGCACCATGGTGAGTATAGGAATGTAATATCTGGTGTTCCTCAGGGTAGTGTTTTTGTTCCATTATTTTTCATACTACTGTATATACGCATGATATATGGCCTGAACCAAAAACAGTCTCGTTGCCGATGCAGATGATGCTACACTCTTTGCATTAATTCCATCTGTATGTAGACCTATGATAGCTGAATCCCTTGATAGATGTCTTGCTAAAATTAATGCATGGTAAAAATTATGGGAGCTGAAGATGAACCCTAACAAAGCTCTAAGTATGATTGTAAGTAGGTCAATGGCAGTCAATCCTCAACATCTAGATCTTTGAATTTCCTATGGCTCTTTAACTTCGTATAACTCATTTGAAATTTTGGGTGTGATTCGTGGCTGTAAAATTACCTTTGAGAATCACATTTGGTCTGTTTCTTCTTGAACTAAACAAAATATTGACATATTGATGAAGTGTTTTAAAAATTTCGCTGATCAATCTATCCCTAGGAAATGTTTATAATTCTTACATTCTACCTTGCTTCGAGTATTGTTTTCCTGTTTCGTCTTTAGCTGCTATCTCTCTTATTAATTTGTTGAGAAAAACTTGTGGCCTAGTAAATTACCTATCCCTGATCTGGATATTAATCTGTGGCACCGTCAGTTAGTTACTTCTTTGTGCATGTTAGATTTTTTTTTTTTTTTATAATTCTGACCATCATTTGCAGATTGTACAATCCTGTCTGATCTTCTCTGGTCCTAGCTTGGCTGGATAGGGGCCTTTGGTGTTGATCATATGCATATATGATCATCTTTAGGGCATTGTCCTGCTTACCAGGGCAATATCACTGTCCTTTATCTCTGCCATTCATGAGTGGCCTTTAAATCTCTCAACGTAGTACTGGGTATGCAGTTAATTCTAACAGTCTTGACTTCTCCATAGTAAGGCTCAATACTACACATTACTTTAGAAGTTTAATTCCAGCTGTGACCAGATTTTGGAATGGTGTTTCCAATGTGGCAGTTGAATCGGTGGAATTTCAGAAGTTCAAACCTTTTGCAATTCCTTGTCTGTTGAAGAGGTTGACACAAGTCAGTTTTCGTGGCTTATATGATTGTGGCAATTATTTTAACCTTGTTACCGATCTTCGAATATTTTATCATTTTTAACCATTACTCTCATATATAGTTCATTTGTTATTTCCTTATTTCTTGTCCAACCAGTATTGTTGCTTTGGTAATAATGATAATAATGATGATGATAATAATAATAATAATAATAATAATAATAATAATAATAATAATAATAATAATAATTAGTTTAAAAAAATGGATGTTATATTCCTTAATCTGCTTTATATATTTAACATTCTTTGCAATAATCAAGCATCGGTCACTTCATTAAGAGAGATAAATGTAAAATTGAGAGGCAATGATTCCTGGTCCTCCGTAACCATTTTTTTCAGAATTATAAAAATTTCAATCGAGAGCCTTTAGTGTGTTTCAGGAAAGAATGTACTGAAGACTTTGTACTTTTTTAAAGAGTAGAAAAATAACCGTTTAAATAACGTTTTAGACTTAATGCATAAATTGTTTAAAATTGAAAAGAAATCGAAATAAAGAAGTACTCGCTTGAAGTATGTGAGATTCAACCTTATTCTAATATAAGATTAAGATTGCATACATAGACATACATGCACATAGAATTAAAAATATGTTTTGTTTGTATGCTATTCAACAGTCGCCTAAATTTTGTTTTGGGGGAGGGGTTGGGGCCCCTATCTATAACAGCTGGTAATACAGGAGTTCTCCCCGAGCAGCTATTCCATTGCCCCCTTTTTGATATCGGTTCCATTCTCCCGAAGAAGAATGCGACCGCCATCATCCGCTTTTCATGTATCAAAAGTTTCCGTGAATGGCAGCGACTTTTATCAGGGTTCTGTCGAGCGTGTTCTGGGGGTCTGGAGTTGAAAATACGATTGCACTTGTTGTTTTCTGTCGATTTTTTTTTCTGTTGAATATCTTCAGCGAGTGTGTGTCTGAATGTGTGAGTAGGTCCATTTTTTAAAAGTGATTTGATACTAATATTTTTGTTTTCATAATAATTAACGTTGTTGAAAATCTTCAGCAACTGTCTGTCTGAATGTGTGAGTAGGTCCATTTTTTTTTTCATAACGATTTGATACTAATATTATTGTTTTCATAATGAATAAGGCTGGAGATACGTTGTTCTGGAAAAGCAATATGTAATATTCCCTTTTCGGTATCACTGGATTGATTCTTTATATCCAAACCAGAGAAAATATTCTTGTAATGCTGGTATGTTGTATCACACTGTCAGATTGTCAGCTTTTCTGCTTTAATTTGAGAACTTTAGTTTTTTTTGTTTTGTGTGTGTGAAATTGTTTGGTAGCCAGCAATTACATTTGCAAATACAATCGAGGAAAAAAGGTAGATTTTAAGGTTGTAACAATGAGTTAAAGAGGACCTCTACTGTGTGTATTGTTTTTGCTTTCAGTTGTCATTGAATACTTCTAATTCCGTTCAACCATCATGAGGCAGCGTTTCGTTTTTATCACTGCCGAGTCTCTCATGCAGCCACGGTGCTTTCGGAAAACAAATGTTTTTTTTTTTTTTTCTTTTTTTTTTCCTTTTGTTTCGCAGATGAAGTTTCGCCTTTTTATGATAGACTTTTATTGACAGACCTGGCAATGGGGACCTGGGGTATATGAGAGAGAGAGAGAGAGAGAGAGAGAGAGAGAGAGAGAGAGAGAGATGAAAGCTGCTTTGAGAATTTGGCGTTGGTGAAGTAAAAGGTTTTCTCTTTCGATTGGCATTGAATTTCCCTTTATTTAAGGGAAAAACGGAACAAAGGCATTGCATCCTCTTTTAAATCGAACTTGCCGTAAAATTCTGATATGTTTGAGTTTTCTTTTATATCAGTTATTGCAGAATGGAGAGTAGATGAAAGATATACCATGATAATGATGCAGGCAGAGAATTTTCGGGTATGGTTTCCATAATGAAACTATATTCCTTTCATTTCCCAGGAGAAATTTACACTTTTTTATTTCATCAGGTTTATGATTTTTCCACAACCTTTTTCAAAATAGAATTGATGTAATTGACCCTTATCACTCGTGCATCTTTCAGACCTTTTATCCATCAACCATTTCTTCAGTAAGTTTCCTTTCCTGCATTTACTTCTCCATTGAACAATTCATCTTGTTATTCTCTCTATGCTATTTGTTCATATGTAATTTACACACACACACACTGACTGGAGAAGTGATTGATGGATAAAAGATCTGAACACTGTAAGAGTGAAAGGGATCAGTGATATCAGTTCCAATTGGGAAAAGGTTGTGGGAATGACCGAAACCCGATGAAAAGTGTACATTTCCCATCTGTGTATGAGTATCTGATGTTGTATATGTGTTTGATATTGCTGAAGATTAAAAGACTATTGTGTTGTGAGTCCATTCTATATTTTCACTTGATTAATAAGGCATCAATCCTTATTTTCGGAATTATAGGCTTACTAGTGAAATACATACATAAAAAAAATCATCGGTTGAAGAGGGATCCATCCTTATTTTGGGAATTTTAGCCTTACTAGTAAAGTACATGCATAAGAATATCAAGGGTTGGGGTACATATTCTCACGTTCACACACAAACAAACGAAAGCAAAGCGGTAACCATAAGTACCAGTACACAGACAAGGAGAACTAAGGCCAAATCCATATAGGCATACGAGCGTACATCCCCAAACGAAACCAGAAAAATCCGATCAAAGAGGACCTTTCCCCCAAAGTCTCTTTGAGAGAGTTTCGGAAGCTTTATGAATATTCCACACAAATAGAGAGTAGACGTGATTGCTAATTGAATTTGGAGGTTTCATCGGCCAGAATTCGAGTTCACAGGAACGAATTTTAAATTTGGGTTCACGTAGTTTTTTTTTTTTTTTTTTTTTTTTTTTCATACGGTTATATGCATATTATATATCTTCGTCTTCAACCGTCAGGAGTTTTAAGTAATTCAAAGGATCATGTCATTTACTGTAGTTTTGCGTTTAAAGATATCCTGTACTTAAAAGTCTGACTCGTGATTTGTGCATATTTACTTACGCATTAATGTATGTATATGTAAATATACAGTATATGCGCATCGCTTGCTCTCTCTCTCTCTCTCTCTCTCTCTCTCTCTCTCTCTCTCTCTCTCTCTCTAAAAGCAAAAGACCAGATTGCGAAAGTTTACTTTTTTTTAGGGTACAACCAATGTTATAGTAGCAGGAAGTCTGATTTGTTCATAGAGGTTGAATCGGATACTTCTGTTAATAAAATTTTGATTATGTTGGTTTACTAGGGATTCAGTGCGATGGTTGAGTTGGATGTCGCATATTCCCCATGTTTGGCAAGTCCTTTATTTATTGATGTGAGAGGGCTGTTTTCAGGGAGTTTTGGTATCCGCAGGTACCAGATTCATCTGTGGTCGTGGGTCTCTTGATATACAGGCTCTGCTCTGCATATAGCCAGTGACTGTATCTGCTCCCATTCAATTCAGTACATTTGAGGCTGGTTCCTTCAATATTTAAAACGGGTGCCTGTTGGGAAAGGAAACTATTTTGCAAGCGATTTTGTCCAACCAGTACAACAGCTTTTGTTGATTACTGAACGAACGACACAACCATTGCGACTTCCTTGATTGCCTGACTCGGCAATCATGCTTACATCAGTCCATTATGACCCCAAGTGATGATATTCACGCGTTAAACTCACGTCCACCCACTTCGAAACTCTCGGTGATCTTCACAAAATGTTATTCTTGAGCTAGTTGAGTCCCTCACCACCATTTTGATGATGTACCTAATGCCGCTAATATTGATTGCTTTTAAAGTGCCACGTGTCTTTAGCCATGTTCTTAAATGTATAAAACCAAATCTACAAGTAAAATGTAAAAAAAATATGATAGGTCTAAGTACATACCACGCATAATTTGTTAAATTTTCAGACCGGATATTAGATAACTTTAGGTACTTCGAATTGATTTGGTGATTAATCTCCAAGTTGATATATATATATATATATATATATATGTATATATATATATATATGTATATATATATATACATATATATATATATATATTATATATATATATATATATATATATGTATATATATATGCAGTACTGAATACTGTAAATATGTGCAGTATATGCATATAAAATTTATTTTAAATTTTGGTGGTTTTCCTTATATAAAATCAAGAATGTTAGTTCTTTTCGCATACTTTCAACCAGACAGTTTCATATGCTTAAGGACATTGTGCTTAGGTATTCAAGTACTTGTTTTAGAGTGTTATTTTATAATATACAGTGTAGTTTCCATACTTCAAAAAAAAAAAAAAAATTGATGAGTACCACGCAATTTTCGTTCATACTATGATTCCGTGTAAGTTACTTATCGTATGTACGGTAGGTATAACCCCTTATCTCTAACCAAGCTTCAACATCCCTTTCTAATGTGACGCCAGTGGGCCTGTTTGTAAATCATTACATCGATCCCATTCATTTATTATAGTGTTTGCTTTGCAATATCTTTTTTTTTTCCACGAATCTAGTGGTCTGCAAGAATTCCTCAACAACTTTCGTATCAATTATAAGTTTACTGAAGGGCATTCAAATCATGAAATCTGAACCAAAAGGTAGTCAAGCTAAGACATAGTTAGAAAGAACAAGTCTCTGGATATATATATATATATATATATATATATATATATATATATATATATATATATATATATATATATATATATATGCAGAAGAACCACAGGGAAAATGAAAATACAGAATATACACTTGAGTCCTGACTAGTTTCGTGATACTTCCTCAGAGGACTGATTTATTGAGAGAGGTTTCTTACATTTTATACGGAAAGCAAAAGTACGAACATACATATAGAGATTTAGAGAACAATGACACTCCCTTACCCGCTACCTGGGCGTAGGAGTCCGAAAGCTCGTTAGACACCTGCTAAAAAGGGTCATTTCTAGTGGCGGGTATATTCTTGTTTTCTTCTTATTTTACTTTCATTACAGTTATTTATATGTCAATGCACAAAATTACAAATATATATACATATATATACATACACATACATATACATATATATACATACATACATATATATATACATATATACATATATATATATATATATATATATATATATATATATATACATATATACATACATATACATATACATATATACACATATACATATACATACATACACACACATACATATACATATACATACACATACACATATACATATATATACATACATACAGATACAAATACATATACATATACATAAATACTTACACATACACATACATATACATACACATACACATATACATACATATACACACACATATATACATGTATACATATATACACATACATACCTATGCATATATACATTTATATGTATACAACATTAATATCATAAACATATAATCATGTATATATCAATACTTATATCTAGCATAACACTATATAGTGCCAATATACTTATGCATACTATATAAAATAATTGTTTCTTTTAATGAATGGTAGCTTAGGTCTAAATATTAATTTCACACCGACGTTAATTATTCACAATACATTCAATTCTACATTAAGTGGTTAATGTTTTTTTATATAGTTTACAAATCTCTTTACATATAAAGGCGTCGAGTTTATACATTCCATGACCAATATTCAAGTTGTTTTCAAAGGTTTCTTTTATGAAACTGGACTCTATGATGTTTCTTTCTACTAAGTTATTTGAATGAACCAATTTCTTTGCACCTGACCAATTAATAGGGTGATTTTTATCTCTAACGTGGGCAAAGAGTGCATTATTATCTTGAGCATACCTGACACTTTTCTTATGTTGTTCAATTCTCTTTTCTAAGGCTTTACCAGTTTGACCAATATAGTATTTTTCACAAGCATTGCATGGAATACGATATACACATCCCTTGGTAATGTCAGGAGAATTCTTTATTAAGGCTGTTTTTATTGTACAATAAAAACAGCCTTAATAAAGAATTCTCCTGACATTACCAAGGGATGTGTATATCGTATTCCATGCAATGCTTGTGAAAAATACTATATTGGTCAAACTGGTAAAGCCTTAGAAAAGAGAATTGAACAACATAAGAAAAGTGTCAGGTATGCTCAAGATAATAATGCACTCTTTGCCCACGTTAGAGATAAAAATCACCCTATTAATTGGTCAGGTGCAAAGAAATTGGTTCATTCAAATAACTTAGTAGAAAGAAACATCATAGAGTCCAGTTTCATAAAAGAAACCTTTGAAGACAACTTGAATATTGGTCATGGAATGTATAAACTCGACGCCTTTATATGTAAAGAGATTTGTAAACTATATAAAAAAACATTAACCACTTAATGTAGAATTGAATGTATTGTGAATAATTAACGTCGGTGTGAAATTAATATTTAGACCTAAGCTACCATTCATTAAAAGAAACAATTATTTTATATAGTATGCATAAGTATATTGGCACTATATAGTGTTATGCTAGATATAAGTATTGATATATACATGATTATATGTTTATGATATTAATGTTGTATACATATAAATGTATATATGCATAGGTATGTATGTGTATATATGTATACATGTATATATGTGTGTGTATATGTATGTATATGTGTATATGTATGTATATGTATGTGTATGTGTAAGTATTTATGTATATGTATATGTATTTGTATCTGTATGTATGTATATATATGTATATGTGTATGTGTATGTATATGTATATGTATGTGTGTGTATGTATGTATATGTATATGTGTATATATGTATATGTATATGTATGTATATATATATATATATATATATATGTATATATGTATATATATATGTATGTATGTATATATATGTATATGTATGTGTATGTATATATATGTATATATATTTGTAATTTTGTGCATTGACATATAAATAACTGTAATGAAAGTAAAATAAGAAGAAAACAAGAATATACCCGCCACTAGAAATGACCCTTTTTAGCAGGTGTCTAACGAGCTTTCGGACTCCTCCTACGCCCAGGTAGCGGGTAAGGGAGTGTCATTGTTCTCTAAATCTCTATATGTATGTTCGTACTTTTGCTTTCCGTATAAAATGTAAGAAACCTCTCTCAATAAATCAGTCCTCTGAGGAAGTATCACGAAACTAGTCAGGACTCAAGTGTATATTCTGTATTTTCATTTTCCCTGTGGTTCTTCTGCATCTGAGCATCACGTTTTCCTGTGATTTTTACGCATATATATATATATATATATATATATATATATATATATATATATATATATATATATATATATATATATTTCTTTCCGGTCCTGCTCAGCTCTCCCGTCCCTCGGGTAGGGGGAAAGGAAGTAGTCATATCCTGGGAATGGGGTAGTGCTTGTGAGTAAAAACCCATCTAAATATCTAGCCGTCATTTTGTGACAGGTCCCGTGCAGTATATAATTATAGGAATAAAATTACGATAATACTAGGAGTGTTGGTAGGCGTTAATGGAAATTACAAATAAAAATAAACAAGGATGTTGCCGATTTCCATTAACTCTTGGAGGAAAAATAGTGATATTTGTGGATATTCTGGAACGTGTTAGAGTGTTTCCTGCAACTACAAAGATGACACTTTCTGTCTTCATCAGAGGATTTAGTCACGATGGGCTACGAAATTTACGAATTACGGTTTCTATGGATTTCGGAATTCATTGATTACAGGACTTATGAATTACAGAATTTATAAATTACAGAATATACGGAATACGAATTTGTTACGGAATTTATGGATTGTTGTATTAAGGAAATTACGGATTACGGAATTGATAATTAAAGAATTTATAAATCACAGCATGTACGGATTACGGAATTTATGAATTACGGAGTTTCTAGATTAATAAATAAAGTACTCTATGAATTACTAGATTACGGGATTTATGTATTTCTTTGGACATTGGCTTCGCTGACTGATTCGGTTGTTATCAGTGCTGAAGCGTAATGATTTGAATACAATTTTATGGAATGAAGTTCAAAATGTGTCAACGGTACACTGTTAAAAATATGCATTAAAAAACTGTAAATGCCTGGAAACATTTATTCCAGGATTTTTACCTTTTTAAAAGCGAGTATATTGACGTAAATGAGTGATATTATGGTCGCCTGTATTTTACTGAGATACGGCTGAGATCAGTATATTTTTACGGATAATTTCTGATTAGAATTACGTTTTTTTTTAACAGTGTAGTAAAGATAGGCTTGGAAATTTGTATCTATCACTCTGTCTCATGTTATTTCTTGACAGCCCTTTCTTGTTAATGCTTGTCAAAAATAATTTAATTATTTTTTATTAAGTAATTAGCTCTTCCGTTAGAAGGATATTTTCAGAGGTATCCTCTTGGAGACTGAATTGAATGCGAATCTCTTAAGTCAAAATGAAAAGAGGAAGAGGAAAAAAAAAGAGGATTAAGCTTTATTGAAGAGAAGATGAAAGAGAAGTAAAGATGGGAAAAGTCACAGACCTCGAAAAGGGTAAATTGGTTTATTCTTACAAATGGAAGAAGGTACGTTAATTAATCATATTAACGTCTGTTTATGCACTTTTTGGAAATATGGACTTCTTTCAAACTTGAATGACGGAAACATTGTCTATGTGTCAAGTATTTTATTGGTTCGGAAAGGCAAATGATTGCATAAGATACACACACACACACACATATATATATATATATATATATATATATATATATATATATATATATATTTATACATATATATATACACACACACACACACACACACACACACACACATATATATATATATATATATATATATATATATATATATATATGTATATATAAATAAGGCCTCAGACATCTTCCACTCGCTTCTGTTTATGATCTTTCTATGCCAGTTTATACCCGCAAATTTTCTTAGTTCGTCTATTTGGTTATTTTGCAATCTCTAGGGACCCTTTCTGTATTCTTAATGTCCATCTATTATCAGTCATATGTGTGCATATATATATATATATATATATATATATATATATATATATATACATATATATATATATATATATATATATATATATATATATATATATATATATGTATATGTATATATATATATATATATATATATATATATATATAAATATAAAATATAGATAGATAGAATAACCACCTTGGCAGTCTTGGTAGCGAGCAACGTCCCTTATGAGAGCTCTGCCAGAATTGGGATCCCGATGCCTGGAATGTAAATTTGAATGGATTACCCAAATGAAATTGTGAAAAGCGATGATATAAAAAAAGGAGGAGGAGGGAGAGGGGGGGGGGGGGGAAGGTTAGGTGGGGCTGGTGGGAAATGGTAGGAAATTATTAGCTCTCTCAAAGGGAATAATGTTTCAAACAGGTCTCTAATGAGATCGTTAAAGTTAAGCATATTTTCCTCTTCTCTCTGAACCAGTTGCTTCGCGAATTGGAAAATAGGATTTTCTGAGAATTAAGAACCCCCGGGGATCTGGGGGAGGTGGGGGTGGGGTATATGATTGTGTCGGGGGTAGGGGGGGGGGGGGTAGTTGGTTGCGAGAGCTCGGAAAATGAATTTTCACCGAGAGAAACCGGCTTTTATTGAGGTCATTTAGTGATGAAGGTCAATTACAGCCTGTAATTCCTATAATGCTGTGCCGATGACCTCTGGGAATATTGTGAATTGTGGAGCTCCTATTTAAGCTAGATCAAAAAAATATTTTCCCTCCATTCGTAATCATTGAGTACCCCCCCCTCTCTCTCTCTCTCTCTCTCTCTCTCTCTCTCTCTCTCTCTCTCTCTCTCTCTCTCTCTCTCTCTCTCTCTCTCTCTCTCTCTCTCTATGATATTTTGTTTTATACATTTGTTTGTGTAATAGGAAATGCTGCCACCTGGTGATAAATTTTTGCGTGCACACAAATATATGTCGATGCAATGAAATGTCATAGGCCCTTTCAATTGTCAGGCATATATATCCAATATGTTTTCTCCATTGCTCGATATTAGGTAGGTAGGTAGTAGGTTGGCCAGGGCACCAGCCACCCGTTGAGATACTACCGCTAGAGAGTTATGGGGTCTTTTGACTGGGCAGACAGTACTACATTGGATCCTCCTCTCTGGTTACGGTTCATTTTCCCTTTGCCTACATACACACTGAATAGTCTGGCATATTCTTTACATATTCTCCTCTATCCTCATACACCTGACAACACAGATTACCAAACAATTCTTCATCACCCAAGGGGTTACTGCACTGTAATTATTCAGTGCCACTTTCCTCTTGGTAAGGGTAGAAGAGACTCTTTAGCTATGGTAAGCAGCTCTTCTAGGAGAAGGACACTCCAAAATCAAACCACTGTTCTCTAGTCTTGGGTAGTGCCATAGCCTCTGTACCATGGCCTTTCACTGTCTTGGGTTAGAGTTCTCTTGCTTGAGGGTACACTCGAGCACACTCTCCTATCTTATTTCTCTTCCTCTTGTTTTGTTAAAGTTTTTATAGTTTATATAGGAGATATTTATTGTTGTTACTCTTCTTAGAATATTTTATTTTCCTTTTTTCCTTTCCGCACTGAGCTATTTTCCCTGTTGGAGCCCCTGGGCTTATAGCATACTGCTTTTCCAACTAGGGTTGTAGCTTAGTAAGTAATAATAATAATAATAATATAACTATGTGGTCTCGTATCGGTGTATTTGTAAATTAATGTCCAAAGATGTACGGTTTCTTAAATAACCAAATTTCTATATATGGAGGAGCACCTCTTTTCTTTGTATTGTCTTTCGTAAGTCCATTACCAGAGTAGGGCTCATTCTTGTTTATGTTAAGAATAGATCATGTTTCGTCTAATGAGTGTCAACATATTGTCTGCTTATTAAAGAGAGAGAGAGAGAGAGAGAGAGAGAGAGAGAGAGAGAGAGAGAGAGAGAGCATGACGGTCTTTTCCCTTTAAATCCTCCTTCGTGTTATTTTGTCGAAGGCTCTAAAGGATGGTCACAGTTTTGAACTGCGGGAAAAGAGTTGATCCTCTGTACATCTTTTGAACTCTTGCTTGCTTTAAGAGTGCATTGCCTTATGCAAGACACGGGCTATTGCGTTGGCAGCCCGTAAATTTTGAGCTCTGCTGTGGGTTTGAAAAGGAGCCCCAATTCTAGATCACTTCTGTTATTTATAATACATTTACAGTAGATGGCTGTTTTGCAGTTGAGATTTTAAAGCTGCCAGTGATAATGATAAATACATCAAAATGAAAATGTCGCGTAAGGATCAGACGATTCAAAAACAGAAAGGTAGTTTTCTTGGAGGCATGAAAAATGACAGTGAAATCCTCATGATTACTTATTACCTTTAAATAATTACTTGGTAACAATATGGATTACTTCATAACTTCTGATCAAGATACGGTTTGAATGAATATATGTGAACATATTTTAACTAGTCAGGGACTAAGAAGTCGGGGACAGGCTTCCAATATAAAGTACTTTCAAGGTAAATAAACACAGATAAGAGTTACTTATAACGTAAAGAAAAGCAGATTGAATACCTCCAAAAGGGCCCATAAATATAAAGCATATGTTAAATGTTAAGTCATTCCCAAATAAAAACAGAACATCTGATTAATAAGGCAGTGAAAAATAATTAGGGGAGAAAACACAATCTCGGTTTCCGTGGAAGGAAAAACCCCGAGAGGCGAATTTGAAATCATTTGGAGTCGAGGAGGAAAATAACCATCGACTCTCGACATCCTACTTCGCCTTCTTCAGACCTTCAAAGATTCGTCATGGACCCCTTGAGACCTGGGCTTTTCCCGAAATACTAACTGACCAGCTAACCCCCCCCCCCCCCCCTTCAAGGGTCCCCACCCCCTCACACACTTTCAACATAAAGAAAGTTTTGTCTTACGAAGGCTACCGCAAAGAACGTATTTTTTTTTCGCTCGCTTTGACTACGACACTTTTCACTGAATTTTTTTTCATAACACACACACACACACACACACACACACACACACACAGAAAACCATCATATTGGAGCGAAATGTTCAAGTTACGAGAAACATACTCGACAAATCAAGAAGAAGAAGAAGAAGAAGAAGAAGAAACTTAGTTATCAAGTGCTTGTGTAGGATATTGTCGAACGGTTTCGACAAATTTAGTCTAATGACAAACTGATCTATGTTTATGTGAAACTGGCATCATAGTAACTTGGATTAACAACCCACCAACCTGTCCATGAGCTGTATATTCCTGATCTCTTGTTACTGATGAGTATTTATCCAAGTTTCATTGTAAACCGATTAAGATATTTTTGAGATGAAAATATAATTACATCAGAATTCAAAGAATTCTTTAGTTTCATAAATTCGAAGTATAACAATAATCTTTCCTACTCAACTTGCAGGATTCTCTCTCTCTCTCTCTCTCTCTCTCTCTCTCTCTCTCTCTCTCTCTCCTCTCTCTCTCTCTCTCTCTCTCATTTTAACAAAATTAATGGAGAGCAATATCCGTAGAGTTATTCAAGAAATTATTTTTACGAGGATTGCTAAAACCAATTTTTCCTTCCGCTTGTTTCTCTGCCAACGTACTTGCTAGTTTGTTTATCTTATCTTGGGACTGCAAACACTCAGCATCGGGCAAATAAACTAGATATGTCGGCGCATGTAATGAAACTGCAGCTGGTTTTGCAGATTTTACGTGTATTTCGCGTAAGCACGGCTATATATCTTCCCTGGGTACCTAGTTACCAAATTTCATTATTATCTTACGTTAACTTTTTCCGTATTTGCTATGTGAAGCACTCGCGTAAACGCATGTTTATGTGTGCGCGTATTTGCATTCCTTTATTAAATGCAAACTTGCATATTGCCAAGTTCTTTCATAGGTTAATAAATAGCTTTTAGTGATGTTTATCTTGCGCTTCCCAGTGATCAGCTGACTTGGAGATAGTGATATTTTAGTCGATCTTAAATAATGATATTTCAGAGTCGGCTATAAAATGTAGTCTATGTTTTTATTACACACATCAAGCAGTCGGAAAGTGTTAACTTCTTCTTCTTCTTTGTCTACATCTTTTCCCACTTCTATGTGGGGTCGATGTTTCCGGTTAGCTTTCTCCATCTACCTCTGTCCCACACTTCATCACCGGTTAATCCCTTTAATCGAAGGTCATCCTTGATACAGTCCACCCACCTTCGCTTTGGTTTCACTCTCCTTCTCGTTCCCCGTACCTCCATTTCCATCACTCTCCTCCCAACATACTGTTCATCTCTTCTCATGACATGATCTTACCACCTCAGTTTACTTTCTTGGATCTTATCATATTACACATTTGATGGGTTATTTCATATACGCATGAGCGCAAGAGCCAGAGAAGATTGGGTAGTTAGCAGAGGAATATGTTGAATATAACAAAGAATTTTCGTGGTAATTGTTCTAAATTTATCCAGGGAGTTATTCCAAATTTATGCTGGAAATTATTTTACATATTCTGGAAATAAATTGCTAGGTTATGAAAATCATTGTTCGCTGAATAAGTAGTTGAGAGAGAGAGAGAGAGAGAGAGAGAGAGAGAGAGAGAGAGAGAGAGAGAGAGAGATACCAGATCTTGTATTAATGGGGTGAGAAATCTGTAGGAAATATTCACCAGGCCATTTCGGGTGATAAATAAAAAAGAATGAAACGTGTTGGTTAATGTTGCGTTCTTCACGGGGCTTACTTCTAGGTTTATGAAGGTCCAGTGAAGCTGTGCAGGATTTATAGTGCGGGAGGGAAGAGGGATTTTATTTTTGAATTAGCATTTGCAGTATTATTGGGGCAAAAACAGTTTCCCTGATCGTAAGTAAAAGACTTTTTAAGGATCTTTTTTATAGCTTTCCTCTTCATAATTTTTCTTTTTGATTTATGCACGTAAATACTCAAAATTGTTTGCACGTTTGATTATAATGCATAATTATATTTATGTTACTGCAATTTAATGTATGCGAACGGATTTATCTTTGCAACTACAGAACTACATACAAAATCTTATTCCATTTAAAATGCGTGTTTCATTTTGAGTAGTATCATACGTATGTTTTTAAATGAACATATATCACAAGCACACGTGCTGGGATGGTTTCCGGCCCACAGGTGGGGGTTCGAATCTCCACCCGGGCAGAAGCTGTTACCATAAAATGAATTCCAAGTGGATATATATTCCCAAGATAGAATTCGGTATTAAATGCCTTTCGTGGGTGATATTTACATGTTCTTAAAAAAGAACAATTTTCGATTGAGCTTATTTAACCAGTTTCTGTCTCTAGTCTCGATATGATCCACCACAGTGGACAAAATACCATATATAAAGATAACTAGTTGCTATGGTGTGCTGGAACCACGTGACCTCTGGGTTCGAACTGTAAGCGAGAAGAAAGTGAGGTGGGCACTTTCTCATTACTCTCATAGCGTTCCTGGTTGCCTGAATCATGTATTAGGTGAAGGGTGTCTTGGGGTCTTTGCATTAAACTTAAATATCATCAAAGATTTGTAAGGGTTGGAATATCTGTAGCTTTTCACGCACACACACACACACACACATACACACATATATATATATATATATATATATATATATATATATATATATATATATATATATATATATATAATATACGGTATATATATATATATATATATATATATATATATATATTATATATATATATATATATATATATATATATATATGTATATATATACGGTATATATATATGTATATATATACATACATATATATATATATATATATATATATATATATATATTATATATATATATATATTTAAATATATATCTATATATATATATACCGTATATATATATATATATATTATATATATATACCGTATATATATATATATATACTGTATATATATATATATATATATATATATATATATATATATATGAGATAGATTTTGCGCATTTAGACGCGTTTTTCATACTCAATTAAGCCATATACTATACTGCCTTAATATCTGGATTCTCTCTATACCCTCTGATATACTGTCGCGCCAGTTTCCGGACCAGGGTTCGATTCCCCTGCCGACCAGAAGCTATTATCTTTGAGTTGATTCCCCCTTGGGTCTCGGATCTCGATGTATAGAGAGAATCCATATATTAAGGTAGTAATGTAGCATAAAATATGACCTATTTGAATATGTATATATATATATTTATATATGCATATATATATATATATATATATATATATATATATATATATATATATATATATATGTATATGTATATAGCCTATATATATCTGTTCTTATATCTAGTGATGGCATATCATATTAAATATAGCAGTAACCACAAGGATGGAATAAAAAACAGTACGAATGTTGCATATATATATATATATATATATATATATATATATATATATATATATATATATACGTGTGTATATAAGCATATATACATTTCCAATTTGAATTTATATACATACATCTCATACTCATCTGTCATATCTTCACTGTGTATTCAGTTATCTTAGATTTGCGATTTTACGCACGAAAATCCTCATTAAGTTAATGGAGCGTGCAAGTCTCTCTCTCTCTCTCTCTCTCTCTCTCTCTCCTCTCTCTCTCTCTCTCTCAAGCCAATTAACTGCTTCCCTTATTCTGTATCGATATCTGAAGCCGATACGATTATTTCCAATGAAGTATCCGTCACGCCTGTCAATCTCTTTGTTAATGTATATTGTATTAGATGAATAGTGTAATAATTAGGCCTAATAATCGCTAATCTACGCATTAATTAATCTTGGTACCCTGCCAAGTATTTAGAAAGGTCTTTAGACAAAAAAAAGTAGACACTTGTGGATATTTGTTCCTATGTATCTTATGTTACAGTTTCTTTCTTTTTTTCTCACTTATGATTTTGCTGATTGATTGCCAATTTAATTGAGAATGAAATTAAAGATTTGTTTTAAAGTGATATGGAAGAGTATTGTGATATTCTTCGAAAATCAATATGTAAGATGAGTGGAACTTTTAATCCAAAAATCCTGGAGGAAAATCACAACTTAGATGATTTACGATTCTTCTTCTTCTTCTTCTTCTTCTTCTTCTTCTTCTTCTTCTTCTTCTTCTTCTTCTTCTTCTTCTTCTTCTTCTTCTTCTTCTATTTGGGCTGTCAAGTATGCCTCTCGTTACTTGAACATTTCGCATCCAAAATGCTGGTTTTCTTGTGTTGGTTTTTTTTTTTTTTTTCATTTTATTGGATGAGAAGAAAATTCCGTGAAAAGAGTGATGCAGTAAAAGCAAGAGAGAAAACATACATTCTTTACGATAGCCTTCGTAAGACAAAACTTCCTTTATGTTGAAAGTGTGTGAGGGGGTGGGGACCCTTGAAGGGTGGGGGGGGGGGGGGTTAAGTAAGCTGGTGAGTTAGGATTTCGGGAAAGCCCAGGTATCCAGGGGTCCATGACGAATCTTTGAAGGTCTGAAGAAGGCGAAGTAGGATGTCGAGAGTTCATGGTTATTTTCTTCCTCGACGCCAAATAAAATTCGCCTCTTGGGGTATTTCTTTCCACGGAAACCGAGATTGTTTTTTACCTTAGTTATTTATTTCCAAAATTTACTAAGTTGTTTATCCTTTGGTTTTAAGGAGTCACCCCAAATCCTACATTTTTCTAAGGCCGGTCATGAATAGCAGAGGCATGGGACAGTAATAACAGCCTAGCAAGGCAGTGCTCTGGAGACGGTATCATATATATATATATATATATATATATATATATATATATATATATATATATATGTATATATATATATATATACACATACTGTGTGTATATATATATATATATATATATATATATATATGTACAGTATACAATATATGTGTATATATATATATATATATATATATATATATATATTTACACATATGTGTTTGTTTGTATGTATGTGATCAGCGTCCAAGCCCCTCTTCATCCAAGCTAGAACCAAGTAGGTCTTGGCAATGGGTGCTGATGACCCAGCAGGTAGACCTACAGTATAGTCGCCCTCAAACCTTCTCTCCTTAGCTCACAAGGATACTGAGGTTGTACACACTACTAGAAACTATCGAGTTTGAGCGGGTCTCGAACCCGAGTCTGGCGAAACGCCAGGCAGGAACGTTTCCATTAGGCTACCACATTACTGATAAAAGTTTTGGTAAGGTTAATCGAATTATCCAATCGCTTCCATTTAAAACCGAGTCTAAAATTCACCTTCTCATTTCAAAGGGAATCGTCCCCAATTTCCATTTTTATAGTACCGGCATGTCTAACTTTGGCCTTTTGTGCTATGAACATCGTTTCTTATTTTCTTACGGGGTAAGAAAAGTTTCTATTACCACGCCGCAGCCATTACTTTTCATCCCTCCCCCCTCCCCCTCCCCTCCCTCTTCTCCTCCTCCCTTCCCCCCTCATTCCTTAGCAAACCCTGGTCATATTCTCAGCGCCTTTTGTGAAATGCGTTATTTTTGCTTCTGCGGTGGAATTCTTCTTCCTGGGTGCTGCCGAGGGAATGAAATCTTTAGATTTACAAGGGTTTCGCGAAATTAATACTTGTTTTTATTACATATTTTATTTCAGTCTGTTGTTTCTCAAACTCTTTTGTTGGTTTCTTGTTTATGAATTTCTGAAATTTTCAGTTGGATGAAAATAATTTGACCATTATTCAACTATGTTGAATTTAGCTGATACTGGATATTTTTTTTTCATGATTTATTGAGTTTTTTGTTTGTTTATAGTTTTAATGTTTTTGCAGAATGAATATATGTAAATCAGCTATGAATGTCGTGGCATATATGATTATTAGAATTTTTTTTTTTATTGCGACTTGGTATTCAAGTTTTTGTTGGTGGTTTGAATAATGTTTTCATTTCCTTAGAACGAGAATTTAATTATCTTTACATACTGTACGTATCACAAACAGTACGACAATATCATAACGTTCGTCAGGAATTAACTATTTAAACTCAACCTCATTAAATTGAAATTAAGGTTTATAAATTACTAAGATCTTCGATGTCCATTCATATCCGAATTCACGTGAAATTGATTTATTTATTTGCAACCTCTAAATATTTGAAGTTTTTATGAAATAATTAATTAGGAGGGATATTATTGCAATTTGCCTTAATGTGAATTGAAAACAAAAGTTGGTTATAGAATATCACATTATAAAAAAGGGAATGTTTGAATATGTGTGAAGTTACATAAATGAGTGGAGGGAATAGCAGGATTCGTGACACGAGTTACAAATTATTATCAGAAGTTAAGGAAAGTATTTAAAGGTAAAGAAATGAGAGAAAAAAACACTATCATCTCTCTCTCTCTCTCTCTCTCTCTCTCTCTCTCTCTCTCTCTCTCTCTCTCTCTCTCTCTCTCTCTCTCTGAAATTTCATATACATATATATATATATATATATATATATATATATATATATGTATATATATATATATATATATATATATATATATATATATATATATATGTGTGTGTGTATGTATGTATGTATATATAGATATATTTATGTATATTTATGTATATATATTATGACGGGCTTGAGTGCATCCTACCTGGTGGCTAGGTATGGGGATGTTGCTGGTCTGTAATCACTGAAGCAATCCCTCATAAATTTAAAATATCATCACCAACAAAAATATTCTTTTTGTCTGCTTCACTTATTGTTTATTTTCACCTTTATTTTAAACCCCCTCTATTTTAACCACTTTTAATTTCCTCTCCAATCCAGCAGGATCTTAATTAAACACTAAAGACTATTGTTAATTTAATACTTGAATAAATAAACTTAAATTATAATATATTTACTTTCACACGTAATATTACAAAACACAAAAACCTAATTATAATAAGCAAAAGGAAAATATATTTCCAACACTGCACTGAATAGTTCTCTAAAGAAAAAACACAAATTACAAGTGCAAAGAAGGCTAAGGAATGCAAATATCTGTATGACAAATTAAGGAAAAGAAACCAAGGAGAATGTAGAATAGTTAACAACTGATAATAGATGGCGTTGAACATTAAACACCCGATAATTTCATAGTTACACAAATATTTACAGTTTTTTTTTCTAATAATTATGACGTTCCGTCATAATATACATAAATATATATCTAAATATACATACATTCATACATATGTATGTATGTGTATATATACTGTATATATATATATATATATATATATATATATATATATGTATATATATACATACATATATATATATATATATATATATATATATATATATATATATATATATATATATATATATATATATATATATATACTGTATATATATGATGTGCATTGCATGAATGACAGTCTATGAACCATGTTGGAGGTTTCCGTTCAGTATCCGGACTCAGGGAGAACAATTTCCGAATGGGAGGGATTTTCATTCGCTTACTCTTTCCGGATACGAAGAGATTTATTTATTCGGGTATTTAGTCTGTGTGTGAGAGAGAGAGAGAGAGAGAGAGAGAGAGAGAGAGAGAGAGAGAGAGAGAGAGAGAGAGAGAGATAGAGAGAGTTTAGTTTATTGTGATGTTCTTCGAAAATTAATTTTTAAAATGAGTGGAATTTTTAATCTAAAAATCTTGGAGGAAAATTATCCACTTAGGAGATGACGTAGGATTCTTCTTCTTCTTCTTCTTCTTCTTCTTTTTTTTTTGGGGGGGGGGGGGGGGGGTTTGTCAAGTATGCCTCTCCTTACTCGAACATGTCACAGACAATAGGGTCACTGTCGCCAATCTCAGCTCTTGTTATCTTTGGCTCTTTCAAATGAAACCCTTCTTATTTATAAGACTTTAAGAAGAATTAATCGAAAACTCCGTCGCTTTTGCAGATAAATGCAAAAAAAAAAAATGTTAAAAAGACAATTGCGAAAATTATCTTCATAAACTGTGACCGCCTGAATGCGATCCTCTGCTGGGTTCCCTTTTCTTTTTCTTTTCTTTTCTTTTTTCTTTTTCCCCAGTGGAGGGTTTGGAGGCTGTGATGTCCACAGGGCTTCTCCATAAAAGTCTTGGTTAATTTCCTCTTCCATTATCAGCTTTAGAATTTTAATTATGAGCTTCCAGAATCATGAATATGAAACCGTTCTCAAAACATTCGCATAAGTTCTTTATGGTGAGAGAGAGAGAGAGAGAGAGAGAGAGAGAGAGAGAGAGAGAGAGAGAGAGAGAGAGAGAGAGAGAGAGAAATTGGATATTGTTCTGTAAGCACTCGCAATTATAATTATGATTATATATATATATATATATATATATATATATATATATATATATATATATATATATATATATATATATTACTGTGTTAACCCGTGTTTATGATGGGCTCCAGTAGAAAGAAAATACAATGAATTTTATCTTATATTAAGACTGCTGAAAGGTGAAAAAAACACCATATCTACAAATAAATTGCTAGACTAGCCGCTTCATACACATACTCGAAAGGTTTAGTATTGATGGTTGAACCGCCATTTTTTATACCCCATGAGGTTTTATGTATATAGTATATTCAAAGAGTATAACAAAACCAAGTCATGATCAGAACTTCAAACTGGAGAGCCAGCCTTGCTTGTTATAACACCAGGGGAGTTAGTTTATACCTAGTCCAAGCAATTACCAGACTTGTGAATAGCCTCGTTTATTATTTGCTTACATCCCGATTCAGAGGCAAAGTCCAAGGCTCTTGAGCCATGGCGATCAGTAGGAAAAAGAGAAGTCAACCACTTCTTAAGGTGAGCATTGACATCACGAACAAGCACAAAAGAGGCCTTTCTATCATCTTCTTGTATCTTATTCATAGTGCTAAGAAGTTAATCGAAAATAGA
>NC_090769.1:28377648-28382648 GCF_036898095.1 Palaemon carinicauda
TATAATTTTGCATAAATTGTATAAATTGTTTCTCGATTATGATTATGAATTTCTTTATGGCATTTTAATCCTCATCCATATCACTTATATCATCCATATCTGGAACTCTTTCTAAGTCACCTTGGTCTTTCAACTTGTTAGCACAAAAGCAATTTACAGGCATGTGTGCAAGGCAGTCCATATACAATTCATTGACAGTTGCTAGTTTTGCAGGCCATACACACTTATAGGACATGAGGGAAAATACTAAATCAGGAGCAGGTTGTTCAGTTATCCGCTCAATTTCAGTTTGGACATCTTCGCCTGTAATCTAACCATATTCATCATTTGGTTTTGGTACTTCAGGAGAGTTTTCCTGACTACGCCTCCATATTGCTGCCTGGTTATTTGCTCGTTTTGCGTGTTGCTTTAGAGCATTTTACATGGTACCAATTGTCCTGGAATGTTTGGAATGGAACATTTCATATCTGAATGTATTATATTGACTGTGTTGCTTTTCGCATTGCGTGCATACATGTGCATAGATGGAACATGTAAAGATTCCAAGGACTGGGAATAACTCGTCAGATACATGCCATTCTACTCCTAGAGTTTCGAATGCCTCGCGAAAGGTGTCATTCGTTTGAATTGCTTTAATTTCCTCTGGCCAGCAAATGCACTGACAGAGTCACATCCTGTCCAAGCTGTACAAACGCTTTTGCCAAGTTTTGTAGCTAGTAGAGATCTATCGATAGTCTAATGTCTTATATTTTGCCTAGTCTCAATAGTACCCTTCCCCCAATTTGTACATGTAGTGAGAGAAGTATCACAAAGACACCAATGTCCTCAGAAATGACCAATTGACATCCTCACAGGAGGAGGCTGCCACAAGACTTATAAGAACGTGATAGTCATTTCTGAGGACACTAATGTCTTTGTGAGACTTCTTTCACTTCCTGTATAAAATAGAGGAAGGTTGTTATTTAGACGAGGCAGAAAGCACAATATTAGACTGTCGATATATCTCTACTAGCCTCAATTATTGACAAAATTTTCTTGCTTGGACAGGATATGACGCTGTCAATGCATTTGCTAGCCATGGGAAAATTAAAGGAATTACGTTTCTTACTTTTATCCATCCAATCCGGTAAAAGGAAGACTTAATTTTGTCTTAAGACCTCTGGAAATTGAATAGTATTGTGTTAAAGACAAGTAGAATGTATGGTCTCAAGGGACACACACACACACGCTCGCACACACATACACAAACATGTATGAATATAATATGTATATATTACACACACACACGCTCGCACACACATACACAAACATGTATGAATATAATATGTATATATTACACACACACACGCTCGCACACACATACACAAACATGTATGAATATAATATGTATATATTACACACACACATATATATACATATATATATGGATACATATATATTTATTTATTTATATATATATATATATATATATATATATATATATATATATATATTCTGTATATATTGCGTGTGTGCGTATAATCCTTTATCAAAAGGTTGTAAAAGAATTGTGGGATCTGGTATTATAGCGGGGTCAGTAGACATAAGTAGAGGGCGGTTCATTGTTTTGACAAGAAGATCAGCAGCCATTCAATTTTCCGGTCTTTCTTTTCTTTATTGAAAATAAAATAGAATATAGAAAAAAATGATAAATCCCCTTGTTTCTGTGATCGGCTCCAGAGTTTTTTATTTTTTTTTTTAATTTATTTTTTTTTTGCTCCGGAGTTTTTTTTTTGTGGGGGGGGGGGGTGAGTGGGAGGAGATATGGGTCCTATCTTTTATCAGCAGGATACACGATATTTTTTTTTTTTTTTTAAAGAGTTTGTATGAATAAATGGTAACATATGTGAATTATTATTATTATTACTAGCTGGTAAAGTTGGAAAAGCAGGATGCTATAAGCCCTATAAGAATTCCAACATGGAAAATAGCCCAGTGAGGGAAGGAAATAAGAAAACTGATAGAATATTGTGCACGAGTGTACATAGATATTTGTTTGGGCTTTCTCTTCCATTTCGTTCTTTGTTATTATTAAAGCTGAAGACAATACATTATGGATTTCCATCTTTGTGGTGTGATGATAGCGCACAGAAATTACATAGTTCTATACGATGTATATAGAAAAGGGGCTTCAGAAGAGATGGATAACGAAGAGACGAGAAATGAAAGGTTTACAAAATCCTTTAGAATAAATGCATAGTAAAAACGCCTGGAAGAAGTGTAAAATGTTTTATGATAAAATCATAGGAACGCCGATTGAAAGCTGTTTAAAATATCTTTCATAGATAAAGATATGTATAACATCTTTCATGAATAAAGATATGTAAAATATCTTTCCTAAATAACGATATGTGAAATGTCTTATTAATAAAGATATGGGAAATATCTTTTACATATAAAGATATGTAAAATATCTTTCATAAATAAAGATAAGTAAAATATCTCATAAGTAACGATATGTAAAATACCTTTCATAAATAGATATGTAAAACATCTTTCATGAATAAAGATATGTAAAACATCTTTCATAAATAAAGACATGTAAAATATCTTTCATAAATAACAATATCTGAAATATCTTTTATAAAAAAATATATGTAAAATATCTTTCATAAATAAAGATATGTAAAATATCTCATAAGTAACGATATGTAAAATACCTTATAAATAGATATGTAAAACATCTTTCATAAATAAAGATATGTAAGATATCCTACATAAATAACTATATGTGAAATACCTTTTATAAATAAAGATATGTAAAGCATCTTTCATAAGTAAAGACATGTAAAATATCTTTCATAAATAACATTATGTAAAATACCTTTCATAAATAATGTATTGCAATGGTGAGTGAAGGGATGGCAAATATTTCACAATGAATGCATAACAACGACAATGACAGGAGTGTGAAGAACGTTTTCGAATGGGTCCCCATTGCCTTTGGAGGACTAAAGTGACACCTAGCTTGACAGGAGGCTGACTGCATGTTGACAGGCGGGGTTTACTCATACCTAATGGTTTTAACAGCTTTATTGGGAATACGAATGAGCCTTCTCAGTGTCTGAGCAGCGACAAATACAGAGAAAGTAGCTATTATATTTTATATAAAGACGAGGACGTCATATTTCGATGCTCCTGCCAGAATACGGATTATAACTGTACAGAATTTATTATTATTATTGATATTATTAATATTATTGTTGAGATACTACCGCTAGAAAGTTATGGGGTCCTTTGACTGGCCAGACACTACTGCATTGGATCCTTCTCTGGTTACGGTTCATTTTCACTTTGCCTGCACATACACCGAATAGTCTGGCATATTCTTTACAGATTCTCCTCTGTCCTCATACACCTGACAACACTGATTACCAAACAATTCTTCTTCACCCAAGTGGTTAACTACTGTACTCTAATTGTTCAGTGGCTACTTTCCTCTTGGTAAGGGTAGAAGAGACTCTTTAGCCATTGTAAGCAGCTCTTCTAGGAGAAGGACACTCCAAAATCAAACCATTGTTCTTTAGTCTTGGATAATGCCATGGCCTATGTACCATGGTCTTCCACTATCGAGTTAGAGTTCTCTTGCTTGAGGGTACACTCGGGCACACTATTCTATCTGGTTTCTCTTTCTTTTATTTTGTTAAAGTTTTTATAGTTTATATAAGAAATATTTATTTAGATGATGTTATTGTTCTTAAAATATTTTATTTTTCCTTGTTTCCTTTCCTCACTGGGCTATTTTCCCTGTTGGGGCCCCTGGGCTTATACTTTAGCATGCTAAGCTACAACCCTAGTTGGAAAAGCAGGATGCTGCAAGCCCAGGGGCTCCAATAGGGAAAATACCCCAGTGAGGAAAGAAAACAAGGAGAAATAAAATATCTTAAGAGGAGTAACAACATTAAAATATTTCCTAAATACACTATAAAAACTTTAACAAAAGAAGATCTTTACCGGACTAGCCTACTTAATGGAGATTTGCGGATTAACTGCTTTATCTATAAGCTCTGATAAGCTGGCAATTATAATCTGACACAGATTGCTCTTGTGATAATGACCTCCATTTCTATTGAGAGAAAAAGTAAAATCTCTCTCTCTCTCTCTCTCTCTCTCTCTCTCTCTCTCTCTCCTCTCTCTCTCTCTCTCTCTCTCATATGAGAATATTCCATTTAAAACATTGACATATAGGTAGAAAAATCCTTTTTTTTTTTTTTAAATAATAATGATGTCAATATCCATTATTTTTAAGTTTTGTCTCTTTTATTTTCTTATTTAACTGAATTTGATTGGCCTTCCTTTATCAACTTGGTAAAAGGGAAGAATTGTAAGATAATGTTTTAATTATTGTAGAGGATTATACATTTTTCTTCAGTTAATATTTGGGATATTGCTGTTCAAGTTTAATCGATGCAAGTTCCAGGTCTATTTAGTTTTACGTAAGGATATTTACACGGAAAATAGTAATTACACTGTAATTGCAAATAGTCATGTTGGGAATGCTGTGCCAAATACTTGCGTAAAATTTATGGTAAAATGTTTTACCTGATTAAAACCATTCTTATACAATATTTATATGTCAGAAATAATGACGGTTTAACTGTTCAAGGTCAAAGTGAATACTTATTTTAGTAAGATAATTCACGTTTTAACCTCATAGTTTACATGTGTTTGATGTTTATGTCAAATTTTTATAAACTTTACTGAATGATAGCTTTTGAGCTTTTGTTGCCTAACAATGGCCGCACTTTAGTTGAAGGCCCTGTCTGTTCGTGCTAGTTTACAAGCATTGTATACTTTGTGGGGCTTCATCTGCTGGAGAGAGAGAGAGAGAGAGAGAGAGAGAGAGAGAGAGAGAGAGAGAGAGAGAGAGATGGGGAGAAAAGAAAGAAGAGTTGGAACTGGGGATCAATAGATATTTTCTTTAAAGGATGAAAATATATAAACAGAAGAGATGGAGTGAT
>NC_090769.1:28390148-28397648 GCF_036898095.1 Palaemon carinicauda
TGAAGTTAGAGTTTGGTAATTATGGCTCACTATTGACTCAGGACCCCAGTTTCAATTCTTTTATTTTATTAGAAATGAATTTGACTAAATCATTGTGTCATGTTCATTGGTCTTCAAAAGGAATAACCCGATGGATTTATACACGAATAAGAAGAAGATGAAAAATTGAATTAGACAATGTTAGAGAAGTTGGACATGTAATAGGCAAGAGAGTAAAGGAAAGGGATAGAACATACAGTGAAGAAAGCATTGAAAACAAAAGCCAGTGGAAAGTTACATAGAACCTTCTATACCACCTACAGTGTGCCATGCAATATACGCTATTCAAGATTGAATTTTTATCATATTTTCTTTTGATTACAAACCTTCAGATGATTAGTGGTGACCAGAAAACATATAATCAGCCACAGCAAAAGTCTCAGAGAAATTAGGCTCACGTAAATTAGATAATTATAACCATGACTATTTACTCCTGCATCCAACTCTAATTTAGATTCATCTCTCTCTCTCTCTCTCTCTCTCTCTCTCTCTCTCTCTCTCTCTCTCTCTCTCTCTCATATCTTCCAACGTCAGCCAAAGAAAAAGAAAGACTCGCTTCATTAGCCTCGGTCCCCCTTTTTACAAGACCGTCTCAAGAGAGTCGGATCCCGAAATTGAAAAATGACTGGAACCGTTTCGGGAACAATGACTTTTTGTTTATCTCGAGTCTCACACCTTAAAGATCACACCGCATACCTCACTCCCCCTACAACATTCTCTCTCTCTCTCTCTCTCTCTCTCTCTCTCTCTCTCTCTCTCTCTCTCTCTCTCTCTCTCTCTCTCAGTGTCTGGGGGGTTTCATTCAAAGTCCATTACTTGGCGATTTTATTTGACAGGTTTGTATTACAAGGCCTAGAGGCACAGCCAGGACCTCTCGATATTTTGGAAAAAGACATTTTTTTTTCCATGGCCAAAATGACCCTAGGAACTCTAATACTTTGGAAATTTTAGAAGAGAAATACTCTCTCGATTTATTGGAAATAAAGACAAATAGAAGATGGAAAAGTGGAAGAAAAATATGTTAGGAACTGTAAGTGTCAGTTAAATACTGGATCGAGTTGAAACAGACAGACATGCGCAGTATTAGGCATTCGAGAAAGCATATACCCACAAAATATTTATAGGTTTAAAAGTCACTCATGAATGGCAGAAGCAAGAGACTGTGACATTGCCCTGGAGAGCAGGACAATGCCCTAGACACTTACCATATATCCATATGATCAGCGCCCAAGCCATCTCTTCTCTTCACTTGAGCTAGGACCAGGTAAGGCCAGACAATGGCTGCTGATGACTCAATAGATAGTCCTATGGGCTCCCTAAAACTCCCATTCTTAGCCCACAGTCATGGTTAGGTTGCAGAATACTACAAAAAACTATCGAGTATGAGCGTGACGATCTCCCATCCAGCAGAACGCTAGGCAGTGACGTTTCCAATAGGCCACCACAACCCTGTAAAATTGATAGCCTCGATTAAATTCAACCTGTATTTCATATCAATCTCCAGGTAACCTAGTCATGAGGAGAAGCCGTGTACGACGTCGTCAGCAAACACTAGGAAAAGTCAGGTAAGCTCTGCATCCGCAGCAGCAGCAGGCAAAGCCCTATTAATTATTCGTGAGTCATAACGGCGGTGACGTAGAATCTTGTATACCTGGCAGCCTCAGGTGGAATGCCGTCCTCGTTCTCTGGAGTGGAATCTTAAGTTCGTTTCTGCTGTGGAAAGATGAGAGTAATTGAGAATTAAAGGAGACGTTCTCAGGTTATAGCAGAAATATGAGCTTTATGATAGACTACAAATATGATTAAGTATATATCTAATTGGTGGTGATTAATAAAACTCTAATGTCATATAACATCTAGCTTATCTCAACTGTCGTTACTCATGGATACCAGAGCAATTTGAAATCTTTAGTAAAATCCTGCAAAAGTTACTTTCAGATATTTTTAAAAGGAGAAATCTATAGTAATTTCTGCTATTCATTTCAGTCCGGCGCAGACGCGAATTTTGCTGAATGACACTTCAAATTTATTGTTTCTCTGAAAACATTGGAAATTGGAATTAATTTGTTATGTAATTTGCTACAGTGTATTAAATCCAGCGATTTGATTAGTGTATGATTGGGTATTGATAGCAAAGGTGCAGTTATTGCAAGATATTGTTTTGATTTGCTAAATTTAATGAAAGGTTCGTAACCATTTTTTATTCAGAACAATTGAATAACCACGGGACTAACATGTCAAATTTTCGTGAAATTCTGATGAAAAAAGTGTCATTAAATGTTAATTATAATTATAAGACAGGCGAAAAATATTTGAATTTCATTATGGTGAACTTTAATGAGTGTGTGGATAAATCCAAATTAATTTCCCTCTTATATAGAACACACTTATCAGTAACAGCAGTTTAATATAAAACAGAAAACCCCCCCTTGGTAATCTATATGGTTTACTCGCTTTGATGTTAAACTCTGGCTTCAAATATAATTGAAATAATGAATTGAATTCACATGAATGATACTTAAATCCTCGCCATTCCATATATATATATATATATATATATATACACAGTATATATATAATGTATATATATATACACACACACTATATATATATATAATATTGTATATATATATATATATATAATTTATGTATATATAACATATATATATATATATTTATGTATATATATACATATATATATATATATATCTATACATACATCATATATGTATATATAAATATACTGTATATATATGTTTATATATGTATATATATATAATATATATGTATATATATATATATATATATTTATAGTTTGCCTATCGTTATCACACGAGTATAGATTTTAGAGCTACTTAGCCCTACTTAGTGAAGACAGGCTTAGAGCCTACGTACTTAACTGATTGATAAAGCTGTGCTCATTCTGACTGATTCCTTTTCTTATCACCAGTGTATCAAATTTACTGGAATTACCGGAAGGAGGCTTTACTTAAAGTGTAAGGAATTTTCAATCATTTTTGTTTAATGTATCCTTTAGATTTGGCTAACAGTCAGGGAATGATTATAGTTATTGCTTGTGTGGTGAATGACATAATCTCTCTCTCTCTCTCTCTCTCTCTCTCTCTCTCCTCTCTCTCTCTCGTCACTGGTCAGTTTATAACCCAATTTGCTCAAGTTAACGAACTGTGGGGTAACTCTTAATGTGGCATGCTTGGTGATTTAAAGAGCTTGTGATTATGCAGAAAGTGAGGTCCAGAGGTAACTTGAGTAATGGGAAGAGAGAGAGAGAGAGAGGAGAGAGAGAGAGAGAGAGAGAGAGAGTGAGTGTACGTTATTGAAGTCATAAGTATTGACATGTAAACTACATGAAAAGCAACCATATATGTAAAGATAATCCAAGAGTTTCAGTCTTTGTTGATGCCTTAGTCTCTACCCCTTTTTATTAATCTGTTTCCATTTGTTGCTGATTTCCCCCTGATGTGATTTATCCTCAACATATTACTCGTGCTTACCTTTACTTAACGTTTTTCCCAAATACCTTCACCAGTTTCTGTAGTTTTTCTTCCCTATCCCGAATCGGTGTTGTATGAGCTAACGCCAACCTTTCCTATTTTTAACCACGACTTCCTGTCTTATCTATAAACTTTGCAAGTACCTTTGGTTTATTTTGTCTTATATTTCTTGTATTTAAAAGAATATTAAGCAGCCATGAAGGCATAACAATCCCAGCGTCAACCCCGTTTTAATACCAAACCCGATTTCGAAACTATGCCTAAATTTCCCTCTTATTAGAACTCCACAACATCTTCCCGTGGAAAGTTTCGTTCAAGAATTTGCTTCGGATACTAGAGAGAGGGAATCTCTGAGCACATCTTGTAATTAAACGGCAGATTTTGATGAGAGCCAAGCGAAGTCATTGGGAAAAAATAATGATCAAAATATGGCAACGTGAAGGACTGTTACAAGCAATTACCGTGATGAGAAACTTTAAGACAAAGGAGGCGAACTTTGACTTTTTTTATAAGAAGCTATTTTTAAAACAAGGAAAGAAAATTCTTTGAAATTTCTTATGAGAGTTTCGATATTTTTTTGCCGTGTAAGATACCGGTGTAAGCCTTTAGAATTGTAAAAAAGTATCCATTCCTTTAGTTATAATTTTTTAATATGATACCGTGTCGTATAATGACGGGGTGCTTCAGACTTCTTTTGTATGTATTTTTTAATTGCTGTTCTCATTTACATTTTTTACTTATTTCTTTGTTGTAGATTTTGCTAACGGGAGAGCGTAAAGAGATGGAGTAGACGGACAATCTATCCGCTGTCTTATTTTACTGCTGATCAAGTTATGAATGGTTTAATCTCTCTCTCTCTCTCTCTCCATAAGTAAACACATATACAATATGCATAGACCCATATTATTTGCTCGAATATATATATATATATATATATATATATGTATGGTGCATTATATGCGTATATACCTATCAGTTTTTAAGAACGATATTGTACATAATAACACCATATGTACGTATGTATGGAAAGTTGCAGAATAAGTATGTATTCATTTATCAATATTTTATCAATCTGTAACAGGAGATATTCTCTCACGTTCATTAAACAGCGCTGTATGTTTCGTACAGTAATTGACTGCTCTTTATGGCCAATTCATTTCGGTTCCCGAACAACGAGCTCTCGTGAAATGGAAATTAGATTCGAACGACCATCTGCAAATGGTAGTTACCACTTCCTTGGAGAGTGGAAGGTCGTTTGAAAGCCCTTGAGAGAGAGAGAGAGAGAGAGAGAGAGAGAGAGAGAGAGAGAGAGAGTTCTTTTAAGAATTTAACTTTCCAGGCTTTCCTTTGGCCATTTTTTGGCAAGAGAAAGTTTTGGCTAGTGAGAAATCTTTAGAGATACGCCCCCCCCCCCTTGTATGCGGCTTAAAATTTCGTCCGAGGTCTTGTGAGATCTAACAGAAATCAGGGAGAGTTATTCCTTGTGGATGTATGTGACATTATGACTTGTGTATGAACATATGACTGAAACATGATTTTTTTGATTTCTTATTAATTTCCATCTTATTGATGATTCCATGCATAATGATCAGAATATCTTGTATACAAATATGAGTATTTATTATTCATTCATGCATATTATGTACATACGTTTATGTACACATACTGTATACATCTATGCTGTATATACATAGTTTCTCTACGTATATGTCAGCCGCCATTGTTATTTGATTCCCGGTTAATTAGGCTGAGAGAGAGAGAGAGAGAGAGAGAGAGAGAGAGAGAGAGAGAGAGAGGAGAGAGAGAGAGAGAACACATCGCCCAGCACCATTGTTATGAGTGGCTGCAATGATTTGATCTCAACATTCTCGCGTTACATCGAGTCATGTTGTGTTTCGGCAAGCAGCCTTTTGAAGATCCTGGGGTGATTTTGATAAAGTTGTTTTGCAAAGCCTTTTTCGAACTTCTTCCCATATCAGATATTGTTTTGATATGTCTTTCGAGTGGATTGATATGACAGCCGCGTGAAGAATGGCTGGTTCTTGTTCATGGCGAGAAAAAAAAAAAAAAAAACTGATTATATGTCTTCGGAAGAAAATAGGTGGGTGCTTCTTGCTTTACTGAAGCAAAATATTCTTTAAGATAAATAATTATACTTCGTAATGAAATTGTCGTTAATAGCATGGTATTGCCACGAAATTAAAATGATGGTAATTTAAAATCATATGACAATTTGGAAGCAAGACGAATAAAGTGCAAGGAGGGAAAGGAAAGACATTGGTAATTTATAAACATTACATATTTAGAAGCAGGATAAATAAAGTGCAAGGAAGGAAAGGGAAGACATCGTTAGTTTATGAATATTATATATTTAGAAGCAAGACGAATAAAGTTCAGGGAGGGAAAGAAAAGACATCTTTAATTTATAAATAGGTATTTAGAAGCAGGACGAATAAAGTGCAAGGAGGGAAATGAAAGACATCTTTAATTTATAGATATTATATATTTAGAAGCAGGACGAATAAAGTGCAAGGAGGGAAAGAAAAGACATCGTTAATTTATAATTTTTACACATTTAGAAGCAGGACGAATAAAGTGCAAGGAAGGAAAGAAAAGACATCGTTAATTTATAAATATTACATATTTAGAAGCAGGACGAATAAAGTGCCTGGAGGGAAAGAAAAGGCATCGTTAATTTATAAATATTACCTATTTAGAAGCAAGACGAATAAAGTTCAGGGAGGGAAAGAAAAGACATCTTTAATTTATAAATAGGTATTTAGAAGCAGGACGAATAAAGTGCAAGGAGGGAAATGAAAGACATCTTTAATTTATAGATATTATATATTTAGAAGCAGGACGAATAAAGTGCAAGGAGGGAAAGAAAAGACATCGTTAATTTATAATTTTTACACATTTAGAAGCAGGACGAATAAAGTGCAAGGAAGGAAAGAAAAGACATCGTTAATTTATAAATATTACATATTTAGAAGCAGGACGAATAAAGTGCCTGGAGGGAAAGAAAAGGCATCGTTAATTTATAAATATTACCTATTTAGAAGCAAGACGAATAAAGTTCAGGGAGGGAAAGAAAAGACATCTTTAATTTATAAATAGGTATTTAGAAGCAGGACGAATAAAGTGCAAGGAGGGAAAGGAAAGACACTGTTGATTCTTAAAGATTATATATTTAGAAGCAGGACGAATAAAGTGCAAGGAGGGAAAGGAAAGACATCGTTAATTTATAAATATTATATATTTAGAAACAAGACGAATAAAGTGCAAGGAAGGAAAGAAAAGACATCGTTAATTTATAAATATTACATATTTAGAAGCAGGACGAATAAAGTGCAGGGAGGGAAAGAAAAGACATCTTTAATTTATAAATAGGTATTTAGAAGCAGGACGAATAAAGTGCAAGGAGGGAAAGGAAAGACACTGTTGATTCTTAAAGATTATATATTTAGAAGCAGGACGAATAAAGTGCAAGGAGGGAAAGGAAAGACATCGTTAATTTATAAATATTATATATTTAGAAACAAGACGAATAAAGTGCAAGGAAGGAAAGAAAAGACATCGTTAATTTATAAATATTACATATTTAGAAGCAGGACGAATAAAGTGCAGGGAGGGAAAGAAAAGACATCTTTAATTTATAAATAGGTATTTAGAAGCAGGACGAATAAAGTGCAAGGAGGGAAAGGAAAGACACTGTTGATTCTTAAAGATTATATATTTAGAAGCAGGACGAATAAAGTGCAAGGAGGGAAAGGAAAGACATCGTTAATTTATAAATATTATATATTTAGAAACAAGACGAATAAAGTGCAAGGAAGGAAAGAAAAGACATCGTTAATTTATAAATATTACATATTTAGAAGCAGGACGAATAAAGTGCAGGGAGGGAAAGAAAAGGCATCGTTAATTTATAAATATTACATATTTAGAA
>NC_090769.1:28402648-28435148 GCF_036898095.1 Palaemon carinicauda
AGATTTATGTGCAAAGGAAGCATTTAAGTAGTTTAGAGAGATTCTGGGTAATATAGGTGGTGTGTTTTCCCCAGTCAAAGAAATGTTTTAAAGAAAAAAAATATTTGTATAACATAGATTTATTAGTAAGTCCAAATTATTTGGTGATCCAGGTAAAGCATATTCTAAATCCAAGGGAAATGAGACGAGGAAACTCTATTAATTGAAACTAATTGTGAAACTAAAATTTTTTGGGCGGTCTGGGTTGTATTCGTATATTGTAAGTAGATTTCAAGAAAAAAAAAATATCAGCAATGAATATCTGCTCAATACAAACGAGACAAAATTTTGTATTTTGTTATAAAGACGATGAAGAGGAAGGCATATTCTCGAAAAGTTTCTCGAATTCTTTATTTCCCATAACGAGTTGTCCCTTTTTATTCATAACATAAACACACGAATGAAGTAAGCACAAATATGAGCCCGTGCAATGAATATTATAGAGTTTCTCGTTGAAGGGCGGAATAGATATGGGTATTAAGCTAGGAATTCCCTTTTGAAATTTAGAAAAATAACCATATAGATTACCGGTGAAAAAAAAAAAAAATTTCTATTTTAGACCTCAATTGTAGTATTATCAATATTCACGCTGTAGTCATGAATGGGGGATCCTTTTATTAATGAGGTTTTAAAAACGCATTGCATTAATAATGTTGTTAAGCTTACAGCATTATGCATAATGGTGGACTGCCATATGTTTTTTTCCATTTGTTCCTGACAGAACGATGTTATAATGCCTATATTTGGATTTCATTTTGAGAGAGAGAGAGAGAGAGAGAGAGAGAGAGAGAGAGAGAGAGAGAGAGAGAGAGAGAGAGAGACTAAACATTTAAAAAATCTATTAAGTTTATCTAAATGATCCTTCCCTTTTAAGTAGGAATTCAAGTAAAGTATTGCCTGCTTTCTTCTGAAGATTTTACTTTTAAGTATTTTTATTTTGAGTTAGCAGTTTCATCTGTTGCATAGAAATTAGAGGATAAAAATGTATAAACATGTAAAAAGTTTAAAAATTTTCTTTCCCTTAATGACGTGAACGATTTATTTGCCTATTCTCCTCAATTAAATTTTGTCTATTAATCAAAAACAGTGAATTAGATACTTGGTAATCAAATGAAAGTTGCAAGTCTCGTAAACCCCCCCCCCCCCATACATACGCGCATATATACATAGATATTACGGTAGTAACTTTGTATTAAGCCTTAAAACTATAATATTTTTATATCTGATTTTATTATCGTTGGAAAATTTGATATCAGGTTTGTAGTCGTACAATACACACACGCACACACACTTACACATATATATGTATATGTGTGTATGTATATATTATTTGTGTATACACATACACATATATATACCTGTATAAATGTATGTATATATTGTTTGTGTATACACATACACACACACACACACACATATATATATATATATATATATATATATATATATATATATATATATATATATATATATATATATATATATATATACACACACACACAACTGCAGAGACCCAATTAAAATGCTGAAGTTCTGTTTTACGATGTTTAAACCAAATCATTTCTTAATTTCTATAATTAGCCACAATTGCTGCAAAGACTGGCGTAAAGACAGCTGAAACTAACAGTCAGAGGGCTAAAGTGATTGACATAATGGAGAACAGACTGACAGACGAACAGATAATCACGTCTCGATAAAAACGAGTCGTCTTGAAGAAGGACTTGCTGGAAAAGAGCGAGGGAAAGGGGAAAGAAGGAGAGGGAGCGTGGTGGTTACGTTATGACTCTCATTTGAATAATTTGGTTAAGTAAAAAGTTAGTTAATGTTGGTGGGAATTGAGGGGAAGTTATGCGGGGTAACCGAGTTAAGTCAATTTGCCTGCAAGACTACGGTACAAAGTCACACTGGCTTCTAAAGCTGTAATTTTTATATTTCATTATTTGCGGTTTAATTTTTTGTACGTGATTTTTCTATCCTTTATTATTTATTTTACATCATAGATTTATAACTCACTATTTTGACACGTAGTTGCACCCCCTTTTTGGTCTTTTACTTTGCCTCCTTTCTCCTCTTCCATTTTCCATCTCAGCGCAGAATGACCTTCTTTGACCCAGCCCCAAGCCATGTTCCATCAAATCAAATATAATTCTTTTTTAAAAATTTTCCGCAATTGGCTTTTATTATTTTGTGCTCGCAATTTTCATGTGATATAAGGGCAGCAATACAATTCAATTTTACGCCTAACAAACTTGTCATATACCTGTGTCTGATTAAAAATGACATCATTATGTATTATTCTTCATATTCCATGACACATATGACCTTCCAATGAAATCTTCCATACAAACATCAAAACTAAAAGCACACCCTCTCAAAATTGGGTCGTAAAACGGATCAGTCCCGATGCGCCCTAAAAGCCATGTCCTTTTCGAAAGGCTCTTAACGAGTAAAGAGTGTGATCCTGAATTAATCCCGTACCACTCTGGCGTGACCTTCCTTCAGAATAGGGTCACTAGGGTAAACACAGTGACGTCATTGCAAAGCCAGGCCAAAAAAAAAGGCGAAAGATAAATATGTGGGAAATGTGAAAGTAAACATAACCTGTTGTAAAGGGGAAAAATGAAAGTGATGTCAGATCAGGTGATATGAAAATTCATTTGCTGAAGGGATGAATTGTAAAAAAGGAATTTTTATAACATTGATCCACGGTGGAAGGTTAATGAGCAAATAAAACATTAAAGTCAGATTTACATAGAAAGTATGAAGATTACGAATTTTTGGAAATTTTAATGTATGAATCATCAGAAAAACAATATTTCCATTTGGCCGCTATTTTGGATTTTGCAAAATGGCTGCCATAAAAGAGGTTTTTGTCAATGTCTCAGCGTCTAAATAACCTGGAAATGTGATTTTGACTGCTGAAATATTTTTAGGACAAATGAATACAATGGAAATAAGCTCGATTCAACCAAAAACTTATTGTTTCAAGCATTTCCTTTTATTCAATATGCTACGAGTTGTCAGACACGAATGATCCACTTAGTGTCCATTAAGAACCATGTTCCTCGTGACAAAAATGGGTTTGATTTTTTAGGCAATCAAGGAGTGTTTACCTATCACCACGTTAATCTTCATCATCATTTTCTTACTTGTTTTGTATGTCCTCATCATTCTAACACTCACTACTGCACTGGAAAAGGTCGGTGCAGGATAAGTTCCTTGTTCTGCAGGAGCATCTATCAGAGGAGCATTCTGTTTTTCAGTGGCAGCTATCTATCTCAGTGATAGCGTTTAGAACTGAGAGGGGAGCTGACATGGTGGGTTTCATGTGGCCATCAGCCTCCTTGTAGCCATTCAGCAGTGAATCCAACTGAGGATCTTGGAGAATAGTGCTGGCCTGTCCCCACAATCTGGTTTAGATATGGACTCTCAGGGCATGTTATCCCAGAATTTCAAGGGTAATCAGTAGCTTGTCACTTTATGCCTCATGCTTGCAGAAGAGATGCCATCGCAGTTCGAAGATAGTCTTGATGTATATGACTATGGGGGAGTAGGATGCACAGACTAAGCTAGCCAGTGTGGCAAACATAGTTCAGGTCATTTCTGCTTCTGTTGAAAGCATCTGCAGAGAACTGGTTGCCTGTTTATCTACATTCATGTAGACTTGGTGCCTATATGAGAGGATCATCCATAGTTGTCAGAACCAGTGAATACAAGGTGGGCTAGCAATGCCTTTGCTCTTCCTGCTCCTGTGGTTCTCCATATTGGTTCTATCCCCATAACCATAGAGGCCATCCGTGTCTGGGCTTTGATGCCGGTGTAAATCCCTATGATCGAAGGTCATCCTTGATACAGTCCATCTACCTTCACTTAGGTTTCCCTCTCCTTCTCGTTCCCTGTACCTCCATTTCCATCACTCTCCTCCCAATATACTGTTCTTCCCATCTCATGACATGACCATACCACCTCAGTCTACTTTCTTGGATCTTATCTGATAGTTCTCTAACTCCTGTGGTACCCCTTATTACCTCATTTCGTATCGTATCTCTTCTTGTCACCCCACACATCCATCTCAACATTCTCATCTCTGCTACATCCAGCTTCTTCTCTTCTGTCTACTTTATTGCCCACATCTCCGCTCCATACATCATTGCTGGTCTCACAACTGTCCTGTATACTTTACCTTTCAACTTAACCTCTATTTTCCTGGCCCATAGTACTCCACACACTTTTTTCCAATTCTTCCATCCTGCTTGTATTCTGTGGTTTATTTCTGCCCCCAGATCATAATCCTCTACAACTGTTGATCCTAAATACTTGAAATTTTCAAGTCTTTTCAATCTCTCTCCTTGTAAACTAACTTCTCCATTTTTCAATATTTTGTTCATGGAAAACAAAATCTTTCATCTATTTGAATTCGGTTTTAAAAATTTCTGTCAATACCAAAATCCAAAATAATAGAATCAAATGGTGAATCAAACCCTTCTCTAACAGTAAAATGTTGGTTAAGTTTCGGTAATTTTAATATTTACTGTGTAGTGAATTCAAAGTAAAGTATAAGACATAAAGTTTTAATGCTTTACTTATTCTCAAAGGATTAACTGGAATTGAATAATAATAATACACAAGCATAAAGATGAATAATAATTAATTCTAAACACTAGATTGTCTTATACATTATTATTTCCTTTGGAATATTAAAAACTTGGAATGGCCTTCAATAACAATATTATATATATATATATATATATATATATATATATATATATATATATATATATATATATATAGTGTATATATACAAACACACACACACACACACACACACATATATATATATATATATATATATATGTATGTATGTATGTATGTGAATATCACCCACGAATGGCATTTTGTACCGAATTCTATCTTGGGAATATATATCCACTTGGAATTCATTTTATGGTAACAGCTTCTGGCCGGGTGGGGATTCGAACCACCACCTGTACGGCTGGAAACCATGCTGGCAGAGACCTTACCGACTGAGCCGGGTGGGGATTCGAACCACCACCTGTACGGCTGGAAACCATGCTGGCAGAGACCTTACCGACTGAGCTCAGTCGGTAAGGTCTCTGCCAGCATGGTTTCCAGCCGTACAGGTGGTGGTTCGAATCCCCACCCGGCCAGAAGCTGTTACCATAAAATGAATTCCAAGTGGATATATATTCCCAAGATAGAATTCGGTATTAAATGCCATTCGTGGGTGATATTTACATATATATATATATATATATATATATATATATATATATATATATATATATATAATCTAGACACTTTCTGAGAGGGGATACCTGAAGGAAGTGGAAGAGTTTTTGTATCGCCATGATCAGCAAAGTTGTAATAGTGAGACCTATGCATACTAGGTTGGTGTGCTGTTAACGATCATACTGGCTAGCGTGGTGATAAAAAAGACCTAATCCAAGACATGACTAAGGACATGTCTGAGGCCTTTGTTCTGCAGTGGACTAGAAACGGCTGCATATGTTGTTTATTTATACCTACACACACACACACACACACACATATATATATATATATATATATATATATATATATATATATACACCTCTGTGTGTGTGGTGTTTTAGACGAACCTCATATATAAAAGGAATTGTAAATTTATGTCAATAAGCACTTGATAAAGACAGTTGAACAGTGTTGTAGTGAACAAAATAACTAAAATAGAAAAATAAAGAGTCGCAGTTCAGCAACCAAAGGCTTGCACTTTGAGAATCTGAAGAAGCTGAGAAAATACGAAGATTCTTGTAGTTAATATATTGACGCCGTTATGGCACTCGCCTTCAATGAATATACAGACATACATGCATACATACATACATACCTATATATATATATATATATATATATATATATATATATATATATATATATATATATTTTTATATATGCATACATGTATGCATGTATACAAAGACAGAGGGTTTACGCCGGAAAACCTGAAGAAACTGCGAAAATACGAAAATCATTTGTATTTCAAAAGTTTTCATTTATCAATATTTGATAATTAATTTCAGAATGTCGGAATATTTGTTTTAACTTGAAATTTTAATTTTCACCGCATCAGCCTTTATATTGAAGTGAAATTCCATCATTCTCTCGAAGGTAATTAATCTAAATCTGAAGTAAATTCACTTACGGGCTGCCAACGCAAGAGGCCGTGTCTTGCATAAGGCAGGGCAGTCTATAAGCAAGCAAGCATCATTCAGCCAAAGTATTCCTGGCGGCACTCCATAACCGCCTCGAAAAGATGACGAATCCTTTCGAAGACACCGAATATGGAATGGAGAAACTTACTGAAGATTAGTTTGTCCAGAGAGATCCTGTCTTCGCTTCTTTGGACGCCATTACGGGAATTGAATGAAAGAGCAGAGGATTCCTCGATGGAAAGAAAACGCTGAAGCCGTGAGACTTCCCGGAGAATCCTAAAGCCAAGACTTCCCGAAGAATCCTAAAGCCACAAGCCTTATTAGCTGTTTCGGGGATTGAGACCGTTCCAGATGAAGTGGATGTATGGATCAACGTATCCTTCAAGTGTAAAAATTGTGAGGGGGAATGGCTGAAAAGCCTCACTGCGCTGCACAAGCAAGACAAATTGTGAAACTGTATCAACCCCCTCCCAACCGTGGAATCTTGAACTCCATCGGAGAATGAAGAGAAAACTCGACGGCCTAGATGGGTGTTGCAGAAACGTCTTCACTGAAAAGAAAACATTTGAGCCATACGGAAAGAAGCCGTTCCAAAAGAAATCAAGTCGGAGAGATAACCGCAGATCCACACCTAGACTTATGACGGGGGCGAGCAAGCCTCACAATTCATTCTGCTTTGAACCCGTGAAGGCGTTCCTGAAGAACCGACTTCACTCCCGTTGCAAGAACGCATTCTAATTTTTTAACGGAGAGTCAAGTGAAAATGTGATTCAAAATGAATGTCGACATCAAATAATAAATGGATAAAAGTAAATGTAGTTTTCTTATCCTAAAAAACTAACTGGAGCTCAGTACCAAATATTTTTGGACTCTTGTATATATATATATATATATATATATATATATATATATATATATATATAGCTCGATATTTCAAATACAAATTAGGAAGAGAAAATCTGAAATCTTTCGTCTGATCCCGGATGCCTCCGGGATCCAGTTTCGTTGTGAAGACATTCAGGAGACTCCAGAGATGACTCCGTCCAGATCGCTGTAGTTTTCAGTATGTCAGGAGAGATTTTGTATTTGATTTTTGGACCCCATTAAGATATTGTCTACTCTTGTGTGTATAATATATATATATATATATATATATATATATATATATATATATATATATATATATACATATATATATATACATATATATATATATATATATATATATATATATATATATATATATATACATACGTATATATATATATATATATATATATATATATGTATATCGATATTTCAATTACACATTAGGAAAAGAGAATCTAAAATCTTTCGTCAGATCTCAGAAGTCTCCGGGATTCAGTTTCGTTGTGAAGACATTCAGGAGACTCTACTGATGTCTCCGTCCAGAACGTTGGGTTTTTTAAAAATATAGGTGGTTATGTGGTGAAAGAAGTTAGTTTGAATATGGATAGTTTTACAGGTAATTGTTATTGTTGTGCAGGTTTGGATGCTAAAGATTTTTTCTGGAATGGAACAAAATCTTCAGGATCTTATTGGAGCTTCAGAAAGGAAGCTTTTATGCTGTTACTATTGTTCCATCTTGGATTCCGGAACATTTATTTCACAGGCGAGAGGACTGTCTCGTAATGAATCACGATCTTATAACGCCCAAAAGGAAGGAATCGACAGAGATCTGGTGGAGAGAGAAAACTCTATAATAGAAACAAGACTGTTGTAGAAGGTTTGATTGAAAAATGCGAATCTATTTTGAAAAGTCGTGAAGAAACACGGAAGAAAGAGAGAATTCCTATGGAACAAAAAAAAAATATACAGTAAAATAAATGGCTGAAGAATTCGAGGGAAAAGCTAATGTTGTCGGACATCAAACTAATAACAACAAACTTGATGTGGAAGAATATGCGATATTTCGAGAAATTCTGAAAAGAGATGCAAAAGACTCAGTCTTAGCTAGAATAAAGGAAATTTTGGAATACGAGAGATCACACGTGAGAGGAACAATTGATGAACTCGTTCAAATTACGAGAATAAGATACAAAAAAAAAAAAAAAAAAAAAAAAGATATGGAAGAAAAAAAAAAAAAAAACAGAAGTTCAAAAAGACCAAGTGGAAGAATATATAGAGCCTTTTGAGGGAACGGGAGATATCACTGAAAATATGAATATCAAACTGATGAATGTGGTGCTGAGAGAAATTCTAAAAAGAGATGCAAAGGACTCAGCCTTAGTTAGAATAAAGGAAATTTTAGAATACAAGAGATCACACGTTACAGGAACAGTCGATGAACTCGTTCAAAAGTACGAGAATAAGATAAAAAAAAAGAAAAAGGAATATGGAAGAAGAAAAAAATCCAGAAGTTCAGAAAGGCCAAGTGGAAGAATTTATAGAGCTTTTTGAGGGAGCTGGAGATATCACTGAAAATATGAATATCAAACTGATGGATATGGTGGTGAGAGAAATTCTGAAGAGAGATGCAAAGGACTCAGCCTTAGCTAGAATAAAGGAAGTTTTAGAATACAAGAGATCACACGTTAGAGGAACGATTGATGAACTTGTTCAAAAGTGCGAGAATAAGATAAAAAAAAGAAGGAATATGGAAGATGAAAAAAATCCAGTAGAAGTTCAAAAAGGCCAGGTAGAAGAATTTATAGAGCTTTTTGGGGGAACTGGAGATATCACTGAAAATATGAATATCAAACTGATGGATGTGGTACTGAGAGAAATTCTGAAGAGAGATGCAAAGGACTCAGCCTTAGCTAGAATAAAGGAAGTTTTAGAATACAAGAGATCACACGTTAGAGGAACGATTGATGAACTAGTTCAAAAGTGCGAGAATAAGATAAAAAAAAGAAGGAATATGGAAGATGAAAAAAATCCAGTAGAAGTTCAAAAAGGCCAGGTAGAAGAATTTATAGAGCTTTTTGGGGGAACTGGAGATATCACTGAAAATATGAATATCAAACTGATGGATGTGGTACTGAGAGAAATTCTGAAGAGAGATGCAAAGGACTCAGCCTTAGCTAGAATAAAGGAAGTTTTAGAATACAAGAGATCACACGTTAGAGGAACGATTGATGAACTAGTTCAAAAGTGCGAGAATAAGATAAAAAAAAGAAGGAATATGGAAGATGAAAAAAATCCAGTAGAAGTTCAAAAAGGCCAGGTAGAAGAATTTATAGAGCTTTTTGGGGGAACTGGAGATATCACTGAAAATATGAATATCAAACTGATGGATGTGGTACTGAGAGAAATTCTGAAGAGAGATGCAAAGGACTCAGCCTTAGCTAGAATAAAGGAAGTTTTAGAATACAAGAGATCACACGTTAGAGGAACAATTGATGAACTTGTTCAAAAGTACGAGAATAAGATAAAAAAAAGAAGGAATATGGAAGATGAAAAAAATCCAGTAGAAGTTCAAAAAGGCCAGGTAGAAGAATTTATAGAGCTTTTTGGGGGAACTGGAGATATCACTGAAAATATGAATATCAAACTGATGGATGTGGTACTGAGAGAAATTCTGAAGAGATGCAAATGACACAGTCTTAGGTAGAATATAGGAAATTTTGGAATACGAGAGATCACACGTGAGAGGAACAATTAATGAACTCGTTGAAAAGTACGAGAATAAGTTAAAAAAAAGAAAAAGGATTATGGAGGAAGAAAAAATCCAGTGGAAGTTCTAAAAGGCCAAGTGAAAGAATTTATAGAGCTTTTTGAGGGAACTGGAGATGTCACTGAAAATATGAATATCAAACTGAAGGATGTGGTGCTGAGAGAAATTCTGAAGAGAGATGCAAAGGACTCAGCCTTAGCTGGAATAAAAGAAATTTTGGAATACGAGAGATCACACGTGAGAGGAACAGTTGATGAACTCGTTCAAAAGTACGAGAATAGATGATACTGTACATGTATTATGTGACCTAATAATTTTGTGTTGGGCCTGATCAAAAGCAATTGGTTGATATTTGTAAATAATGTGATACTGCGCATAAACGAGGGGGTAGCTTGAAACCAGGGGGGTAGCCTGAAACTGGTTTTAAATTACCCCCGGTAGCCTGAAACCGGTATCGAACTATCGGGGGCTAAGATTTGGAGGGGGTGATTTGAAACCACTACACCGGGTCAACTTGGTAGATCAACCAACTGTGTATGCTTCTTCATGATTGTTGTCCTGGAATAGCAGAAATAGCAAGTCTTCGTTGCTCCTGGTATGCCCCGAGGAAGAGTTGATGACCAGTTTGTGTGATTTACTGTTCTATTGTAGTCTTTCCAGCAATATTGTTGGTCAGGTCAATCTACGTCTTGTCATGTGAAACGAACCTGCTCAGTGGGATGTTTCTGTTTGACATTGTACTGACCAAGAGTGATTGATCTTATTCATAGGTTTCATTTTAGTTAGTGTATTCTAATTGTTCATCATTTTTATCTATTTTAACCAAGAAATTAAAACAATGGATCATTAGTACAAGTGTACCTAACAAGAGATTGTTTACATTTGAGGCACTGATGCACGTGGTAGGTAAAACTTACGTCATCTGGATACAAACATGATAAGCACCCCTCCCTCCCTCCCCCATAATAGTCAGGCCCATGTCCATCATACGAGATTATGACAAAATAATCTTTGTATTTGACACACACAGATGATTCTCTGAAGAGTGCTACCAGGGAGAAAAGAAAACAAAGAAGAGCACCAATCCAGTATTATGTCAGAGATGACCTAATACTGGATTGGTGCTCTTCCTCTACCAGGGAGAAAAGAAAACAAGGAAGAGCACTAATCCAGTATTAGGTCATCTCTGACCTAATACTGGATTGGTGCTCTTCCTCTACCAGGGAGAAAAGAAAACAAGGAAGAGTACCAATCCAGTATTAGGTCATCTCTGACCTAATACTGGATTGGTGCTCTTCCTCTACCAGGGAGAAAAGAAAACAAGGAAGAGCACCAATCCAGTATTAGGTCATCTCTGACCTAATACTGGATTGGTGCTCTTCCTTATTTTCTTTTCTCCCTGGTAGCACTCTCCAGAGAATCATCCCTGTATGTGTCAAATACAAGGAAGATTTTGTCATAATCTCGTATAATGGACATGAGCCTGACTATTATGGGGGAGGGAGGGAGGTGGTGCTTATCATGTTTGTATCCAGATGACGTGTTTTACCTACCACGTGCATCAATGCCCCAAATGTAAACAATCTCTTGTTAGGTACACTTGTACTAATGATCCATTGTTTCAATTTCTTGGTTGAAATAGATACAAATGATGAACAATTAGAATACACTAACTAAAGTGAAACCAATAAGATCAATCCCTCTTGGTCAGTACAATGTCAAACAGAAACAAAACTAAATAGGGTGGAAGTAGAATAACTCTTATTGATAAAAAGCTGCTTGAACGGTGATCGTAAAAAAATAGTTTTCAGAAGGCCGTCTATCGTGATATAAAATATGCTTTCCCCAATAGATCCCAAACTTTCTGTGCAGAAAATATGGTTTAAATGTCAGTTTTCCAATTCAAACAAAGTGTCTCCTGTCAAGACATAAGTTACTGAGAGGAAAATAATTAAATGTAGATTGTTGTAATTCGATATTGTAATCTCGCAATAAAACTATGAAAAAGTTTTTGATTTTGCTCTAAACTCTCTTTGTAATTCAGAATGTTGCTGAGAAATCACACAATGTAACTTTTACTAGCTTATTTCTACTTAGTTTTATGTTTAATAAGTTTCATGTTCGAGATCAGTTTTTGTTTTATAAGTTTCATGTTTGAGATCAGTTTTTGTTTTATAAGTTTCATGTTTGAGATCAGTTTTTGTTTAATAAGTTTCATGTTTGAGATCAGTTTTTGTTTTATAAGTTTCAGGTTTGTGATCAGTTTTTGTTTAATAAGTTTCATGTCAGATCAGTTGTTGTTTCATAAGTTTCATGTGTGAGATCAGTTTTTGTTTTATAAGTTTCATGTTTGAGATCAGTTTTTGTTTAATAAGTTTCATGTTTGAGATCAGTTTTTGTTTTATAAGTTTCATGTTTGTGATCAGTTTTTGTTTAATAAGTTTCATGTCAATCAGTTGTTGTTTAATAAGTTTCATGTGTGAGATCAGTTTTTGTTTTATAAGTTTCATGTTTGAGATCAGTTTTTGTTTAATAAGTTTCATGTTTGAGATCAGTTTTTGTTTTATAAGTTTCATGTTTGTGATCAGTTTTTGTTTAATAAGTTTCATGTCAGATCAGTTGTTGTTTAATAAGTTTCATGTGTGAGATCAGTTTTTGTTTAATAAGTTTCATGTTTGAGATCAGTTTTTGTTTAATAAGTTTCATGTTTGAGATCAGTTTTTGTTTAACAAGTTTCATGTTTGAGATCAGTTTTTGTTTTATAAGTTTCATGTTTGTGATCAGTTTTTGTTTAATAAGTTTCATGTCAGATCAGTTGTTGTTTAATAAGTTTCATGTGTGAGATCAGTTTTTGTTTAATAAGTTTCATGTTTGAGGCATACAAAAGAAAATGTCTTAATTTTCTCATGCACGTTTAAAGAAAATACCAAATAAAAACACATAGGTAGACTAAGTCCATAAGTTTGTATGGATGTACACGAGTTTGCACACAAAAGAAACATGCAAATGGGCCTTTTGTATATATGAGCAGGAAATAATTCGGGGCGCAATATGCGCATCTTGCCCGGAAATGAACAAAGTGGAGCTGCATATAAAATGAAATCCCCTTCCCTTTATTAATTCGTAATTACTTACGAATGGCTGCTGCTGATATTAATTTTCCCGGATAGAGAGAGAGAGAGAGAGAGAGAGAGAGAGAGAGAGAGAGAGAGAGAGAGAGAGAGAGAGAGAGAGAGAGAGAGAAGAATCATTGTATAGTTACTCCCCTTGCATGCAGATTTAGTTTCTCTCTTCGTCTCTCCCTTTTCTTCAGTTGTCCTTTATCATTAAGTGGGAAATGGTGTATGCTTTATCTAGCACTAAGGTTACTCGTAAAACAAGGACAGACACAACGTATTATTCATATTTTTCTTTTGCTTGAAAATAATAACACCAAGGGCATCATTATTAATGTCCTCCGTTCGGGATCAAAGCGGGTAACGCTCAAACAGATTTAATTTATGGAATACAATGCAGTGTATCATGGGAAAGCGCCCCGGGGAAAAATGGGGGAAAAACATGGAGTGATGATATTGGTACTATGTACTCGCTCTGTAATACATGAAATAAGTTTGGAATAGGACAGTGTGGGGTGTATAGGGTTGCCTAATGGTTATAACATTGGCAGTGATATGGAAACTGTAGGGTTTTGTAAATCATTGTCAACCGTATGGTTAGTGATTGTGTAAACATACACTTACATACACTTGCAAACACACACACACACACACACACACATATATATATATATATGTATTTGTATATAGTGTGTATATATATGTATATATATATATATATTTATATATATATATATTGTATATATATACACATATATGTATATATATATATATATGTATTTGTATATACTGTATAAATATTGTATATATATATATATATATATATATATATATATATATATATATATATATATATATATATATATATTTATCTTACCTATATAGTAAAGAGCAAGTGTCTGGATATACTATATATATATATATATATATATATGTATATATATATATATATATATATATATATATATATACATACAGGGTGTCCCAAAACAATGTATACACTGGATTGTTGCAACTTGTTCAATTTATTGATATTAACGTGGAAAACAGATTTTTTTTTTCTTTAACATTTTCAAATTGCCTCATGTATCCTTACTTTTTCACTGTGCATTGTTTCTCTCCTGTGAATCTGTTTTCAACATTAATATCAATAATTTGAACAAGTTGTAACAATCCAAAGAGTGTATACATCGTTTTGCGACACCCTGTATTTATGTATATATACATATACAGTATTTGTGTGAGTTTCTGCTGTAGATTGTTGGTTAACTAATTAGAGATTGGAAACATGCCAGGAACTTATGTTTACAATGGAAATGTTGTAATTTGTAGATAATATGGGAGTACTCTGTCATTGTATTAGGAGGAGGCGGGAAATGGGAATTATAGTAAGAAATATATAGGTTGGATTTACTTTGAGAATATATGACCTAACCTAACATAAGTATCGGTTTCCTGAGTAAATCCCTGTCCACACGATCGAGCATGCCCGAAGGGCAAACAATGATACCAGACCACAATAGTTAGTAAGAATGAGGGTTAATGACGTCAGAAGCGGGAAAACCACAGACAGGGATCTGGCATCATACAGTGTTGTCAGATCTCTGCCTTTAGTTTTCCCGCTTCTGACGTCATCAACCCTCATTTTCACTAACTATTGTGGCCTTTATCACTGTTTGCCCGTCGGGCATGCTCGATCATGTGGACAGGGCTTAAAACATTGCGTACCTCTCGACCTAAGCATTGAAATATGTTCTGGGAACTTACGGATGTTAGTCAGTTATGATGGTTGTCAATGGTGAGTCGGGTTATTATTTGGGCAGAGGAAAAATGTGGCAAGATGTTTTCTGTCGTCACACAAGACCCTAGAACATCCATGGAGCCAGGTGAGGGGCTAGAAGTCTCACGCCATTAAATATTTGTTAAAACTGGAAGTGGAATACTATTTGGCGCCACCCTTTATAAGAAGAAAGGGCTTATGGTGAAAATGTATGGGTATTTATCACTAGATCGTATATTTTTTTTTTTTATAAAATATATAACAATATTTATATAATTAATTTTATTCATGCTAAGCACAATTGTGTACAAATCTTGCAACTGGATTAAGAAATACCATTAATTCTTTGAATAAATTCATCCGTCTTCCGGCGAGAGGAACTCATTGAGCGGAATTCATGTGCAACACTGTGCAATATATTAGAGGGGAAGATTTCCTTTCTTGAATAATGCCCCATATTCATTTCGCCAATCTTTGTAAATCCGTCTCGACCGCCCATTATTACGGTACTAAATTATTGGGTTCATACGTGCAGTATCTTAAAGAATTTAAGTTATTTCATCTATTTGTGCTCTCTCTCTCTCTCTCTCTCTCTCTCTCTCTCTCTCTCTCTCTCTCTCTCTCTCTCTCTCTCTCTATCTGCTGTTAATGTCAGCTTCTGCATTTCTCATTTATCCCTATTCATATTGTTAATGGCGTCTATCTTCTTTTATTTTCCAAGTGTAGGATGCTTCCATACTTTATCAATCGTAACTACGGCATTCTCTCTCTCTCTCTCTCTCTCTCTCTCTCTCTCTCTCTCTCTCTCTCTCTCTCTCTCTCTCTGCTGTTAATGACAGCCTTTGTATTTCTCATTTATCCTTATTCAAATTGTTAATGTCGTCTATGTTTTATTTTCCAAGTGTAGTTTGCTTCCATAATTTATCAGTCGTAACTACGACATGCTCTCTCTCTCTCTCTCTCTCTCTCTCTCTCTCTCTCTCTCTCTCTCTCTCTCTCTCTCTCTCTCTCTCGCTGTTAATGACAGCTTTTGTATTTCTCATTTATCCTTATTCAAATTGTTAACGGCGTCTATCTTTTATTTTCTAAATGTAGGATGCTTCCATCCCTTATCAGTCATAACTACGGTATGCTCTCTCTCTCTCTCTCTCTCTCTCTCTCTCTCTCTCTCTCTCTCTCTCTCTCTCTCTCTCTGTGCTGTTAATGACAACTTCTGTTTTTCTCATTTATTACTATTTAAATTGTTAATGATGTCTATCTTCTTTTATTTTCCAAGTGTATGATGCTTCCGTACTTTATCAATCGTAACTACGGCATGCTCTCTCTCTCTCTCTCTCTCTCTCTCTCTCTCTCTCTCTCTCTCTCTCTCTCTAATGACAGCCTCTGTATTTCTCATTTATTCCCATTCTAATTGTTAATGGCGTCTATCTTTTATTTTCCAAGTGTAGGATGCTTCCATACCTTATCAGTCATAACTACGGTATGCTCTCTCTCTCTCTCTCTCTCTCTGTTAATGACAGCCTCTGTATCTCTCATTTATCTCTATTCTTTTATTTCCCAAGTGTAGGATGTTTCTATAACTTATCAGTCGTAACTACGGTATGCTCTCTCTCTCTCTCTCTCTCTCTCTCTCTCTCTCTCTCTCTCTCTCTCTCTCTCTCTCTCATGACAGACAGCGGAATGTATCCATTTGGCAGAAACGATGACCCGTAGCGATAGGAGCCAACAACACCAACCCTTGTCTCGCTTATGGTGTCAGGGTCAACATTTTTATGATATCTCTACTCGGCTCCTTCATTACTCCACGCTTCAATGGCGTCGCGGGTTATTGCTCTTGTCGGCGAGTCTCTCCCTCACGTCGTTTGTTCTGCCACTTTATATATTTCACGTTTCGTTGCTTAATTCTTAAAGCTGACAATACAGATGCGGAGTGCACGTGCCGGCGCATTTGCCGCTGAATTGTCTAGACGCGTTCCCCGTCACATTAGTCGTCACTCTGGGAGGATTGTTGTGATTTTGGTGGTGTTGCTCTCTAAGCACATACCAAAACTTTGTAATGTTTCTCAGATGCAATCGTAATGCTCTCTAGGGGTGTAACAAAACCTTGTAGTGTTTCTCATATGTATTCGTAGCAATAGTCTTATATCGATAGATTTTCTCTCTAATATACCTAAATTAAAGCCCTCAGAAGGATATTGGGAGTTAAATGGCAGGACAGGATTAGAAATGAAACTATAAGAGAGATTACCGTAGTGCCATATGTGGTTGAGATCCTGGTGAGTGGTAGATGGAGATGGTTTGGGCATGTTCTTCGCACTCCCCAAGAGGTTAGTTCACCAAACGGTCAGCTGGGCTCCACAAGGCACTCGAAGAGTTGGAAGCCCCAAGCCTACATGGCTGAGGACTATGAAGCGCGAAGTAGGAGATGATGAAATATTGAATTGAAAGCTCAAGATAGAGACAACTGGTGAAATCTAGCCGAGGCCCTTTTGCGTCAATGGGCGTAGGAGGAGATGATGATGGTGATGATAGCTAAATTACATACAAATTTTATAGTTCCCTGTGAATGCCTAACTACATATGCATTTACTTGAAGACATTGTAAACAATTGAATTTGTTTGTTAATTGAGTTTTTCTCTTATGTAAAGATCAAATCTAACTGCTAGTTCTATAAGATATTGAAGTTTAGTCTATAAATAATATTTAGAGGGACTGTCGTATTCTATTTGTTCATTTGTGTTCACTGGTAAACGGTGACGAACGACAGTCGCCAAGTAATTGAATATGCTGGCTCTGAATATAAACACCTTTCTATTTTTGTTTAGCTTTTCTTGTTAATTAATTTTTATATCAGTATATAATTTTTAATTTCAAATTGAGTTTTCCTTTACAAGTTAAGGAAAATAAGATTTCTATATATGATTTTTAATTTCAAATTGAGTTTTGCTTCACAAGTTAAGGAAAATAAGATTTCAATATATGATTTTTAATTTCAAATGGAGTTTTGCTTTACAAATTAAGGAAAGTAAGATTTCAATATACAATTTTTAAATTCAAATGGAATTTTGCTTTATATAATTTACTGAAAATAAGATATATGAAACTCATATCTTTTCGAATAAAACATACTTTAGTAAATTTTCCCCCTTTAAACACTGAAAATGAAGCACTCTTGGACTGATGGAAAAGCATTAAGCAAACATTAAAGAGCATTTGCTGTGATTATGCTTCAGGGGAATTTCCTCACGCTTTATCAAGCACAAGAACTGATTGTCACTGCAATTATTCTCAGCTCCCGTGGGAGATTTTTTTTTTTCCTATTCTGTGCATCAACGAAGAACAATTTTAGCTGTCATCTAAGAAATTATGTTGTCTTTAATGCAGGGATTTATCTCGGAGGGTTCTCTCTCTCTCTCTCTCTCTCTCTCTCTCTCTCTCTCTCTCTCTCTCTCTCTCATATCAAAGGAAGGAGGCTCTCCCGGATATTACTTATATTTACAGTAAGAAAACTATACCAAAAAATAAATTATCTTTTTACCATTTCTTTGAGTGACAACAAAAGCTCATAAGAGCCTTACATTGAAGTCTTATTAAACTTTAAGCGGTGAAAGAAGTTTAAGAAGAAAGAAATAAGCGAGAGAGAGAGAGAGAGAGAGAGAGAGAGAGAGAGAGAGAGAGACCTAGTTATTATCCTTGCCTACGCTGAATTTATTCTCACTGTATTACATCTCAGTCGGATGTTTTTATTCAGATGAATCTGCTGTTTGGGGGCAATTATCTCTAGATTATGACGACATAATGGTAGTTATTACGCAGAATTATCTCCCGGGAGAGACTGATTCAAAAAGACCGGCTTCATAATAAACAGCGCGATGAAAGCCGGCCCTCACGAAGTGGTCCTTTGCTTGTAGTTGATTAAGCGAGGTAATTAATAGCGCGGCCTTTCCCTTAACTTACCTGATTGCATGGAAGCACCATAACAACGCCGTCTCATCATTCTCATCATCGGTTCGAAGTTTATCCTCCGAAGGAAATTAGCTCATTCCTGCGATACTTCATTTTTGAAGGATATATGAGTGTGAATGATGTGCGGATTATTATGTTTGGGTGCTTTAATTCGTAATTGCGTTTGTAAGAGGTTATTGATTTTAAATATAAGGTTGGTGGTTAGTCCAGGAAGGGCCAGGCAATGGCTGTTGATGACTCAGCAGGTAGAACTGTAGGCTATCGATTATTATGTTTGGGTCCTTTAATTCGTAATTTTGTTTGTATGAGGTTATTGATTTTAAATATAAAAGGGTTGGTTAGTCCAGGAAGGGCCAGGCAATGGCTGCTGATGACTCAGCAGGTAGAACTATAGGCTCCCCCAAACTCCCTATCCTTAGCTTGGATGGTGAGGTTGTAGATACTACAAGAAACTATCGAGCTTGAGCGGGTTTCGACTCCTAGTGCAGCAGATTGACAGGCAAGGAAACTTCCAATACGTTACCACACACACACACACATATGTATATATATATATATATATATATATATATGTGTGTGTGTGTGTGTATATGTAAATTATTTTGACTGTAGTAATATCACGAAAGTATGGAAATGAAAGCAGTCTTTTCTTGAAGAATGCGTGCATTAGAAAATAGTGACTGATGTACTTTGAAAATAGAAAAGGACGTGGTATAAAATGTAGCTGAGACCGAACATTTTGAATGTCAAGTAATGTGGATAGTGAATATCAAACACTATGCAATAGAAATTAGTTGGTAGCGTGCATGAAAAAATAGAGAATGTGCATAAATACTCAGCATTATTGCGTGCATAGAAGATAGCATAGAATGTGCACAGAAGACAGCAGAGGTCGTGCATAGGAAAATAGCAGAAAACGAGCATATAACAATGGTCGCGCCACAGAACATAACATAGAACAAGTTATAGACCCCAGACCCGAACAAAGACTACTACTCGTTGGCTCGCGAATAAATCCTATTATTCTTTAGATGTTGGTGACAAACAACCCTCTCAATAGCCAGCGTAACTGTTCACGGGATAACGGCCAGTAATTGGAATAGTTTTGGTTTTATCACCAGATCAGTTCACCGAAGGGGAGCAGCATCTTGGACCAGATCCCAGCTTGATTTGTGGCGCAGGCGCACATCATTATGTCAGTCTCAATACTATCATTACTATCATCAGGTCCGGAGTTAGCTTATTCGCAGCTGGATAGTAAGGACGAGGTCGAGATAGTGGTAGTTTATAGGTTGCTGGTTACCAAGACTCGTATTTACTAGTAGGTGTTTTAGGTTGCCTATCAAGGGTAGGCCTTGAGAGCTTAAGGTGATCTTATGGTACTGAGTTAACTTCTCTTTTTCTAGATCTTTTCACCGGCCTAGATATTTCGATATCACATAGCGGCACAATGGCAAAGAGACGAGTTTCTTTTATTATTAATATAGCTTCATGTATACTTTCTTAATTGGTCCTGAATTTTTATTTAAACTATATTTGATTGTCTATAACTAAATTACATTAACATACTCAACATACTCCTCTTGCACTTTTTTTTTTTTTTTGCAACCTTTATATTTTTTCGAGTATTTTATATATCATTGTCACGTAAACAAGCATGCACTGCATCTGCATTCACTGGTAAAAAACACCGTAATTTTAGACAGAAGTTCTCCGTAAAAATATACTGTTCTCAGCCGTATTTCAGTGAAATACAGGCGACCGTAATTTTACCTTACTTTGTTTTTATGTTTTATGGGTTGGTGACATTAATATCACTCATTTAAGTCAATATATCCGTTTCTAAAACGGTAAACGCCTGGGAACTTTTATCTCATGACTGTTACCGTATTTTACGGCAATTTTTTTAAGTGAATTGTGCTGTTGGGCCATTTAAATCTTCATTTAAAAAATCAGCCTCTCGTATCTACCCATATGCATCCCCGTCCCTCGTAATTACCTTCTGCAAAAAGCAGATTACGACGTTTTTAATAATTTTCTCACGGAAAATTCCATACATTCTCTTTATATGTTTAGTTTCCAATATCGTTTTAACTCCACATAGTGAAAACTAACCTCATGTACGCATTACTGTCATTATCCCACGATTCCTATTCAGCAACATTTAATTTCTGGCTATTATTACTTGGCAATATTACCTATACATTTCTTCTGCCCATTTTGTTGTTTACCACGTGAACTTAATACCCAAGTTAGAATTTAGATGGAGTTATACCCTATAACGGCAGTCTTTTCTTCCACCCTTCCTGGTAACTTTTCAAAATGTTTCGTTTCATTTTCTGTGGGTTGTAAATGATGTTTACTGCGAGGTTTATTGTTCAAGAATTCACTCAGATGTGGAAAAGGCTTCTTTCTCATATCCATCACTCTTGATTGAGCACTTACATTTACTCGTGAAAGCAACGTTTCTTGATCATTTTCTCATTACCTGGTTTATGTTAATGATTATGTGAGTAAGATAAATCACCAGATTAAGGAGACATCATTTGTCCAAATATATTTAATTTTACTGATGTGTTTCTCCAATTATTCATTCGATATTGGCCCCAGTGGCTGAGAGAGAGAGAGAGAGAGAGAGAGAGAGAGAGAGAGAGAGAGAGCAGAAAAATTCCAGCAACATATTTGTTGCATTAAAGATATTTTGACGCAAAATATATGCTGCAATAAAGATATTTTGACGCACCATATATGCTGCATTAAAGATATTTTGACGCAACATATAGGCTATGCTGCATTAAAGATATTTTGACGCAACATATAGGCTATGCTGCATTAAAGATATTTTGACGCACCATATATGCTGCATTAAAGATATTTTGACGCAACATATAGGCTATGCTGCATTAAAGATATTTTGACGCAACATATAGGCTATGCTGCATTAAAGATATTTTGACGCACCATATAGGCTATGCTGCATTAAAGATATTTTGACGCAACATATAGGCTATGCTGCATTAAAGATATTTTGACGCAACATATAGGCTGCATTAAAGATATTTTGACGCACCATATAGGCTATGCTGCATTAAAGATATTTTGACGCAACATATAGGCTATGCTGCATTAAAGATATTTTGACGCAACATATAGGCTGCATTAAAGATATTTTGACGCACCATATAGGCTATGCTGCATTAAAGATATTTTGACGCAACATATAGGCTATGCTGCATTAAAGATATTTTGACGCAACATATAGGCTGCATTAAAGATATTTTGACGCACCATATAGGCTATGCTGCATTAAAGATATTTTGACGCAACATATAGGCTATGCTGCATTAAAGATATTTTGACGCAACATATAGGCTGCATTAAAGATATTTTGACGCACCATATAGGCTATGCTGCATTAAAGATATTTTGACGCAACATATAGGCTATGCTGCATTAAAGATATTTTGACGCAACATATAGGCTGCATTAAAGATATTTTGACGCACCATATAGGCTATGCTGCATTAAAGATATTTTGACGCAACATATAGGCTATGCTGCATTAAAGATATTTTGACGCAACATATATGTTGCATTAAAGATATTTTGACGCACCATATAGGCTATGCTGCATTAAAGATATTTTGATGAAATAACAAAACGGTTCTTTTAGCTCAAGGACCATAACGGGACTAAAGAGCAATTAGAAAATGACTGGCACTTCTCCTTATATATTTGAAGTTGTGTGATGACCGCAAATAGCCGACCAGAAGAATAAGGAATGTTATATTTCTCAAAAACTCTCCCGATCACTACAAAGTTCAGTGCATTCCAATTTGATGCTGTCTATTTGATTTCGCGGAGATAGTCGAGTATTTCACTCTAAACCGAATTGCATAATGTATTGCTTTGAAATGTTATCATATACTTTTCTTTTATTTTTTCCTTAAGAATTTTTTTTTCACACAGGCAGACACACACACACACACACACATATATATATATATATATATATATATATCATCGAGGATTTCTTCAATCACAGACACACACATAAACACAGAAAGACTATAAACAGACGCAAGTGGAAGGACATGTTTTGAGTCCTTTGTTCTGCAGTGGACTAGTAACGGCTGATGATGATGATGATGATATATATATATATATATATATATATACTGTATATGGAAATCGATGCAGAAGGGAAAAAAGGATTTTCCATCGAGTGAAACAAAAAATTAAGTACACGCGTCAATTTATAATTGTTAGAACATCTGCAAATGTTTTTTAAAACGAAGTAACCTGTTATACAGATTAACGAACGTGCAATTAAGTGTTTCTTCTCAGCTGAGAATAGAACCTGGGACCTCTGGTTGACACGGAGAGAGAGAGAGAGAGAGAGAGAGAGAGAGAGAGAGAGAGAGAGTCAATGGATATTGTAATTCGACTAAACAGTAAGTATCTTATCTTTAACGGATATGCCATTTAAGTATCCATCTTTTTTCCGCCGCTTGTATCCATCAAATACTTGAAACTTTCGTTACGTAAAACAAACCAGAAATGGAAATCTCAAGTCACATGAATAAATCAGCTAATCCGAATGGATTTTTTTTCTGGATGGCTGCTCATCTATATCGAATTTGTTTCCCATTTAGCTTTACGCAGTCTGCTCCTGAAAAAAAAAAAAAAAAACTTAAAAGAAAAAGTAAATCTTTTGATTTAGCAATGCGTGGTTTGTTCGTTGCAAATATATGTTATTTAGGCCTGATGTGAACGGGGTATGAACTTCAGGGAAAAAATAGTTAAGCCTTGATTTTTTTTTCATTAGAATGCGTAATACACTTTTCCCAAGTATACATTTTTTTATGTGTGAATAATTTATGCCTTTTTCCAGTTGTGAATAAGTTACACACTTTTTTTTTAATCTGTGAATAATTAACACACTTAATTTTTTATCTGAATATTTGACACATTTTTTTTTTAGATTGTGAATAAGTTACAATTTTTTTTTTTTATAGGGAATGACTTAAGAATTTTTCTTTTCTTTAATAGTAAATAAGTTACACATTTCCTTTCCTATGATTGTGAGTAATTTATGCATTTTCCTATCCTTTGATTGTGAATAAGTTACGAATATTTCTTTTCTTTGATTGTGAATAAGTTACGAATATTTCTTTTCTTTGATTGTGAATAAGTTACGCACTTTCGTTTCTTTAACATTGAATAACATATTTTTCTTTCCTTTGATGGAGAATAATTTACGCAGTTTTATGTTCTATAATTGTAAATAAGTTATGCATTCTTCTTTTCTTTAATTATGAATAAGTAAAGCATTTTTCTTTCCTTTTGTTAAGAATAAATTACTCACTTTCCTTTTATTTCATTGTGAATAAGTTGTGCATTTTTATTTTCTTTAATAGTGATTATCACATTTTCCTTTTCTTTAAGAATAAGTTATGCATTTTCCTTTCCTTTGATTGTGAATAAGTTACGAATTTTCTTTTCTTTGATTGTATACAAGTTACGCATTTTCCTTTTCTTTGATAGTGAATAACAGATTTTCCTTTCCTCTGATTGAGAATAAGTTACGCATTTGCCTTTCCTTTTATTATGAATAAGTTACGCATTTGCCTCCCTTTTATTATGAATAAGTTACGCATTTTCCTTTCCTTTTATTATGAATAAGTTACGCACTTTCATCCCTTTTATTATGAATAATTTCTGCATTTTACTCCCTTTTATTATGAATAAGTTACGCATTTTCCTCCCTTTTATTATGAATAAGTCACGCATTTTCCTTTCCTTTTATTATGAATAAGTTACGCATTTTCCTCCCTTTTATTATGAATAAGTTACGCATTTTCCTTTCCTTTTATTATGAATAAGTTACGCACTTTCCTCCCTGTTATTATGAATAAGTTACGAACTTCCCTTTCCTTTCCTTTTATTATGAATAAGTTACGCATTTTACTCCCTTTTATTATGAGTGAGTTACGCATTTGCCGCCCTTTTATTATGAATAAGTTACGCATTTTCCTTTCCTTTGATTGTGAAAAAGTTAAGCATTTTTTTTAATTATGAAAAAGTTACATAGTATTCCCCAGTTAAGATTGAGCATCCGGGAATGATATGAGTTCCAGGTTTGAAAATGAGGTTTGATATCCTTCCCTCTTTCCGAGCTTGAAGAAATTGTCTGAGAACAATGGAAGGTGCGATGCAAATGAGATGAATTTGCATGCGGTGGAGAGAAATATTTAAATGTGTTAAATAGTTGAGTCTAATTATGCGAGTTGGAAGTGAATTAAAGAATTTCTGAAGAACTTCTGGTTGGGTGTCTGTCAGACGTCATTTCCCTGGGTAAAAGTAGCCTTTTTTATTCATTTCTGCCATCTTTGGTAGCTAGTTTTTTTTTTTTTTTTTTTTTTTTTTTTATCTGGAAGATTTTTCGTCGTTGTTAATCAAGTTGTAGAGATCTTTTAGCTTTTATTTTTAATCAAGACACTTCCGGGTCGAATATTGTTAAAGTGTATTTATTTATTTTATTTTTTTTATTTTTGCTTTTTCGTCGTTGCTAATCAACTGGTAGGGATCTTTTAGCTTTTATTGTTAATCAAGACTCTTCCGGGTCAAATAGTGTTAAGGTGTATTTATTTTTTTTTTTTTTTTTTTTGCTTTTTCGTCGTTGTTAATCAAGTTGTAGAGATCTTTTAGCTTTTATTTTTAATCAAGACACATCCTGGTCGAATAGTGTTAAAGTGTACTTATTTTTTTTTTCTTATTCGAGAATGATGTTCCTTCTGTTTTCCTTATTGATTTTCTGTCTTTTTTTTCTTTTACATAGTGTAAAGCAAATCAAGACGGAGCAGTTGACATAGACGTTTATTGTATGAAGGCGTATTTATTCATTATCAAGTGAAATGAATAATGAAGGACGAAAGACGAATACATTTCTTCCCATAGAATCTACTACCAACTCAACGAAATAAACACATCTGTTATTTTTACGTCCAATATACACATATAAAAAGAACACGGATTATCAAGAAAAACATAAGAAGAAAGAAATTAAATGATATCAGACATCCCAGAACAAAATCCATGTATTTTTTCTTCTGTTTATAAAGAACGACTCCATGTAAACAGTTCAGGTCCGTAATGATATTTTCCGGCCTGTTTCCGGGCGACGGTTCTTCTTGAGTGATGGAAGGCTGCCGCGAATTAATTAGTGCGATTCTGAGAAGAGAGATGGCACTGGAGTCGTGTTTACTTCGGGAGTTGATTGGGCCGAGCGTTCTATTGCCTATCCATGTTCAGAGAGGGTTGTTAAAAGGGGGAAAAGCCAACACAAATACTTTAGGTTTTCTTTTTTTCTCGTGTCGGTGATGTCGATGAAAAACACCAGTTACTCGAATGAAAATATATAAACGGCCAGCTTAAATACTTTACGTTTTTTCTCTGTGCCAGTGAGCCAGAGAAAGAAATAAAAATGGAAAAAAACAGTACAATCAAATAGGATATAAAAAAGCCCCAAAAACCGAAAAAAAAATAGTAGGCTACGTTCAAATAGATAACAAAGCAAGAAAAAAAAGATACAATATGGGCAAATAGGATAACGAAAATAAATTATATAAGCTGAACAAGTGTTCTTTACTACCGATTAGAATCCAATTTTTTTTTTCAAGCAAACAGAGAAGAACTATAAGGAAAGAAATCTGAGCTGCATTAAAAGTTACTTTCATTTGCGTGGGATGTTTTGTACTCTATCGCATACTGCCTCGGACGCGGTTCATTTGTAGTACTTCCTTGTTTAACAATATCACTCTGCAAGGTTTTCCCCCTCACAGAATGCTCATATGCGAACGAATGTATGGTGGAATGGGATTCTCATCGTTGTTTACGCAAAAATCTTAGTTTATTTGACTTGTATGCTTAGATTGATTAATGAATTTTAAATGATACCTACTTATGTTTTAAGTATATATATATATATATATATATATATATGTATACATATATATACTGTATATATATGTACACACATATATTTATGTATATATGTATATGTATATATATATATATGTATATATATATATATATATATATATATTATATATGCATATATAATGTTTAGGTATATGCAATCGAGCATAATTTTTTAATATGATAGTGAAATGATATATATATATATATATATATATATATATGTACATATATATTGTATATGCTTGAGTTACACTTTATGAGCCACCTCTATCAATCTTTGAATTAGTTATTATTATTATTATTATTATTATTATTATTATTATTATTATTATTATTATTATTACTTGCTAAGCTACAACCCTAGTTGGGAAAGCAGGATGCCCAGTGAGAAAAGGAAACAAGGAAAAATAAAATGATTTAAGAACAGTAACATCATTAGAATAAATATTTCATTTTTAAGCTCACTTAATGTACTAAGATTCAAGATGAAATCTCTCTCTCTCTCTCTCTCTCTCTCTCTATTCACGGTATACAGAAATCCAATCCATACCCTGTTTGTACATTCATATGTAATACGCAATATATCCTTTGTTACACCCCTCTATACGTCTTATTGCGTCTTACCAGCTTATGGAGTCTTTAGTCGTTTCGACGACGTATCTTTTGATTACATTCACGAGGGAGATAATGTAACTCATATAAGGTGAAGACTTCCGCTAGAACTTTAAGTATCGAGATCTGAAACCTGGGCACCTTAAAGGACAGTAACTATTATAATGATTATGATTATCATTTTTTTTTAGTGTTTTATTATTATTATTATTATTATTATTATTATTATTATTAGTATTAGTAGTAGTAGTAGTATTTTTTATAATTAACATCATTGGTATCGTTGTAGTAATTAATTGTTAGTGTTGATAACATTGACAACAATAACAACAACAACAACAGTAATTATAATAATAATAATAATAATAATAATAATAATAACAATAATAATAATAATGAATAAATAATGTAATGATATTAATCATAATGCTAATAACGCTGTGATTATGATAATGAAATCTTTGACACACAGTATGTATGTAAATCAGTATATACTTGATATAATTACCAAACCCTTGACGATCCCTCCGGACGTGTCTTCTGAATAATTCGAATAATTACAATTAACCGAAATGTGAGGGGAAAAAAAACGACGAGTTTACAAAAAATGTTTTTTCGAGTAAATAACTTGCATTATGTCAATAGATTTATTTACTACATTTTTATGCCACACAGTCATTCGTGGGTTTAAGAATTTAAAATAGGAATTTAATCATTGAGAATGTCTTGATGGTTGAGCGAAGCTCACCAGACCGTCTTAGCGTGAGATGCCAGAGGCTCAGTATTGAACTGTTATTAATGATAAAATAAGATCTAGGATTAGAGAATACTTTAGATTTATCCTCACCGAAGGGAAGGCGAGGTATTCTCTTACTGTTTGCGGATTACACCCACAATGTCAATATGATCTTAAGGATCTTTGAGAATTGGTGCTACTCTGTGCTAAAAGAATATAGACTTTCTTGGAGGAGGGGTAAGGAGGGTTAAATGCTTTGAAATTGGGTACGCAAATACTGCTTGTTGGAATCGTCGGAATTGGAATAGTTAAACTCACTATTTTAATGATCTATACATGGAAGCAAAATTGAGAAAGATGATGTTGATTTCAGTCAGTTCGAAATCAAAAGATTCTTTAAAACAGTTGTTTATTTTGACTTTAGTTTTCACAGTGGATCTATCCTTAGATATAATTTTTTTTTGTGAAATACTGTATAAGTTCACATTTATATTTATGTAAAAGAATAATTACGAAAATAATGTAAATTAATAAAATCTATTTATGTTTTATAATAAAAGATAAAAAAGAAAGAAATAAACAAACTACCCTGTCATGAATCAGCCCAATTGTCAATCTCGAAAAGAGTTGAACTAATGTATTCTTAAGATTAATTCAAACATGATGCACTTTCCTCTTAATCTTTGTATATATTTGTATGTTTGCATTGCGTGTATGCATGTATCCATACGTGTTTCTATATTGGTCATGAACGTTTACTGTAACAGAGAAACAACAAAAGACAAACATTTGACCAGGGACGAGAAAGAAGCAGCTAGTTTCATTTTACACTTTAATCCTAATTGAGTGTCTCACATTTCAAAGAAAACAAAACAGCAGGAGTTTCTTGACAAGGTTTTTTTTCCTGAGGAATCAGATAAGGTAGAAAGGCAGCACAAGTGAGAGAGAGAGAGAGAGAGAGAGAGAGAGAGAGAGAGAGAGAGAGAGAGTAAAAACCTGTAATAATAATAATAATAATAATCATCATCATCATCTTTATTTCTACTTAATACATTGGGTATTATCTATAATAAGGAATAGTCTCTAAAAAGGATACAGATTTCAGAATTAAGTAATCGAATATCTACAAATCTTTACGTACAAATTTAATCTATACATATCGTTAAAATCCTTAAAAACGACATAGCCATGATCAAGAATCTTTTAAAAGTCAGGATAAAAACTGAATTCATTTTGAGTGCCTATAATAACTGTCCTCTTAGTCTTCGAGTTTATAAATGAAATAAGTTCAAGCGTTCCATCCTCCGTCTATATCCAAATTGCCTTAGTGTTGGAACTAGTTTGGTGGCCCTAGCTTGTACTGCTTCGTCTATCTATATCCTTCTGAATACTTGGAGCCCAAAATTGGACTCCGTATTCTAGATGGGTTCTTACTAGTGATGTGTACAGCTGTAGTTCAGTGTCTTTGTTTCTGTATTTAAATTGTCTCTTTATGTAACCTATTAGATTTTGTGTTTTTTCCCAGCTTTTATGCTCTGTTTGGTGAACTTCAAATATTGCTGATAATAATACCGAGATCTTCCTCCTCGTCCACATTTTCTATTTCATTACCCAGCAGTGAGTGATCTGATTGAGAGAGAGAGAGAGAGAGAGAGAGAGAGAGAGAGAGAGAGAGAGTACTTAGGAGTTACAATTGCCGTTTTGTACCTACACCACACTATAATCAATTTTTTTTAGTGAGGCAGATTTGCACCGACTCGCAGGGGTGCCCTTTTAGCTCGGAAAAGTTTCCTGATCGCTGATTGGTTGGACTAGATAATTCTAACCCATCAGATAGCAGGACAATTTTCCGAACTAAAAGGGCACCGCTGCAAGTCAGTGCAAATGCCCCTCATTGAAAAAAATTGAGTACTGTATAGGTGGTCTTACGATTCACCAATCTTTACTTCCCTAGTATATGTTCCCAATTTCTAAATCGTATTTACTATTATCATTCATAATATGTATTGAATTATATTTCCTTACTACTTCATTTCAAAATTATCTATTATTCAGTGGGAGAGAGAGAAAAGATCAAACAAAACTTAATCAAATGTGTGCGTGTGTTTCAACGTTTGATCATGGACCCCTTGTATTATACTTATTATTATTTTTATTCTTATTATTATTATTTATTTTTATTTTTATTATATTACTATTATCATTAAATTATATATATTTATAATATATATATATTATATATATATACTATATATATGTAATATATATATATATATATATATATTATATCAGTGATTCCCTACCTGGTGTCCGCAAAGGTAATACAAGGGGTCCATGATCAAAGTTGAAATACACGCACACATTTGATCAGTTTTGTTTGATCTTTCTCTCTCTCCCGCTAAATTCGATAATTTTGAAATGAAGTAGGAAGGAAATATAATTCAATTCATATTATGAATGATTAAATAGTAAATACGATTTAGAAAGTGGGAAGATATGTATATATATATATATATATATATAAAGGAAGAGAGAGAGAGAGAGAGAGAGAGAGAGAGAGAGAGAGATTAGGCTCTTTTCAACTTTTTGTTATATTACACATGTTTGTTCTTTAAGTATCAAAGCGAGTACGGTAAACGCATTAGGAAAACTCGACTAGACTGTTAAATAGAATGGAAAATCCTGTCTTGAGATTTTTAAAGGCTGACTGCCGAGTGCTTTCTGGAGCTGGTCTTTTATAAAGGGATCAGCTGGGAGTGTATGTGACAGCTGCAAAATGAAGGGAGGAGGGCCTTGCCGCAAGAGAGAGAGAGAGAGAGAGAGAGAGAGAGAGAGAGAGAGAGACTCATGCACATATCATCAGGTATATTGATGGTAATGAAATTGTGGAATTAGACAGGTAAAGTGTGAATGTGACGGGCTGCAGGTGTTATTTACTTCTCTGGAGCCACCCCTTATCTCGTGGCAAAAGGCTTGAATCAATAGTTAAAGTTGGAAGGCAACAGTGGTTTCTGATATTTCAGTATACACACACACATTCTCTCTCTCTCTCTCTCTCTCTCTCTCTCTCTCTTATATATATATATATATATATATGCAGTATGTTCATGCATATATATTTATATGTATATATACATATATATGTATTTATATATATATATATATATATATATGTATATATATATATATATATATCTATCATCCATAAATCTATATAAGAGTGTGTATCGACCTATGAGTGTGTGAGATAGATAATATTGTGCATGTTTGCAAAAATAAATTGTGCTTTTGTTGACCTAAGCGGGAAAATATGTACCTGGCCGATGGTTAACTGTTGGAAAAGGGGGATAGGGCTGACAGCCTTATTCTTAAAGCTGTCTTTTACTGCTTTTATGCTTACTAATATTTCTCTTTAATTGGTCTGTTTAAAGTTAGTTTCTATATAAAGACACTGAATTTAATCTCTTGTGAAAGCGAAAGCGAAAAGCTAGATTTTTTGCGTTATTTTGAAGAAAGCAAAATAACGGAAATAAAAAGTCCGTTTGGTGTTGAATAGAAAATATTAACTGTTTTTGTAGCCGTAAAAATTAATTTGGTAAAAACGGAATTTTAGAGTTTTATGAATGTTGTTTTGCGCTATTCAAAACCGCGATAAACGGGCTTTGCATTGCCATACGAGATAAGGCCATTTATACCAGCTATTTTGCATTAAAACTTGAGGCAGGAAAATCATTTATTTTTGAGACCTTGTTAAGCGACACACACATATATTTATATATATATATATATATACATACATACATACATACATACATACATACATACATACATATATATATATATATATATATGTGTGTGTATACATATGTATGTATATATATACAGTATATATATATATATATATATACATATACATATATATATTTGTATATATATATATATATATATATATAAATATATGTATTTTTTATTGGTTTTATAAAATCAAAATCAGGTTTTATGCTAATGTTATAACTGAATAAGAACGTGTTGCAATCAACGTAAAATAAAAATATGTACACTCGTGAAAGGAATATTTGCAAAAATTTAATGATGGTTATAATTAAACTTTTTTAGCTTCAGGAAACCATAATAAATAGCCATCGCTGTGATAAATAATTCATTGCTATGTATACCCACGTATTACATAATAAATCGCAGTACAGTCACTTTTATTGGTACTCTATTGGAATATTAAACAACCAAGTTAGCTATAATTAGTTTGATTTATTATACGGGTATTTGTTTCAATTATCATTTTACTTATTTCAACCTTTATTAACAACCCGGAAGACCAAAACTAGAGCAAATAATATATATATATATATATATATATATAAATGCAAATATATATATAAATATATATGTAAATATATATA
>NC_090769.1:28436702-28446702 GCF_036898095.1 Palaemon carinicauda
CGAACATTCCTATTCTATCTTATTTCTCTTCCTTTTGTTTTGTTGAAGTTTGTATAGTTTATAGGAAATATTTATTTTAATGTTGTTACTGTTTCGTTGTTTCATTTCCTCACTGGGCTATTTTCCCTGTTGGAGCCCCTGGGTTTATAGTGTGACGTGCCGAGGAAAAGGTTGTGACTCAAAGACAGGATGCAAGCACTGAGTGAGTTTATTAAAGAACACTCTCCTTTATATACAAAAGCTCAAGGCAACAGGAAATTTCAGGTTCAAAATCAACACCGTTACCATTGAGAAAAACAGACATTATTTTTCAGGTTCTTTTTAGTGCGAGGGGAGAGCGAAGATACAAGCACAAAATGAACTATGTACGATCGTGTGACACACGGTTGGTACGATAGCATCTGCTTTTCTAACTAGGCTTGTAGCTTAGCAAGTAATAGTAATAACAAGAATTCGTAGGAACTCGAAACAAATATCAAGTAAAGCACTAGACATATTTTCCTGTAATATCTGGCGCCTATCGAACAAATTGCCTGATGGATTTTGTGTTCTCGCCGAATTCTTAATAGATATTTATGAAGGCAGAAGACACCTGGACTTTTTCTGGGGAGCGGAGTACTTTCGTGTCGTATTGCGTTTCTGGATGAAATCGGTCTTGTAGCCCATTTCTTGTTTTTTTTAATGTTTTTTTTTTTCATATCTCTCTCTCTCTCTCTCTCTCTCTCCTCTCTCTCTCTCTCTCTCTCCTCTCTCTCTCTCTCTCTCTCTCTCTATAGTATATATATATATATATATATATATATACACACACACACACACACTTACACACACACACTCAGACACATGCACTCACACACGCATACATACACACACACACACACATATATATATATATATATATATATGTATATGTATATATATATACTATATATATATGTATGTATGTATGTATATATATATATATATATATATATATATATATATATATGTATGTATACTGCGGGGAAGTCAATGTAGAACTGAGACAATCAATTTATTGGTTATCTATGTATTTTATTTGAATATCTCTTTGCATAACTATGCAAATAAATTGTCACTAGTAATTCATCTCTTTTCAAGTTGGTCTCCCTGTCAGTCAAGAATATTGTTCAAAAAACTATTTTTTCTTATAAGCCAGTGCTGTTCGTGTCTCACGTTAACCCATTATCATAAGCTAAAGAGGTTTCAAGGACTAATAGAAACCTTAAGCCATTAACGCGAACAAAATGTTGAAAGGATGGTTGAAGGTGGAGCGAGACCCACTTTTTATAAAGCATCTCTGCAAATTGACTTTTAAGCTTTTGGTGTCCTCAGAGAGAGAGAGAGAGAGAGAGAGAGAGAGAGAGAGAGAGATAGAGAGGGGGGGGGGGGTCTTACACGCGATCGTGTTATTAGAGTTTCCTTTGGGAAACTCTTTTTCAGATCTTTCGTAGAAGACAAAAAGATGAGGATCTTGCGACACGAATCCATTCGTGAGTGCTTGGAGGATGGGAAGTTCTAAGAATTGTGGAAGTGGAAGGATACGAAGAATTGTAATGTTTTGCAGGAGGAAATTCACGGAATCAAGTAATTTTTATAAATATTGAGGGATTGTTTTTCATATTTAGTAATTCATAAAAATTATATTTTTATTATTTGCTAAGCTACAACCCTAGATGGAAACGCAGGATGCTACAAGCCTCGGGCTCCAACAGGGAAAATAGCCCAGGGAAGAAAGGAAGCAAGGACAAAAAATATTTTAAGAATAGTACATACATACATATACCAAGGCACTTCCCCCAATTTTTGGGGGGTAGCCGACATCAAAAAATGAAACAAAAACAAAAAAGGGGACCTCTACTCTCTACGTTCCTCCCAGCCTAACAAGGGACTCAACCGAGTTCAGGCTGGTACTGCTAGGGTGCCACAGCCCACCCTCCCACATTATCCACCACAGATGAAGCTTCATAATGCTGAATCCCCTACTGCTGCTGAATAGTAACAACAATAAAATAAATATTTCCTCTATAAACTGTAAAAAACCTTTAACAAAACTATTGGAAGAGAAATAAGATAGAATAGTGTGCCCGAGTTTTACCCTCAAGCAAGAAAACTCTAACCCAAGAAAGTGGAAGACCATGGTACAGAGGCTATGGCACTACCGTAGACTAGAGGACAATGGTTTGGTTTTGGAGTGTCCGTCTCCTAGAGGAGCTTCTTACCATAGCTAAAGAGTCTCTTCTACCCTTACCAAGAGGAAAGTGGCCACTGAACGATTACAGTGCTGTAGTTAACCCCTTGGATGAAGAAGAATTGTTTGATAATCTCAGTGTTGTCAGGTGTACGAGGACAGAGGAGAATATGTAAAGAATAGGCCGGACTAGTCTGTGTATGTGTAGGTAAAGGGAAAATAAACCGTAATCAGAGAAAAGGATCCAATGTAGTACTGCCTGGCTAGTCAAAAGACCCAATAACTCTCTAGCGGTAGTATCTCAATGGGTGGCTGGTGCCTTAGCCAACCCTTCTTCCTTAGCATGACAATATTTATTTTTCAGCATCTTTTTCCACTTGCAAACGCTTTTCTAACTTTCAAATGAATTTTTACCCCTTCGTTTTACTATTGCAAATTTCTTCTGGTAATTTCATGTTTGAATTTCCTTATTTAAGCAAAGTTTTACAACTTTCCTGTATTTATTTTTATTTTGCTGAACTTTGTAAGACTTTGAAGGGGAATTTAAACGTGTCATGTACATTAAGTGTAATGATATTTATTAAATTGTTACATCAGCAAAACGTTAAGAAACTGTAAACGTTTATTAAACTTAAAAAGAAAATGTTTGATATAAATCATATTATGAAAAAGAAATGCAATTAATGTTTGCGAAGACACTTAGATAACATATTTTCCAAAGAACACCATGAAGTAATTATCCGACAAAAAGTAAAAAAAAAAAAAAAAAAAAAAAAAATTTAAACGACTTTGAGAATTTCCCCAGTATATGCGGGAATCATTAATTTATATAAAAAAACCTAGATTACCCGTTAATGTGTTGCAACATGATTAAGTTGCCGGTCTCGCCCCTCGGCCAATGAACTCTTCAGTATAGTATTTCCCCTCTTCCATTTTCTGTAGATTTGCTCATAAAAGGGGAACAGTGAAGCATTTTATCGCCAGGGCAAAGCGAGACGAGGTTACAGGAAATGATAGGATGGACCGGGGTTGATTAATGGAATCTTTGATTGGGGAGGTTAGATGGAGTGGGAGATTGGTAGAAGGTTCATAAAGGGAAACTCTGATTGGGGAGGATTTATGGAATGTGAGATTGGGATTAGGTTGGCAAAAAGAAAATTTGAAGATGAGGTTGGCGAAATGTAAAGTTGGAAGGAGGTTAATAAATGGAAACCAGGGCTGTGAGGTTACATGCAATGAGAAGTTGGAATGAGGTTGACAATAGGGAAATTTTAATGAGCTTGAGGAGGTTAATTACTGGATAGAGAAGAGGTGAGGGTTACCCAAGTTTTTAAATTGAACAGGAATGGGAAAAGTTGTAATTAGCAATGAAGGGCTCAGATGTGGTTGAAGAGATGGAGGTGGACGGGGATTGGAAGCATCAAATAAGGTAAATGGAAAAGTGGACGAGGTGGAAAAGTTTCTTTTAGATGGTCAATAAGGTTCGTCGATATGGAAATATGGGGATTTTGGTCCTGGAAGGATTGTTTGATATGTTTTTAGATTGTCATACTTCGTGTAGGACACGTGGTCTTGTGTTGGCAGCCTATAGCCTAGAAGGATGCTAAAGAGATGTAGAGGGGGCCAAGGTAAAGTTGTTCTTTTGAAGGGAAAAAAGTAAAAAGAAAAAATAATAATAACTGAACGAAAAGTTTTTGATGAGATGAAATAATTAAAAGCAGGTTACAGGTGAATGCAAATAAGGTATGAAAAGAAATGTATATGAGAATAAAAAGATTTTAAACTTTCTTTGAATGGTGTACTCAAATCGAGAAAAAATTTTAGATTTTTTAAGAGAATAAAAGGTTAGATACATTTTATACGTTTGGAAATAAGGCAAAATGAGAAGCTGATGAGGTAATGTTGAGTATATTAGAGAGAAAAATAATTATGACAGTTCAAAAGAGGTTGGAGGTGAATGAACAGTCTGTTAATCTTGAAGTGATGAGGACAAGAGGTAGCATGACAAGAGGGACCTCTAGATGATGGTAAAGAAACTAAATGAGACACGAAGAATTCTTTCGTGAGAAATTAAATTATAAATACCAATGCGAAACATGAAAACTTTGAAGTAGAAAAAGTAAGAACAAGAACATTAAAACGAGAATGGGAAGTTTAGCAGATTGTGAGAGAAGGTCACACGAGAACAGAATGTTCAAAACTACACAATTATAAGGCACAGTTCACCCTGTCTCAGCGACACGCATAAGGTCACGGGGCTAGTCCCAGAATCAATGTTTGCCCCCTGAAATGGATGTGTTTGTCGACGTGATGCAAAGCATCATTTATCTGGATATGTGACGGCAATTTCACCTCATTAAGTTCTGGGAGGGAGGTGGTAGGACCCGGGCTAGGTAGCATCCCCGAAGTTTCTCTCGAATTCCCTGCTTCCTCACGTTGCTGTGCAACTAGCTAAATTGGGGTGCCAGGAGGATAGGCCACCGTTTATTATACAACATAAATATTTAGTGCTTTTTATGCCGAACAATTATAACGATCAAGACACATAAGATTGGTGGAGTAAATGAAAAATGAGACACGAAGAGGAAAGGAGACGGGTGGGAGAAAATTAATTTACAAAGATTTTCTTCAAATATAAAGGGTTCAATTAAAGGCAGGTCCGAGATTAAACGATGTTCAAATCCAAGTTGATAACTGAACAGGGTACCTACACATGCATATATATATATATATATATATATATATATATATATAATATATATATATATATATGTGTGTGTGTGTGTGGAGTGTGTGTGTGTGTGTGTGTGTGTACTGTGAAAATCAAAAGGTAAACGTGATGCTCGAATACAAAAGAACCACAGGGAAAGTGAAAATAGGAAATATAATACGTACCTCTCCCAGACTTTTTACTTAATCTATAATTTTCTTATTTTAATTTTCCTTGTGGTTCTTTTGCTCACACACACACACAAATATATATATATATATATATATATATATATAAATATTATATATATATATATATATATATATACATATAATGTATATATATATATATATATATATATATATATATATATATATATATATATATATATATATATATATATATATATATATATACAGCATATCCTATTCTGAGTGGGGATACTTTAGCGTGATGAAAAGGTTTACGAATTGCCATAATCATCAAAGCTGCACTAGTCAGCGGCACCCATACTAGCTTGGTTTGCTGTGAGTGATCAGACGAGAATCCCCCACCATCATCAATTGGCAGTGGCCAGCGTGGTGACTAGAAACGGCTGTATTTATTGTTGTATAAAGTGTTTATGTGTGTATGAGTAAAATGTAAATACCAATACGATGTAACTGTTCGAACACGTATTAGATGTTTACACTTGTGTAAATACTCATACCTACAATGCAGTTTACACATGTCACAGCTGAATATCCTTATCACATATTCAACTATATTCCTCTGGTTATTTTCAAGTTTTTATAGTTTATATGTGAAAGATTTATTGTTTGAGGGTACACTCGGGTACACTGTCGTATCTAGTTTCTCTTTTCTTGTTTGTTATAGTTTTTAAAGTTTATATAGGAAATATTCATTTTAATGTTGTTACTATTCTTAAATTAATTTAATTTTTTCCATATTTCCTTTCCTCACTGAGCTATTTTCCCTGTTGGAGCCCCTGGGCTTATAGCATACAGCTTTTCCAACTAGGGTTGTAGCTTAGCATTTCATAATAATAATAATAATAATAATAATAATAATAATAATAATAAATAATAATAATATTATTATTATTCTTAAACTTCTTTTAGTTTTTCCTTATTTCCTTTCCTCACTGGGCTATTTTCCCCTGTTGGAGCCCTTGGGCTTATAGCATCCTGCTTTTCCAACAGGGTTGTAGCTTAGCAAGCAATAATAATAATAATAATAATAATAATAATAATAATAATATCGCAGTCAATCATGCTCTAGCCGTGAAACGTGTTACAACTATGCCCCCGAAATTATGCTAATTCGTTATGTTTACTATGCAAATTGTTTTGTAATCCTTATCCTTTGTAACACAACTTACATAGATTTGTGTGGATTTACATACTTTCTGACTGGTATTAAACGAAGAACTTTCATCTCCTATTTGTATTGCAAAGCAATATTTACATCTTATGAGTTTTCCTTTTGTAACTCATTACGTTAACAATATATGCTATGCGCCATATATTCATTACGATTCAGAATATAAACTAAATGTGAAATGATAGAAAGTTTTCTATCTATTCTCTCTCTCTCTCTCTCTCTCTCTCTCTCCTCTCTCTCTCTCTCTCTCGTCTCTCTCTCTCTCTCTCTCTCTCTCTCTTTCTCTCTCATGATAGAAAGTTTTCTATTCTCTCTCTCTCTGCTCTCTCTCTCTCTCTCTCTCTCCTCTCTCTCTCTCTCTCTCCTCTCTCTCTCTCTCTCTCTCTAGAAAGTTTTCTATTCTCTCTCTCTCTCTCTCTCTCTCTCTCTCTCTCTCTCTCTCTCTCTCTCTCTCTCTCTCTCTCTCTCTCTCTCCAGATTGTTTTCACGGCAAAGCAGCTTAGCCAGAAGGATCTGGTTTCTTTTCAGGATCGTTCTCGCATCTAATCAAATTCCTGGTTTTTTTAATTTGCATTTCATAAGATCATCTCTATGGTTTTAATTTACCTTTTACCTTCGGTTACCGTCTCACCTACCTGAAGACTTTTCTTAGCTTTTAGTATTTTCTGCCTATTTTTATCATTATTTTTGGTTTTATTTGAAATATTATTAGTTGTGGTTTATCACTTTGATGATATGTATTCAATGTAATATTGTCATTAACCTTACAGTTTTATTATGATGTAATATCTTAGTGATTTTTCATGTACATTTCCCTTCAATCCAGGTCATATGATTTTCAACGAATGCTGAATCACCACTAAAGGTAGTAGGTTGGCCAGGGCACCAGCCACCCGTTGAGATACTACCGCTACCCGCTAGAGAGTTATAGGGCCCTTTGACTGGATCCTTCTCTGGTTACTGTTAATTTTCCCTTTGCCTACACACACACACATCGAATAGTCTGGCCTATTCTTTACATAATTCTCCTCTGTCCTCATACACTTGACAACAATAAGATTACCAAACAATTCTTCACCCAAGGGATTAACTACTGCACTGTAATTGTTCAGTGGCCACTTTCCTCTTGGTAAGGGTAGAGAGACTCCTTAACTATATAGGCTATGGTAAGCAGCTCTTCTAGGAGAAGGACACTCCAAATCAAACCATTGATCTCTAGTCTTGGGTAGTGCCATAACCTCTGTACCATGGCCCCTTTCCACTGTCTTGGGGTTGGAGTTCTCATTGCTTGAGGGTACACTCGGGCACACTTTTCTACTATTTCTCTTACTCATGTTTTGTTAAAGTTTTTATAGTTTATATAGGAGGTATTTATTTTAATGTTACTGTTCTTGAAAAATTTTATTTTTCCTTGTTTCCTTTCCTCACTGGGCTATTTTCCTGTTGGAGCCCCTGGGGTCTTATAGCATCCTGCTTTTCCAACTAGGGTTATAGCTTAGCAATTAATAATAATAATAATGATAATAATATCTTTTAAACTTTCCTTGAAAAGCACCTTTTATAGAAGACTAATAACTTTCATAACACTACACTATGGCTATTTTTCTAATACTCTTTTTATTAAATTTCATTAAAGGAATTTTTATTAATATCGGTCTGCATGATTTATTCCTTTGTTTAATTCTTAGTACATAACAGGTATTTCAATATGAAAATCAGTTTGAGTGGCAGTATCATCTTCATTAAGGTAAAAGCTCTGTTATCAAGACTGTATCATCAATAGGGAAATGTGATGGATAAAAAAAAAAAAAAAGGATGACAAAGGCAGCTTCACATGTTAAGACCTCTTGTGTATTTGTTTGAATAATAGTATGTATGTAAATGTTGATTCAATTTATCTCCTGCGCTCCATAGAATGTCCAACAAGAAATGGCTGTGACGGGTAACGCGTTTTACATAATGGCATAATCACCCTGTTTTTCAGAGCCACTCAAGAAAATGAGAAATGTGTTTACACTGTCTCACCGCGTCTGAAAAGAAAAGAGAATAATACATATCGGCCAATAAAAAGATAAATAGTTCCACTCTATTTTGTTTTTTATTAGAGTTTGTAATAGAGCATTATACGGGCCATCATTGGAAATAGCCCCACACGTCAGAGGAAATATGTGTGACATCTTTCTTCGCCTGTCTCCAGTGGGGGAATTATTATGGCAGAGCATATGGGGGAGGGGAGGGGGTCTAAGGGGTAGCCATCTAAAGTAAATAATATTAAGGAAGATACCATACTATGTAGCACGGCGACACTATCCTTTTATTTTTTTTTCTTTGTTTATATTTTCCCACCGCTTCCTCGACGCCCACGGATTGAAGGTATTGGCGCCAGAGGCGAAGCCTTCAAAGTAGGGCGGAAAGGGAAATTGGCGACGAGACGTGACAGCTACGAGTCAGTCGCGCAGACAGAAAAATAAAGCGGTTTTTATTTCACCGCTACTTAGCTGATAAATGAGAGGAGAGATCATAATAAGCTAGTTTATGGAGAGAGAGAGAGAGAGAGAGAGAGAGAGAGAGAGAGAGAGAGAGAGAGAGAGAGAGAGAGAGAGAGAGAAGGCTGGGGGTTGGGGGAAAAATTTCATAGGTATGATACAAAACATTTTCCCCTTGTTTAAAAATAGACTTGAAACTCTATACCTTCAAGTGTCAACACATTGTATATACCCATTTTATAACGGGGTATTATGTTGGGCAACAGTAACACTCACACATACACACACCAAAAAAAAAAAAAAAAAAAAAGCACAACTCGTTATGATGAATGCATCCCTGTCATACGCCCGACTGCAGACCACCTTCTCTGTGATCGCATGAGACGCGCTCAAGTCTCTAATGAGTTGAGAATTAAGAGTGAGGCAGCACTCATCCTTTAAGATAAAGAGAGAATGGCAGAACCCACTGAAAGTTATTATGGCTCCCGCTCTCCTGGCGCCAACCTTATTTTCCATGTCATAATCCTTACCTGAAACTGACTGTCAACAATTATTCTGTACATTGAACCATTGCCCTAGTTAATTTTACCAGTTGTTTGCGCAGTTCAAACTTCTTGGGCGTCTGAATAAACTGAATAACAATTCATCTTCTGATTAACTTGGTGACATTTCAGTCCGAATTAACATGGTAACGAGTTGGTGATAATTAAACTCTGAATTATTTGGTATCACTACAGTTTATGAATGCACTTGCTGATAATTCTTATTTTGAATTTATTTGATAGCATTTCGACAACTGAATAACTTGGAAAGTAATACATTGTATAATTTTACCAGTTATTTTTAGTAGTTCAAACTTCTTGGGCGTCTGAATTAACTGAATAACAATTCATCTTCTGAATTAACTTGGTGACATTCCAGTACGAATTAACATGGTAACAAGTTGGTGATAATTCAATTCTGAATTAATTCTGGTATCACTACAGATTCTGAAAGCACTTGGTGATAATTCATCTTCTGAATTTATTTGATAGAATTTCAACAACTAAATTAACTTGGTAACAGTTAAATTAACATAGTAAAACTTCATCTGAAAAAAAAAATGTTAAACTTCAGCATCTGAAATAACGTAGTTAACACTTCACCATCTGAATTAATTGGCACTGTTTCAGGTATTTGTTTACCTTGGTAACACTTCTGCCTCTTAATCAA
>NC_090769.1:28451702-28459202 GCF_036898095.1 Palaemon carinicauda
AAAGTTTCGCTATCGAAATTGGGGAGAGAGAGAGAGAGAGAGAGAGAGAGAGAGAGATGCTCGGAAAGTTTCGCTATCGAAATTGGGGAGAGAGAGAGAGAGAGAGAGAGAGAGAGAGAGAGAGAGAAAGTTTAGCTATCAAAATCGGGGAAAAAGAGATTGAAGTTTGTCCATGAAACAAAATACTCTCTCGCAGATCAGACCCAAAAGAACTTGCAAAATGTTTGCAAAATTTGTTCTCGCTTAAGTCGTAAGACGATGCGGTAGGTCTGCCCTGTCTTCGCCCGCCTCCGGCGTCGGCTATAATATTTCTTTGTTTTTCCACCTTGATTCGAATCCCGTTTTTGTCTTATTTTAATACTATTTATTTTCTTTTTTAATTTATCTTTTTTATTCAATGGTAAGGAATGTTATAATGCTGTTTATTTTTCTTTTCCTTCCTTATTTGCATTCATTGTTTCTCTTTTTCTTTAATCACTAGTAAGGAATATAATGTTTATTTTTCCTTTTTTCTTCCTTATTTAACTTCTTTACTTCTTTGTTTTTCTTTACCAACTAGTATGGATTATTATTATACTGTTTATTTTTTTCCTTTCTTATTTACCTTCTTTATTTCTCTTTTTGTATCCACTAGTAAGGAATATTAAAATAATTTATATTTTCCTTTTTTCTTCATTTGCCTTCTTTATTTCTCTCATTTTCTTTACCCACCAGAAAGGAATATTATTATACTGTATATTTTCTTTTTATCCTCATTATTTAGCCTCTTCATTTCTCTTTTTGTATCCATTAGTAAGGAATATCATAATAAAGATTATTTTCCGTTTTTCTCCTTATTTGCCATCTTTCTCTTTTTCTTTCCTCAGTAGTAACGAAATGGTTATACGTAGATAAGAATTTGGTAAATTATATTATTTCGTCTAAATTTGAGATGATCTATAAAGTGAGCTGGCCCAGAACGAACACGGAGGTCCCCCGTTCGAATTCAGGCTAAATATATGATTCTCTGTGAGTCAGGTGTGCAATTTTAGTCTATTCGCAGTGATGGATGGGCTCTCTCTCTCTCTCTCTCTCTCTCTCTCTCTCTCTCTCTCTGTAGTTTTTTCACATGAAATATTCACCACAGTTTTTTTTCATATGAAATATTCAATAAAGTTTTTTTCACATGAAATATTCACTTTAGTTTTTTTCCTCATGAAATATTCACTTTAGTTTTTTTTCCTCATGAAATATTCACTTTAGTTTTTTTCCTCATGAAATATTCACTATAGTTTAGATTTGCAAGTGCTGTTTTTATTCATGATTTTTTTGCTAGATTTGAGATTATTGTAGCACCATTTTTATTCTTATTGTTCATTTTCCACCTTGATTTTGAGAGAGAGAGAGAGAGAGAGAGAGAGAGAGAGAGAGAGAGAGAGAGAGAATTTTCATTTAGTTTCAACGTAAAAACGCCAAGTGGTCGTTGTTGCAGAAAGACAAAGTGGTGGGATTTTTTTTATTCTGAATACTTGTATTTTAACTATTATGTATTTTTTTTCTGTCTGACATTGCGACTTGAAATTGCGTTGTTGTCACACTTGAGGCTTCACTTACGCTGTGATGATGCTGTAAGGAATGGTACTGTTTTTCAGAATAATGTTATTCGAACACAATATCTTCGAATCAAGTTTTTAGAAGTTTCCGTTATTCTTGTTTGTCGTTGTTTTTTAAACAACACATACAATACTGTATATACTTGTACAGGCATAAACGGGCATATTTTCCAGTCAGTGACTCTTTTACTACTACTACTACTACTACTACTACTACTACTACTACTACTACTACTAATAATAATAATAATAATAATAGTAATAATAATAATAATGATAATAAGGATTATTATTATTATTATTATTATTATTATTATTATTTCCTTTGCTACAAAATACATTTATTATTTCCCTGGAACTTCAGAGGTCAAAGGTTCAAATCCCCAAGGTTTAAAGTCCACTCATAAATGGCTGAGGCAAGGGACAGTGACAATACCCTAGAAGGGCCTAGACTAGGGGTGGGCAAACTTTTTTGTGCAAGGGCCACATTTTGAAATTCACAAATTGAAAGGGCCGTGTATTATATTAAGTAAAATCATCAAGATTTAAGATAGCCAAAAGAAAAGGCATTTAAAGAAAAAAATAATTACTTTTTTGAAAATTGATGTTTTAAAGTAGAAACTTCACATGAAACACATTTATTTGAAAAAACAAAGTAACGCGATACGTAACAGAATAATGTCAATGAGAATGATGCATCGGACTGCGGTCATTTACCAGTTTGTTAAAGTTAAGTGTCAAGTTGCTTGTGCTAATCCTTAACATTGCCGGAATATTCAAGTGTTTGAGAAGTGATCTGATCTTTGACTTGTTAACTTTTATTACAGAGAAAGTCTGCTCACAAATGTAAGTTGATGCAAACAACAGAAACATCTTTCTTGCAAATTTCTTCAGATTTTGAAACCTTTCTGAGGACAGAGATGCATAAAACCCAACCATTGATTAACTTTCAAACATCCTTGTCAAAGAGTTGCTTACAAATCAATCAGTTTCATCGGTAGTTCTTCAGTAGGTGTTTCAATGGCACAGGGCAAAAGGTGAGCTGAGCAAATCGAGCTTTCCTTCAAGCTAATTTTCTGATAAATTTCCCTTTTAAAGCCATATATAGAGAGTGTCTAGGCTCTAGACACTAACCATATATTCATATGTTCAGCGGCAAAGCCCCCTTTCCATCCAAGCTAGGACCAGGGAGGGTTAGGCAATGACTGCTGATGACTCAATAGAAAGACCTATGGGCTACCCTTAAACCCCCATCCTTAGCTCAAAAGGATGGTGAAGTTAGAGACACTACAAGAAACTATCGAGCCTGAGTTCGACTCGAACCCCAGTCCGGCAGATCATCAAGCAGGGACGTTTCCAATTAGCTAAGTTTATATTACCTGCCTCTTGCCGATCACTTTTGTCCATCATTTGGCGTCAATGGATTTTATTTTCTCCCTCTTTGGTGTCGTAAATACGGTAAAAACCTCGGGTGTCATTCCACGATGTCACTGTCGATTTGACAGGATCGGATCTCGATGGACGCTTCTCATTTTACCATCGCTGATGACGCCAGTATTTCATTTCGCTTGGCACCTGGTCCTGTAGATCGGGCACCCTTTTTTAACGCAAGTCTCTCTCTCTCTCTCTCTCTCTCTCTCTCTCTCTCTCTTGTTAACCTGAAACGCCGCTGAAGGCACAGATGTCATGATATTTGGTTTCTTTCAAAGCAATCTCTTCACGTCTCCACAACCCTGATGTAGCAATAATAGGGTAGCGTAATTTATGGCGATGTCTCTCTCTCTCTCTCTCTCTCTCTCTCTCTCTCTCTCTCTCTTGTTAACCTGAAACGCCGCTTAAGGCACAGATGTCCTGATATTTGGTTTCTTTCAAAGCAATTTCTTCGCGTCTTCACAACCCTGATGTAGCAATAATGGGGTAGCGTAATTTATGGCGTTGTGTGTGTTACACACACACACTCTCTCTCTCTCTCTCTCTCTCTCTCTCTCTCTCGTAAGTCTATTATATCTAGCATGCATAAGATTGTATCAATACGCGTAGATTGAAAGGAATTCTTTTGGTAATCGTCTGTAGAATTAGAAGAAGAATTAAATTAGTGAAATTAAGAGAAATAAATCAGAATTGTAATTCAATATTTACTCCTTCAAAGAAAATTTCAATAACTTTAGAGCAGAGTCGAAGTGATAATTTGTTAAACTTTGATAAATCCCAAAGTTGCCATTTTGTGGCCAATTCTTCAGTCTTTTTAAAGCGTGAGGCAAAAAGTGGAACGAAACACAAGGGAGGGTTATCCACAAGAGAATTTTAACGTCAACAGGAGACAGAATCTTTGGATTCATCGTGTGATGGTGCCACCATGTCAGGCTTTTAACTTTTCATCACTGTGGATTTTTTGTTTTGTTTTTTTTAACTGTCATCCTGAGTGCGTCACCTGATGACGGTATGAAATGATTAATGTCATGGTTTATGCCCTGGCTCTCTCTCTCTCTCTCTCTCTCTCTCTCTCTCTCTCTCTTGTTAACCTGAAACGCCGCTTAAGGCACAGATGTCATGATATTTGGTTTCTTTCAAAGCAATCTCTTCGCGTCTTCACAACCCTGATGTAGCAATAATTCATCCATCCATATACCAAAGGCACTTCCCCAATTTTGGGGGGTAGCCGACATCAACAAGAACAAAACAAAAAAAGGGGACCTCTACTCTCTATGTTCCTCCAGCCTAACCAGGGACTCAGCCGAGTTCAGCTGGTACTGCTAGGGTGCCACAGCCCAACCTCCCACATTTCCACCACAGATGAAGCTTCATACTGCTGAGTCCCCTACTGCTGCTACCTCCGCGGTCATCTAAGGCACCGGAGGAAGCAGCAGGGCCTACTGGAACTGCGTCACAATCGCTCGCCACTCATTTCTATTTCTAGCACGCTCTCTTGCCTCTCTCACATCTATCCTCCTATCACCCAGAGCTTTCTTCACACCATCCATCCACCCAAACCTTGGCCTTCCTCTTGTACTTCTCCCATCAACTCTTGCATTCATCACCTTCTTTAGCAGACAGCCATTCTCCATTCTCTCAACATGGCCAAACCACCTCAACACATTCATATCCACTCTAGCCGTTAACTCATTTCTTACACCCGTTCTCACCCTCACCACCTCGTTCCTGACCCTATCTACTCGAGATACACCAGCCATACTCCTCAGACACTTCATCTCAAACACATTCAATTTCTGTCTCTCCATCACTTTCATTCCCCACAACTCCGATCCATACATCACAGTTGGTACAATCACTTTCTCATATAGGACTCTCTTTACATTCATGCCCAACCCTCTATTTTTTACTACTCCCTTAACTGCCCCCAACACTTTGCAACCTTCATTCACTCTCTGACGTACATCTGCTTCCACTCCACCATTTGCTGCAACAACAGACCCCAAGTACTTAAACTGATCCACCTCCTCAAGTAACTCTCCATTCAACATGACATTCAACCTCGCACCACCTTCCCTTCTCGTACATCTCATAACCTTACTCTTACCCACATTAACTCTCAACTTCCTTCTCTCACACACCCTTCCAAATTCTGTCACTAGTCGGTCAAGCTTCTCTTCTGTGTCTGCTACCAGTACAGTATCATCCGCAAACAACAACTGATTTACCTCCCATTCATGATCATTCTCGTCTACCAGTTTTAATCCTCGTCCAAGCACTCGAGCATTCACCTCTCTCACCACTCCATCAACATACAAGTTAAACAACCACGGCGACATCACACATCCCTGTCTCAGCCCCACTCTCACCGGAAACCAATCGCTCACTTCATTTCCTATTCTAACACATGCTTTACTACCTTTGTAGAAACTTTTCACTGCTTGCAACAACCTTCCACCAACTCCATATAACCTCATCACATTCCACATTGCTTCCCTATCAACTCTATCATATGCTTTCTCCAGATCCATAAACGCAACATACACCTCCTTACCTTTTGCTAAATATTTCTCGCATATCTGCCTAACTGCAAAAATCTGATTCATACAACCCCTACCTCTTCTAAAACCCCCCTGTACTTCCCAGATTGCATTCTCTGTTTTATCCTTAATCCTATTAATCAGTACTCTACCATACACTTTTCCAACTACACTCAACAAACTAATACCTCTTGAATTACAACACTCATGCACATCTCCCTTACCCTTATATAGTGGTACAATACATGCACAAACCCAATCTACTGGTACCATTGACAACACAAAACACACATTAAACAATCTCACTAACCATTCAATTACAGTCACACCCCCTTCCTTCAACATCTCAGCTTTCACACCATCCATACCAGATGCTTTTCCTACTCTCGTTTCATCTAGTGCTCTCCTCACTTCCTCTATTGTAATCTCTCTCTCATTCTCATCTCCCATCACTGGCACCTCAACACCTGGAACAGCAATTATCTCTGCCTCCCTATCATCCTCAACATTCAGCAAACTTTCAAAATATTCCGCCCACCTTTTCCTTGCCTCCTCTCCTTTTAACAACCTTCCATTTCCATCTTTCACTGTCTCTTCAATTCTTGTGCCGGCCTTTCTTACTCTTTTCACTTCTTTCCAAAACTTCTTCTTATTCTCTTCATATGACTGACCCAGTCCCTGACCCCACCTCAGGTCAGCTACCTGTAGCAATAATGGGGTAGCGTAATTTATGATTGTGCCTGTTGATCTCTCTCTCTCTCTCTCTCTCTCTCTCTCTCTCTCTCTCTTGTTAACCTGAAACGCCGCTTAAGGCACAGATGTCATGATATTTGGTTTCTTTCAAAGCAATTTCTCCGCGTCTTCACAACCCTGATGTAGCAATAATGGGGTAGCGTAATTTATGATGGTGTCTCTCTCTCTCTCTCTCTCTCTCTCTCTCTCTCTCTCTCTCTCTCTCGTAAATCTATTATCTCTAGCGTGCCTAAAATTGTATCAATACGCGAACATTGATAGGAATTCTTTTGGTAATCGCCTTTGTAAAATTAGGAAGAAGAATTAAATTAGTGAAATTAAGAGAAATAAATCAGAATTGTCATTCAAAATTTACCGCTTCAAAGAAAATTCAAATAACTTTAGAGCAGAGTCGAAGTAATGATTTGATAAACTTTGATAAATCCCAAAGTTGCCATTTTGTGGCCAACTCTCAGTCTTTTAAAGCGTGAGGCAAAAGGTGGAACGAAACACAAGGGAGGATTATTCACAAGAGAATTTTAACGTCAAAAGGAGACAGAATCTTTGGATTCATCGTGTGATGGTGCCACCAGGTCAGGCTTTTAACTTTTCATCACTAAGGATTTTTTTATTTTTTTTTTTTAACTGTCATCCTCAGTGCGTCACCTGATGACGGTATGAAATGATTAATGTCATGGTTTATGCCCTGGCTCTCTCTCTCTCTCTCTCTCTCTCTCTCTCTCAACCTGTGGAAATAACAAAACCAAGATTAGGTGAAGGTGAAAGGGCGCAAAGCGGTAAAGTTATTGCATATATTTATATATCTTTTCAATACTATTTTTACCATTATTATTATTATTATTATTATTATTATTATTATTATTATTATTATTATTATTATATTGAATTGCAGTGTGTTATTGCAACAACACTGAAGTATACAGTAAATCCCAACTATAAGAATATTCGACTTATAGAAAGTAACATTTATATTTATTGAATATGAATGAAAGGTATATACTGTAAATAGAAGTTTCCCTTCAATATTAATAGATTATAAAGTATTATTAAATGATTGGGATTTAGGTTTTAAATGTTAAGGTTATGGGGATGTTGGGATTTAAAGGTCAAGGTTATGGAATTGTTGGTTCAAAGGTCAAGGTTAGGAGGATAGTAAGGTTCAAAGTTCTAGGTTATGTGGCTGT
>NC_090769.1:28469202-28484202 GCF_036898095.1 Palaemon carinicauda
TGTGGACCCACCACCTTCTCCAATATCTTTTCCTGAGAAGCCACAAACTCTTTGGATGTATATCCTCATGTGGAAATAAAAGCCTCTTTGAATACATCAAACCAATTCAGTTTTTTATGTGTTCTTTGTCCAGTGCTCTGAGCTCTTTCCTTTGTTTTGAAAAGTAGTGATTAACAAAGGCTAATCTCTCTCTCTCTCTCTCTCTCTCTCTCTCTCTCTCTCTCCAACGAACAAATGTTTACTAATGTTAGTTATTTTTTGTTTATCTAAAGGGATGTAATCATGACTTAATAAGCCAACTTTTATAATTTAGGAATATTTAAAACACTTCATTGTATATTTTTTATCTTTAAATATATCTTTAATCGTGGGTCCCTGATATATATATATATATATATATATACATATATATATACATATACGTATATATACATACATACACATATACACATATGTATATATATATATATATATATATTGAGAAAGAGAGAGAGAGAGAGAGAGAGAGAGAGAGAGAGAGAGAGAATCTCGCAGCTTTCTTCACGTTCCAGTCAGCCTCTTCAGCTGATGAATCACAACTAACTTCTTCTTCTTTTTCTTCTTCTTCTTCTTCTGTTCTAAGTTCTATCACTTTGGTGGAATCGTTTGATAAAAAACTTCGATAAGATCTTTGATTGCTTTCCCATAAAGCTGGTTGATTGATCCATCTCTGGGAAAACGTAATTACTTTTATTGGGGGGCGGGTGGGGAGGGGGGTTTACCAATTACGTTGCCTTTTGAGCTTGTTAGTAATTAAGAACCGAAAATGAATGATGGTGGGTCGTACAATCGACTTTTGATTAAACGATTTTGAATAAAAAAATAGGAATTTCAAGGTTTAGCTTTTGAGAAATTGTTGCAGTTGTTATTTCCTTTTCTAGTAATGGTTTACTTTTCTTGATATATCTATATATATATATATATATATATACATATATATATATATATATATATCTATACATATATATATATATATATATATATGTGTTTTTATTATGATGTTTGGGTGTGTGCAAGTATATATGTAAATATTACTATACAAAACCGTACTAAACACACACATATATATGTATATATATATATATATATATACATACAAACACGCACACATACGCACACACACACACACACACACATATATATATATATATATATATGTCAGCACAAGAGTTAAGTGGAAGAGTTTCTAAAAAAGATCAAGGAAAACTATCAGAAAACACAGAAAATCTAATAATGAAAAGATTGGAAATGAGGATAAAATCCAAGAGATGAAATAGAATTAGCAGAACTATCCAAAAATATAAACAGATAAATAAACCAAGATATGTGTAAACCCAATCAGACCAAAATTGAGGAAACATTAAAGGAAGAAGCATCAAATTGATGGAAAGAAGTCTTGGAACAGGGCCCTAACAGATGTTTGGTTTAAAGGATTAAAAGAGAAATATCCACAATAGAGATGGAGTGATAAAAATTGCAGAGGATTCCTATACAATGCTATACAATAATGATATAATGAATAACTTCTCCTTTAGAAATAATGGAACACATGAGCCGATACCAGGCGTAACACTAGGAGAAATATGGATAGCATTAAAAGGCATGAAAGAGGCACAGCAGCAGGAGAAGATGATCTAACAAGTAATTCGATAATAGATGGAGGAGATTTAAAAGTAGTAAAACTGGCTGAAATCCACACCAAATGTCTGCAAGAATGCTCTATACCTACAGCTTAGAAAAACTTTATCTTTATACTAATTCACAAAAAGGGAGACAAAAGATCTGAATAATTACCGCCCAATAAGTTTACTTTCCGTAATATATGAAATATTTACAAAGATCATATTGGTCCGAATAGAAAGACAAGTAGACTTTCATCAACCAAGAGAGCAGGCAGGAATTAGAAGTGGATGTTCAACAACTGAACATATCCTTGCAATTAACCAGCAAATGGAAAAATCAACAGATTATGACAAAACACTATGAATGGCATTTATGGACTATGAGAAAGCTTTTGATTTTATCAAAACATCGGCGGTAATGGAAGCCCTTCGAAAGTAAGGAATAGAAGAATCTTATTTTAAAACACTTGAAGATGTCTATACAGGAAGTACGGCAATCCTAAAACTACATAAAGATAGTGAGAAAATTCCAATTGTGAAAGGAGTCAGACATGGAGACCCCATCTCTCCTGAATTATTCACAGCGTGCCTAGAAGAAGCATTTAAGAATTTATACTGGAAAAATGTTGGAATTTATATTAATGGGGAATAACCCAACAATTTAATTATTTGCAGATGACATACTTGTTTAGTGAATCATGGGCATAGTTACAAAAGATGATAGAATGTTTGAATAGAGAAAGCATAAATATAGGACTGAATATAAATGAGTAAAACTAAGATATTGTTCGATGAAAATGCAGAGACAACAAATAAGAGTTATGGACAAGCCTCTAGAGATTGTTAATGAATATGCGTACTTACAACAGACAAGTGTGTGTTTCCCCAGGAAATGAGACCAAAATTAAAAGTAGGATTATCATGGGATTGAGAGCATTTGGTAAACAAAATGAGATTATGAAAATTAAAATGCCACTTTCTCTAAAAAGAAAAGTATTTAATGAGATGGTCATACCAGTATGAACTTATGCATCAGAAACTTGGAGCCCTACTGAAGCCTTAGAAAATAATCTATTTATAACGCAAAGAGCTATGGAAACAATAATGTTGGGAATAATACGAATTGACAGAAAAAGAGCAACATGAATGCGAGAGCAAACTATAAATAGAGGGTATTTCAACAACAACGAAGAAAAAGAAATGGACGTAGACAGAACATATAATGAGAATGACATAATAGATGGACATTAAGAATAACAGAAGGGGCCCTTAGAGATTGCAAGGGAAGGAAGAGAAACGATGGATCGACGAACTAAGGAAGTTTGTGGGCGTGGGCGGGTGCAGAAAGACCATAAACAAATGCAAGTAGATGGATATGTCGGAGGACTTTCTTCTGCAGTGGATTAGTAACGGCTGATGAGATATATATATATATATATATATATAGCGGAGTAATGTATGCCTGTTTATTGAAGTGTCTATTGTGCCTCTGTTGGCATCAGCACTGGATTAAGGTCCCTGAGGGTTAATGCTATTTAAGCAACAAATCAGGATGTTATTGTTCTGCACTTAGCTGCATCCAATATTTAGCCCTCGGCTTTAACTCCAGTTCGCTTTATTTCTCTCTAGTTGTGTAACCTCTTTGGACTCTAATATGAATTAAAATGGCTGGGTTTTTCCTTTACCCCTAGGTATGGAATGGCATTCCTAGCCACAACGCCAAGCCATGGCTAAAATTTGTAAATCTACTCCAGTAAAATTTCTACATCCCTTATTAGTGACTTGAATTGTATGCAAATGATACATGTAATTCTGCGATAAACGTGTCCTTTTCTGGTGTGTATACGCCATTGAGACTTGACTGATAAATGAGAGACAATTATCTTCCTTAAATCACGTCGAAGTCTTAATTTTCAATGTCATTTGTAACGGAGAGAGAGAGAGAGAGAGAGAGAGAGAGAGAGAGAGAGATTAATTGCCAAAATATGTAAATATTTCAGGTCATGAAATGAATTCAAGGTCAGTGGACAGATTACCATTGTTGATATCCTCTGAAGCTTGCAAATTTCCAGTTTCGTGTTACAAACATAAAGGCAAAGGTAGATAGATAGAAAACATTAAAATGGGGTTGAATTAAAATCGGTTTGTAAATGTTCTCTTGGGGATAATAAGCCAAATATTTAATATGTGGATTTGATGTAGTTTATCGACATAAGGTGAAGTCTTTTCAATAGTAGTAGGGCAGCTGTATTATTGTGACGCCTGTTGAATCAATCAAATCAGATCCTTTTCTGTTTTTTTTTTTTTTCATTTTTGTACTTTCTATGTAATGTACAAATATTTTAGCATGAATATAATTGATATTCCCCATGTAATCAGCATGCTTTTTTTTTTAGTGTTTGACCGAAATAAGGAATCCACAGGAATGTTAAAACACTAAATTCATGTTTATGAATTATTGCCGAAGATACTAAATGATTAGAAAACAGCTAATAACTTCCTCTAAATTCATTATTTTCATAAAAAAAGTATCTAGGCAACGGCCAATTAAGCTCTCCAAATTCTTCCGGGGTGCAACATCATTCCAATACCGTACAATAGTTAAGGAATCGAACGCAATTTGGCGTTTACTTTCCAAAATATTTTATGTCATGATTCCTGTGATTTTAATTCTTGTATCTAGTCACTTTTCTTTTTTAAGCTGAAAAATATCATGATAGCCAATTGGAAACATCCCTGTCCTGCAGTCTGCCAGTTGGGATTTTGAACCCATCTTAAAGGTTTAAATGCCGCTCATGATTGACAGAGGCAAGGGACATTGCCCTATCAAGCAGCACAGTGCCCTAGAGACTGATCATATTACATATAATCAGCGCCCAATCCCCCTCTCCATCCATGCTAGGACCAAGGAGGGCCAAGCAATTGCTGCCGATGAATCAGCAGATAGACCTATAAACTCACACAAACCCCTCATCCGTAGCTCACAAGGAGGGTGAGGTTGCAGCGACCAAAGAAACTAACGAGTTTGAGCTGGATTCGAACCCCAGTCTGGCAATCACCGGCAAGGACGCTACCACCCGGCCACCACAACCCTTAAACCCGATAGGTTCTAGTAGTGTCTGTAACCACACTGACCATGTGAGCTAGGGAGCGGGCAGGGTGTTTAGTGGAGCCTTTGGGTCTACATGATGAGTCTTCACCAGCCATTGCCTTTAATTCCAGGTCCTAGTTTGGGTAGAGAGGGGGCTTGGACGCTGGTTAGTCTGTCTAGGATAGTCTCGCCCTTGATCTCTGCCTCGCACGATTTTCCTTTAAAACCTTCAAACCTAATCTGTAAATATTGATTTGTTTATACTTGGACATTGTGTTGATCAGTTTCAACTTTGCTAATAATACGGATGAATTTTGTTTAATGTTGACATGGCCATTTAGAGAAATAATTTAAAATTTATAATAATTCTTTTTCCATTAGTGAACTGATTATTTCCAGACAGCTTCTGCATTTATTTAGAGCTTGAAGTGCGCTTTAAAGAAGATCAAATCTTTATTCTGATGTTTGGAATATTTATATCGTATAAAGATCCTGCTGCTTCCTCCAGTGGCTTGGATGACCGCGGAGGTAGCAGCAGTAGGGGATTCGGAGTTATGAATCTTCATCTGTGGTGCATAACGGGGGAGGGTGGGCTGTGCCACCCTAGCAGTACCAGCCGAACTCGGGTGAGTCCCTTGTCAGGCTGGGAGGAACGTAGAGAGGAGAGATCCCCCCCCTTTTTTTTTTTTTTTCATTTGTTTGATGTCGGCTACCCCCCATTAATTGGGGGAAGTGCCTTGGTATATGTATGTATGTATGTATGTATGTATAAAGATCTTTTCCCAACCGAATGTCAAATCACCGTAAACTCGTATAATATAACCGAGAGCGTCACTGACTCGCGTATAACATGTGCACGATGGATGGATTGAGTTCTTGTGTATATTTATAAAAAGTATATGTTTGCGCTTGGTTGTGTGCCTATGCTCGGATGAGTCTGATCATTCCGGGTGACGGACATTTGTTTGTTCATGGGAATATATTGTGTCCTATTTCGTTCCATCATATTGCAGTTTTAAAAGGATATTTTTAGGTTTATATGTTCAACGTTGTAAACCTCAACTATTATGCTAATAGGAAATTTTCGTGGAAAGTGTAATAAAAAGAGATTACTATGTAAATGAAATGTAAAATAATAACTATAAGACTCCATAATAAAAAAAATGTATCTTTATAAATGGAATTGTGGTTAAACCACCCTTTACACTACTTTTAACATTAATTAATTTACTAAACTATTCCTACCATGGTTAGCTAGTTAATTGTTTTCAATCTTCTTTCATCCACCTTTTCAATCATAATCGAAATTATTAAAACTATGATTATTATTAGAATTATTAAAACTGTTATTATTATCGAAACTATTAATGGTATTATCAAAAGTTTTAGTATTTAGAATTTTCAAAACCAGTGATGACTAGGTCAACAGAAACAATTGACTTTACATTAACGAAATAAAGTTTTTTTTTCTTTATTTTTTCCAAAATCTTCTCATCTTTATTTTTTTTTTTTTTTTTTGAGGTTAGCTTGTGGTGGTCTTCGGTACTTCTGTAATATCAGTATTAAGATTATATAAGAAAATGAACATAAGCAGAATGTCTTATCTTTATGAAAGGTTATGCGTAAGATTATACTTAGGAAATTCAAACTAGAAGCTCAGTGTTTGAGAAAAAAAGATAATTTTTCTACAAAGTAAGGTTAACTATTTGCTGGAATTGTCAACTTCAGCTGTATACGATTAGCAGAACGGCTTCAATGTGAAATCTAGATCCATAATGTTTTATTAATAACGCCGTAGTGAGAAGCGACCCTTCTTGACTTGAAGGTCATAAGGTCATCCCAGTAATTATTCAGAGTTCGCGCTTATCCTTTCTCGTGTCCGAATGTACTACATTTAGCTGACTTCAAGTTTTCTTCCAAATCCAGTAACGAGGAATAATGTTTTTTTTTTTTTTTTTTTATTTTTTATTGCCACAGAATTTTCAGAAAAATGGTTGGAAAACCTTGCCATTTTTCTTCACAATAATAATTTTTTTGTTGGTTAGGGTTGTGGTGGCCTTTTGGAAACATCCCTGCTTGGGGATCTGCCGGACTGGGGTTCGAGTCCTACACAAGCTCCATAGTTTCTTGTAGTGTCTGCAACCTCACAATCCTTGTGAGGTAAGGAGTTGGGGGGAGTGATCTAAGGGAAGCCTATATGTCTACCTGCTGAGTTATCAGCAGCCATTGCCTGGCCCTGTATGGTTCTACCTTGTGTCGAGAAGAGGCTCGGGCGCTGATCATATGTATATATTGTCAGTCTCTAGGACAGTGTCCTGCTAGCTAGGGCATTGTCACTGTCCCTTGTCTCAGCCATTCATGAGCGATCTTTAAACCTTTAACCGGCGATGTTTTCAGTGGATTAATAGATTCTCTTGTGCTGTTTTGAACGAGAGCATCGTGGGACGTGCGTTCAAATAAATGCTGTTATTTCACGACTAAGCCAAAGTTGCCTTCACAGAAATAGAGCCACTTTAAGGAAGATAGAAACACATGCATTTTAGTCTCAAAAGCCTCTTTCAGCGAAAGCTTATAAACGAGTCTAGAATTTTCCTCAGACTCGCTCCTTTCATCTTTTATATTTTGAAAGAGTAGAGCCTCAAAGGGTTTAGTTTCAATGCTCACACTATGGCAAACAGAGAATAAGCTATGCGTTTTAAATTCAATATAAGATTTTAGTACTACTACCGTGATTATTCTATTTACATTAGTGTACCCAAGCCGTCAAAAATGACATTTGAATATGTTGATAGATATGCACGCGCACACACAGTTTCAACCCTTCCCACCTACTCCCCCTTTCCTAACTACAAAAACCAATATATATATATATATATATATATATATATCCTGATACGTTGCTCTTTATTATATAGGGGAGATAGTATATTGTTTCATTAGTTTTACAGTTCATATACGATTGTAATACTGATATTGGAATTATTCACATTTACATAGGATATTTTTTATGCATTTCATTAAAACAAACTTTATCATTACTGCCGTCTGTTTATGGTCTTTTGACGCAAGTTTATGCCCGCATATTTTCTTAGTTCGTCATTCCATGGTCTTCACTTCCTTCCCTGCTTCGTTTTTAATCTCTTGGGGCCCATTCTGTTATTCTTAATGTCCATTTATTATCTGTCATTCTTATTATATGTCCTGCCCATGCCATTTTCTCTCTATCGGTCATATATATATATATATATATATATGTATAAATATATATGCACATATATATATATATATGTATAAATATATATGCACACACACACACATATATATATATATATATATATTATTATTACTAATTTGATAATAACATATTGTATGTTTGCCATATATTGCTTTGTAGAAAGATGTGTGTGGCCCCTGTAGAACACAACATGTATTTATATTTTTCTTATTTATTTTCTGTTAGTTTTGACATTCTATTTCCGGTATCCCTAGTTCAAAACTTTTTATTCTAGTTTCATTTTTTATTTATTCTAATATTCGATGCAATCTAAAGTTTTAGAATTATCATTTTATTCGGATTTGTTATAAATCATTTATTTTTATTTTTATAATTTTCAATGGATGATTTATATCACAATGTCTTGAAATTCCTTTCAATGTTGATGTTTACTATGGGAATTTAGAGGTCTCCTGATTGGTTTATGCATTACAGCTCTCTCTCTCTCTCTCTCTCTCTCTCTCTCTCTCTCTCTCTCTCATATACATGCTTTACATACACATACATATTAATTATACTTTATTATTTATATATATAAATTTGCCATATATATATATATATGTATATATATATGTAATTATATATATATATATATATATATGTGTGTGTGTGTGTGTGTGTGTGTGCGTGCGTGCGTGCGTGCGTGCTATACATGTACGTAGACAATCTATTATCTGTATATCTATAACCGTTAATCAGGAAATGCAGCACCAGAATGACGGCCGCTCATAACTACAATAAAATAATAATACAGAGCGAAGCCTCTTTAATTTTTATTCATTCATTTGTATTGTCACTGGGGCGATCACCTCCCGTATGTTTCGACTGTTATTATAGGCGCTTCCATCATCCTCGCTGGCAGTATTGCCAATAACAGAAATGGCTGGTATATTTTCATGCATTTTTATCTTTGCTGTTAACCCCCGTATTGGAGAACTGAAAATTGCCTCCCGATATTGTTCGTATCTCTTTTGTAGTAATTGATGAATATTTTAAGGTATATGTAAAAAAAGAATGTAAAATGTGAAAAAAAGCAAATTGGACGTGCTTCGGAATTGGCAATCATATGAAAAATATTTCCACTCGTGTTTTGAAAAGCAAGCATCGGGGTTAGCGGAAATATACGATATTCTGACACCTGGAGGCTATTTATCTTCTCAGTGGAAGTGCTGCAACATTCATGTCAATTCTTATTTCGCTGGCATTGTTGCAGAAGAGGTTGGGATCTTCTAGTAACGCAGCAAGATTTTCTTCCCTAGATATGGCACTGACATATGTTGCAAGGTTCAGTCTCTAGTCCATAATTCTAGCACCCCTTTCTATAGGATGTAACTGCCTGTAACCTCGTGCAGTTGTTCCACAGCCGCCTGAGACTGATTGTCGAGACTGGGTTTTTAATTCATATCTGGGTTTGGTCCAGTTATCATCACCCACACTGGCCAGTGCGGATAGGTGATGGTGGAAGATTTTGGTGTGATCGCTCGCAACAAACCAACCTAGTGTGGGTGGCCCTGACTAGTATAGCTTTGCTGATCATGGCGATTTGCAAATAATTCCACTATGATGGGGTATCTCCACTCAGAAATCTGTTTATGTGTCTGTCTGTGAATTTGTGTAAGATATTTTATATATATATATATATATATATATGTATATATATATATATATATATATATAATTCTTTTCCTTTCCTGACGACCTCAACAGTCACTTCCGTAATCCTTTAAATGTTTACATGTTTTCTCGGCTTTTCCCCCTCCTTAGTCGTGGCACCTAACGTCACCTGTTGAAGATATATAGTTTCCTCTTATCGAGCAGTTTCTTCAGATTCCCCTGATCTTCGAAATTAATGGTTAGTTTATCCTTTACTTCCATATAGAGTACATTTTTTTTTTTTTTCATATATGTATTTACTAAACAAATATTTCATTAATTCCTTATTTATCTCTTCAACTTTCCATCCTCCTCTTAGTCTCTCTATTCTCTCTCTCTGTACATTTTTTCATATTTATATTTACTTAAATATCTGATTAATTCCATATTTATCTTTTCGATTTTCCTTCCTTCGTTTTGTGTCTTTCTATTTATTCATGCATAATCTCTCTCTCTCTCTCTCTCTCTCTCTCTCTCTCTCTCTCTACATTTTTTCATATTTTTTGTATTTACTAATAAATATCTAATTAATTCCATATTTATCTTTTCGATTTTCCTTCCTTCGTTTTGTGTCTTTCTGTTTATTCATCCATGATCTCTCTCTCTCTCTCTCTCTCTCTCTCTCTCCATTTTTTTCATATTTGTATTTACTTGACAAATATCTAATTAATTCCCTATTTATCTTTTCGATTTTCCTTCCTTCGTTTTGTGTCTTTCTGTTTATTCATCCACGATCTCTCTCTCTCTCTCTCTCTCTCTCTCTCTCTCTCGTGGTAACGAATATGGCACGTACCGGCCGCTGGAATGCCCTCAGAGCAGTTTTCAGCAATTAGACTTTGGCCTTGGCTCTGTCAATAACTTAAAAACCCCATTTGCGATAGCTTTGATAAGTAGAGCGAACCGTTAATGTTTTCTGTTGCTTACGGCATCAATGTTTGACTGGTTTTTCTCTGTAACAGCGATTGAATAAGCATTTTGATGCCGGTATTATGGTTTTGTTTTTACTATGCGCTATTTGGGGCCTTAGTTATGTGCTATCTGTGGGGAATTTTGTTATTTTTTGGCTTTTAGTTTATCTTAAAGTTTGAATAGGTAATTAATTATTATTATTGGATACGCATAGTTTGGTTTTTCAAGGTGGTAGATAATTAACTAGAGGTTGGACTCCTCCATCTTGGGGAAAAAAAAAAAAAAAAGACTAGCCTAAATGATATTTGATGTGACGATAAGATTTCTGGCAATTTGTACAAAAACTTAAACTCAGACTTAGATTTTAGGCCTCCTTAAAAGAAACACATAAATTTCTAATAATAGTTTTTCCAATCGACGGTTACAGCAATAACGCGTTGAGGAGGTAAGTAGTAACATGTTACAAACATTTCAAATTGATTAAATGTTTACATAATCTTGTTTTAGCTACAGAGTTGTCGGCAAATATTTAATATTTTGGATGTAAGACGGCGCCCAGGGATTTTTCGAACTTGAAGTCAGGATTAGAAATTTTTGAATTTGGGTGGTCATGAAAAAACATCTTTACCTCTTGAGCGTGATTGGTTTGCTATTTATATTTCCATTATTTACCTATTTCCTGTTATTGTTAGTTTTTATGTCAGATTGTGGAGATTCGCATTCACTCTGACACTAAAACCTTTGTTTGCGTTGTGAAAGTACAGGCTTAAGAATTTTATCATTAAAACATGTGTAACAGAGTTTTTGCAAATAAATTTACAAAATTAATCTTTCACACATTTCCTTGTACACATGCAAATTATGTATTCACCTAGTACTGATACATAGCTTTGACATAGCCTATACGTATCCTGTAAGTAGGGATCATGCATATTTTGTATTTGCTTTAATATGTATCTTAAAATACGTAAGTCGTCTTTCAAACAGGTTCAGATCTTTGGCAATATCGATAATAAAAACAGGTGTAAAAACAGGATATATATATATATATATATATATATATATATAAAAGAAATCTGTCTGGCTAAAGAATGAGATATTACAAAAAAATATAAGACCTTTAAAAAAAATATTTTATAAAAAAAGATGAAAAAAAAGATGAAAAAAAAAATCGTATCAAAAGTTTAAACCAAAACTAAGAAGTTGGCTGTCAATTAAAATGTTAGACACGGCTGTTGCCAGCGCCGATAAGCATCAAGGAATTTTAGAACATTTTTAAAGTTCTTGGTCGCTGAGACTGTTATCTTATATTTAAAAAAAAAAAAAAAAAAAAAAAAAAAACACGGACGTTGCCACTTTTTAAGCTTGAAATTGGACTGGAACTACATGTATAAAAACAAGGAGTATACTTTATTAAAAAAGGAAATAGTGTATTAGCTTTCGTTTTTGATTGAAAGGAGATAATCTGTAAGCGGATTATTGGCGCAAGATCAGAGAGAGAGAGAGAGAGAGAGAGAGAGAGAGAGAGAGAGAGAGAGTTATTGTTTGAATTGCAACGCAGAATTCCGTTCCGTCCTTTTTATTACTCTCGAACATATCACGTTTAATTTTTTAGTCGCAATTGTAAAAACTTTAGTAACTTTCTCACTGACGATTTAATTTTCTTCTTAATTGAGTTTCACGATGTTTGGAAAAGTTTGTGACAGAGATTTTTGTCCTTTGGAACATACACATATACTCTATATGCACATATGTAATTACACTTACACACAGATATATACTATATATATATATATATTATGTATATATGTATATAGATAGATAGATAGATAGATATATGCATATATATATTTATGTATATATAGATAAATAGATAGATAGATATGCATATATATATATATATATATATATATGTATATAATATATATTTTATTGATACTACTACTACTACTACTACTACTACTACTACTACTACTACTACTACTACTACTACTAAAACCCTGGTTAAAAGAGCGGGATGATGTAAGCCCAAGGGCTCCAATAAGGAAAACAGTCTAGGAAATAGAGAAATGATAAATAAACAATATATGAAAACTAATGCTGATATTAGAATTCTTTAAGATCAGTAACATTATATGAATATATCAGTCATGTATTAACTATGGACCGAGGCTTACCTTTTTCCACATAAAAGCATTTGTAAAAAGTTGGAACTTCTGAAGTTCCACCAACTCACCGCTAGATTAGGAAGATCAATCCACAATCTAGTCACGGCTGGAATAAAACTTTTAGAATACTGTGTAGTATTGAATCTTATAATGGAGAGGGCAAGATTGCTCAAAATTAACTGCATACCTAGTACTACGTACAGGATAGGAAGATCTGAATGCAAAGGATGGACAGAATTATGAAAAATCTTCTGTAACATGTATAGAGAAGTAACTGAACGACAATGCCATAGCATAATATCCGCACATTTTTGTCGAACAAATTAGGATAAAAGTCAGCAGTTGAAGATCAGACAGGAGAACAATACTCAAAGCAAGGTAGAATGAAAGAATTAAAACATTTCCTCAAGACAGGTTGATCACCGAAAATTTTAAAAGACTTTCTTAATATGTAAATTTTTTTATGAAATTAAAGAAACAGACCAGATGCGTTTCTTGAAAGTAGATTTCCAATTAAGAAAACATTGTCAATTCAAACATCTGGATGTTCAATCAGTTATTGACTTACAATCATGGTTTGAGTTTTGTTGGGGTTAAGGTTCATATCCCATAATTTTCACCATGCTCTAATTCTAGCTAAATCTCTAATAAGTGATTCAGCAACCACAGGTCTACATTGAAGTAAAGATAGTAGCAACATCTGGATATACAACAAGCTTATTTTTTTAGCCTTAGTACATATGCGTATTTACTGTAGAATAAAAGGTAATGGACCGGGAACACTACCCTGAGGACCACCTGATATTACATTCCTTTAGTCAGTATGGTATCCATAAACAATTACACTCTTCAATCTATTGCTTAGAAATTGTAATAATGATGCTAAGAAAAGCCCCACCCTCTCCCCTCTCTTAAGTTTAAAGACATGGGACTCATGATTAACATAATCAAGGAATTTCTGTATGCCATCGGATATTGTAAGTATGGCATCACATGCTCCAAGGCCTTTGCGAAAACCAAACTGTGGATTACCTTCAGCATAACTATTTAGATGTTTTGCCAAAAGACTTTCAAAAACTTTAGATAATATTGACTTTATGGAAATTGGGCAGTAATCACAAGAAGAGTTTACCTAATGGAGTGACATTATCGATTCTCTAACAGGTGCAGAAAGAACCTCTTCTTGCTAACTTACGAAAGATAGCAGAAAAATTAGGAGCTAAGAAATCAGCAGTATTTATACCAAAAAAAAAAAAAAAAAAAAAAAAAAAAGGAAAACTACCTTTTGGGCCTACACCTCTATAAGCATTAAAATCTATGAAGAGTTTTAATTTTCATGGAAAAGTTAAACTAAATTGACTGGAAAACAGGAATGAGGAAGATCGAATTTCTCATTACTCCTCCTTAAACTAAATTGACTGGAAAACAGGAGATGAGGGAAGATCGAATTTCTCATTACTCCTCCTACTATCAAACGCATCAGCCAAAGTGAGTGACAGAGTCATCTGGTATAGTCAAAGGAGGAACTGCTAATTCTACACCAAGGGATGCAAATTGAGGATAACCTGCTATTTATGCTCCTGGGTTGTGGTCAAATTGTATTCCATTTCAGTTTAAGAATAAAATCTGAGCACCAGTTCTTAGCTGAGTATAGTTTTTCAAAGTTAAATCCGATTTGTTACTTTTCCAAAGATAATAAGCCTTCAGTATCGCCAAATAAGCGAGTTTATAATCATTATTGAAACAGTATTTGTCCTTCATTCAGTATTTTGAGTACAAAAAAAATGTATTTTCTTATCTAATATATTGATCAGATTTTCATTCAAGAAAACAACTTTTATTCAGTTGTGACCAACTCAAATGTAAAATATCATCCAAAATGCCATTCCAGTATGCTTGAGATTTTGTATATAACTTACAAGCGTGAGATAATTGCTAATTAAACCAAGGACTACAATCCTTACCTATTTTAACACCAGACTTGTGAATAGCCTCACGATTAGACCACAGTCTGATTCAGAAGAATCAAAAGCTCTTAGGCTATAGTGATCAGTAGGAGAAGCTGAATTTAATAATTCCTATGGTGACCATTGAAATAACCAACGAAGTACAAAAGAGGCCTTTATGTCGTCTTATATCTTAGCCTTGGTGATGAGATGACAGTCAAAGATAGAATCGTCCGTGTCTGAATTCCGATTGATGGGAAAATGAAATATGTTATTCCTTCCAAACACACACACTCTC
>NC_090769.1:28491702-28494202 GCF_036898095.1 Palaemon carinicauda
TCATTAGTGACATTCTAATTTCAATATAATATATATCATACTAGCAACTTTCTATTTTAATGTAATTCGTGTAATTTTGTTGTTAATCTAATCTGTATTATACTAGTGCCTGTCTGTCCACTGGTTCTGAAACGTAATTTGCACCCAAGGACTAAATTTATCGTCTTTATGAAACTGAAATGATTCTGGAGAAACAACTCTTCCACTAATCCTAAAACAATATCATGTCCAATACAGCAAGAAACCAGTCTTGGTCATGTTCCAGGTATCATTAAATTCCTTTGAAGTAAACCACATTAATCTTTATTCTTAATATCCCATGTCGAAAGGGTACATGATGGATATGTGGTGCTACAAGCCCATGTGTCCTACGCATATGTAGATGAAGCAGATTATTGTACAGTGATACTAATTGGCCGATGCGCAAACCACCCCGCCACTAATCAGGCTGTTTTGCGCATGTCCACCTCGCTAAGCAAATCGTTTAACATGATGTAATCGAGAACAACACTCAGTATAATCGTTGTCTAATGTCGCTTCGCGAACGAATAAATAAACATCAAGTTGCATTGCAAGACCGGATGTATAAATAGACACGGCTCGCGTCGCCAAGCATATGAGGTTACGCAAAGGTCGGACAGGCAGGTACCAAGGTAAAGGTACTGTGCTTGATTCTGTTTCGCAAAGACAATAGTAATTAATGTTTTATGGATTAACATTTGCGATGCTAAGTACGGATGTAAAGGTAACTTTCTTTATCGCAATTGTTTTTATGATTTGTTTTCTTACCTGGACAGTTTTTATGTATTTATTTTACCCTGTTGAATACGTAATTTTCCGTTCGTGTATTTATTTTGGAGAATTGGATGGATAATCGTTTTACCTTATATTCTTCTCGTATACTCTCGCTCTGATCTGAAAATACTGCATTAGTTGCAACAGATAATTTATTATTATTAACAGGGGATACCTCAATAGAATGGAAAAATTAAGTTGAATTTTAGGTATCCAGATTTGACTTTTTTCTTTACTTTTATTATCAATATTGATAGCTAAGCTACAACTCTAGTTGGAAAAGCAAGCTGCTGTGAGCAAAAGGGCTCCAACAGGGAAAAAATAGCATCATAAAACTTACAGATATATTCATTTGTTACATTTTGTACTGCTCTCTCTCTCTCTCTCCTCTCTCTCTCTCTCCTCTCTCTCTCTCTCTCTCTCTCTATATATATATATATGTTTATGGTTGTAGCTGGACAAGAGAGAGAGAGAGAGAGAGAGAGAGAGAGAGAGAGAGAGAGAGAGCCTTACCTTATTGCCTTATTTTTTGTTTGGGTTCCCCCAGGTCCCTCAGTGTGAGGCACCTCGTATATCCACCAGAGAGTTGCTAATGCATCTTCCGTGTATTTTGCATCTTCCAGTCTTGGATGGTTTGGGGATGCATATTAGGTATTTATCGAGCTTATTCTTAAAACACATCTACGCTCACTCCTGATATGTTTCTTAGATGAGCTGGCAGCACATTAAATAGTCGCTGCATTATCGATGCTGGTGCGTAGTGGATTAATGTCCTGTGCGCCTTTCTCAGTTTACCTGGAATGCTTTTTGGCACTATTAATCTACCTCGGCTTGCTCTTTCTGATATTTTAAGCTCCATGATGTTTTCAGCAATTCCTTCTATTTGTTTCCATGCTTGTATTATCATGTAGCGTTCTCTTCTCCTTTCTAGACTGTATCGTTTTAAAAATTGCAGTCTTTCCCAGTAGTCAAGGTCCTTAACTTCTTCTATTCTAGCAGTATAGGACCTTTGTACACTCTCTATTTGCGCAATATCCTTTTGGTAGTGTGGGTACCATATCACATTGCAGTACTCGAGTGTACTACGCACATAAGTTTTGTAAAGCATAATCATGTGTTCAGCTTTTCTTGTTTTAAAGTGTCTGAATAACATTCCCATTTTTGCTTTACATTTGGCCAACAGTGTTGCTATAACATATTCCTATTTAAAATTACACAAGGTCTTTAATTGCTTCCTTGTTTGTGATTGTCTCATTATTAGGTCCCTTGTATGCATACACCATTCCTTCTCTGCTTCCATAATTTATTGATTCGAATTTATCGGAGTTAAATACCATCCTATTTATCTCCGCCCATTCATATATTTTGTTTAGATCTCTTTGTAGTGAGTTCCTATCTTCATCACAAGTAATTTCTCTACTTATTCTTGTGTCATCGGCGAAACTTCTCACTACGGAGTTTTCAACATCACAGTCTATGTCTTAGATCATAATAACAAATAGCAGTGCAGCTAATACCGTACCTTGGGCACACCAGATATTACCTGGGCTTCATCTGATTTCTCGTCATTTGCAACCACTATCTGTTTTCTGTTTTGCAGGAATTCTTTTACCCATTTTCCTATCTTTCCCACAATATTATGCTTTCTCATTATTTTCTCCAATATGTTATGGTCTACCTTGTCAAAGGCTTTTGCAAAATCTAG
>NC_090769.1:28499202-28505494 GCF_036898095.1 Palaemon carinicauda
CCGCTGCGAGTCGGTGCAAATATGCATCGCTAAAAGAAATGGACTATAGTAACCCATTTTCCGTGAATTATATCTTATTATCTGAAAGCCAAGACTTCTGTTTCCTTGAGTGTTTAATCGTCTGCTACCTCGAGACAATCGATGGAAAGTTATGTTTTTGTGATAAACTTTCGATAACAGCACAATCTTTTTTAGCGGAATGTGTGATTCTCATTTTGAGTTATCCAAATGCAAATTGTCTGACCTGAAACTAATTATCAACTAATTTAAAACTTTGATGGAATTCTTTTTTTATTGAGGATTCTTTCAGTAATTAATTAGTTCGCTTCTTTTGCATTAATGACTCTATCTTAGTAAGATAAAACTCTGTTAATGCAATATCTTCATATGAAAGACATTTTCAAGTGCATATAAAATTTCCAGCCGATGATTTAGCAACTCTTTACTCCATCAATGACTTCAGATAGAAAGTCTCTAATGCTAACAGTAGTAATCAGTACAGAGACGGCATCTTCAAAGACTTCAAAGCAAACTGCTGAGACTTTGATGAATGATGAGTTTTTCTATTTGAACTTTACAAAAATCTAAAAGAAAATATCCACCAGTGATGCTATCAATAGTTCATCATTTATTCAGACAATTGAAGTTGGTTTCCAATGAATCCTGCGATGCTGTTAATCATCTATCCAATTATTATTATTATTATTATTGTTATTATTATTATTATTATTATTATTAGCAAAGCTACAACCCTAGATGGAAAAGCAAAATGCTGTTAGTCCAAGGACTCCAACAGGGAAAAATACGTGAATCGAAGCGAACTGCAGTTAAAATAGAAAGCGGGAATCAGGGTCAATTAATAAGTGAACACAATAGAACAGGCGTTTTTCTATGAACTAGAGGTAGCAAAGTTGTTCATGTTTAGAAACTGCTACGAAGTACTTAAAAGAATTGAAGGTCAGAAAGGCAGATCGTTGTTTTATGTGGCCATTGTACCTTGTGAGTTTTATTGGATTGATTGAAAATGTTCTACCTGAACCAGATAGTTTTCATCTTTGATGGTTTGAAAGCATGTTATTATTATATGATAGCTCTCTCTCTCTCTCTCTCACTAATATATATATATATATATATATATGTGTGTGTGTGTGTGTGTGTGTGTGTATATATATATCTATATCTATATATGTATATATATATATATATAGATAAATAGATAGATAGATAGATAGATAGATATAAATGAAAGATTTCTGACGTGATGTTCAAGCTTTATTGAAAGCGTCAATATTTAACAGCAATAATCAGAAAATGATCCCAAACTTTTGATGGCCAAAGATGCTTTAATTTAAGGATTTTTGCTTAATTAATGCGATCCAACCGGAGAGAAGTACTTGGATGTTATGACGTGATTTGAATGAAGCAAAGCGAGTAGTGAAAAGTTGTTTGTATGTCTTGCGAGCTCTGAGAAAACGTTCAAATAAGGCAAACTGTCTGAAAGTTGTGGAAGCGCTTGAAGGCTTGACGTTTCGGGATTGGAAGGTCGACTCCGGACTTTAGAGTGACGTCAGTGGGCAGTTGATAAAATGTTAGGTGGCGAGTATGCAGTTGTTAAAACAACAGGTGGCGAGTATGCAGTTGTTAAAACAACAGGTGGAGAGTCAAAAAATGTTGGTTGGTTGGTTGGAAATTGTTTGGCGTCACAACTACTATAGTCCATTTCTTTTAGCGATGCATATTTGCACCGACTCGCAGCGGTGTCCTTTTAGCTCAGAAATGTTTCCGGATCGCTGATTGGTTGGACAAGATAATTCTAACCAATCAGCGATCAGGAAACTTTTCCGAGCTAAAAGGGCACCGCCGCGAGTCGGTGCAAATATGCATCGCTAAAAGAAATGGACTATAGGTTGCTGATGCCTTAAGATGGTTTTTTAATTTGACCTAGAAGAAAGGTTGCTGACGTCACCAGAAAGTTTTTTGAATTTGACATAGAAGAAAGATGTTATTGGCTTCTTCTCCCAATTTGCAATTTTGTTGTTTGATATCATAGAAGAGAGAAAAGGATTAAGAACAACTGGAAGAAGTAATATTTGATTGCATGCTCGAGAAAATATTTAAGGTTTTGTAAACAGCTCAGTGTAAATAAGCGGCCTTAGAGAAAAATTTGTAAGTTTGAAGAACGCAGAGTATATCACGATGAAATTTTGAATGGGGAATCTAGGTAATATTATACTAATCGAATCGGGATGTTTTGGTTTAAAGAAAAGAAAGCAAATGAATTAGGTTAGTCAAGCTGTAAGCAGATCTTGATGAAAATCAGGTCCATCACTCTTCGGTCTCTCTCGGGTAAGAAGATAATTCAAGCATTTCTTGAAATGATGACTTGTGTATCCGAACTGCAATTTTGTGGTTACACTTGGAATGATAAAAGTTGAGAAACGAGTTGTCGAATGTAATTGAGAGATGGTGAAAGGGGAGTGAAAGATTTGGTTAATGGAGAAAGTAGGCCACGGGAGAATAAATGTTTATTATACTACATAAATGCATAAACGAGATGTATCAGTAAATGAATAGAAAAATTAGAATAATGTAGAAAATAGATAAAAAAAAAAACTGCTTTTAGAAGGTTAAAATCATTATTATTAATGAATGAAATAAAGGATATGTCTCTTTTCCACCAAACGTTTAGCAATGATGTTGTTTACCACATGAAAATGGTTGTATACAATCATATTTTATTTCATGGGTACACTTTTGTTTATATCTTGTTTTCGTGGTTACGGTTTTGTTTTTGCCTTGTTTACTGCATCAATTCAGTTAAGCTTTATATTTTTGAGAGAAAATACCAGAAGGTCGTTCAAACGATTCCATGAAAACTAATTCAAATGGATATCGAAATGGTATTTTTAACTGAAGCTTTTACCGCTATTTCTATTGGAGGAAATTTGGCCTGGCTTAAATGTTACGGCTTCTATTGAATAGATAATAATAGTAATAATAATAATAATAATAATAATAAAAAATTCGGGCATTTTCTTTCCAGTTTAATGCCTTCTTATTCCAGTTTAATATTCCCGAGTCAGTCAGGATGTGGTAACGTCGCTGACTGGTAAACGCCAGACTGGTGTTCGAGTCCTGCTCAATCTCGTTAGTTTCTTTGGTCACTGCAACCTTACCATCTTTGTGAGCTAAGGAGGGGGGGGGGGTTCAGGAGCCTATAGGTCTATCTGCTGAGTCATCAGAAGCCATTTTCTGGTCCTCCCTGGTCCCATCTTGGGTGGAGAGGGGACTTAGGCGCTGATCATATGGTATATATGGTCAATCTCTAAGGCATTGTCCTGCTTGATAGGGCTATATCACTGTCCCTTACCTCTGTCATTCATGAGCGGCCTTTAAACCTTATAAAAGTTTTTGGCAATTATTCCCCTAACGTTGAAGATAGAAATAAGTCTCTTGTATTGCATATGAACTAAAGAATGAAAAGCGTTCTCTATGTGGTATAATAACAAAAGAGAACTATAAAAGCGTAAATAGTTTTCTCAAAAATTAAGTCTTCTGTATCCAAAATTTATAAGCTTCTTTTTTGAAGTTTTTTTTTTTATAGTTTATATATAAAAGATCTAATTTAATGTAGTTATTGTTTTCAACATATTATATATTGATTGCTCATTAGTTCTTTTGTAGTTTATTTCGTTGTTTCCTTTCCTCACTGGGCTTTTTTTTTTTTTTTTACCATGATGGAGCCATTGGCCTTACAGCATCCTTGATTTTCCAACTAGGGTTGTAATAATGATAATAATAATGATAATAATAATAATAATAATAATAATAATAATAATAATAATAATAATAATAATAATAGCGTTGGGGAGACATTCAACTTCATGTTAAATTCAAGTTCTGCTTTATTAATTGAAGGGTCAAGGACGTTATTTAGGCTTTGCTTTTGTGGGTGTGGTAGGTGGGCAATGGCGTCGTTATCTCGAGTGCCATATATTTTTCAATGATGTGGCAGTTTAATGTCTATGTTTTCTGGCTATTAGTTGTGTGTGATTAAGTTCCATTGCTTGATGTACAATAAGAAATATCTTCTCCTTAATTTGGTGTGTGTGTATATATATATATATATATATATGTATATATATATATATATATATATATGTGTGTGTGTGTGTGTGTGTGTATATTGAATATATATAGGTCTATATATATGTATATATATATATATATATATATATAAATATATGCTGTATATATATGTATGTATTAAATATATATATGCCTACACACACATATATATATATATATATATATAAATATATGTGTGTGTATTTATTTATATACATATATGTATATATGTATACACACACACACACATATATATATATATGTATATATATATATCAGTAAATATACATACATAAATATGGGTTAACCATTTTGAATGCTGAGTACTCTATAATTGGATGAGATTTATAGTAATCCCATGCATGTGCGTTTTATTTAATGTTTTTTTAATAATACCTATGAATTCGTAAAATAACAAACAATTAAAAAATGAATAATTTATTTAAAGGTGTTTTCCTATACAGTATATGAATAGGCTTGATATTATGTCAAACTAGACTTCTGCATTTTGCTGGTCACGAAAATTATTATCGTCCTCTGTTTATATTAAATTTGGAGAAGAAAATTCCCTAAATCCTTTATATCTAGGGGCGAAAAGACTTCAATCCCCTGTTCTTTGAGCGCAAATCCCCTAAACGATGGGGGCGAAAACTCCCCAGAGCCGGTGATGATTCCCCGTTCTTAACAGCGATGCACCAGACTCTGCCATCTATTTTCCCGCCATATATCTTGACATTTTTCATAACATCCTGGACGCCATCATGGTCCTCCTCAGATGGTAACTGGTCTTTCATCACTTTCTTGTTTATTTTCTTAAAGGTTCTTCGTATTGGTTTATTCGTTTCTTTTTCAGTTTCTTATACCTACTTTTTTATTAGAGGCTCCGATAAAATGAAGTAATCCATTTCTTATTTTATATTTTAAGTTCCAGCAGCCGATGTTGTGTTCATATTTGCTCCTCTTAAGCAAACACTTGTAGATTCTGTTATTAGTTTCTATGGTTTTGTCTTCGATATTCTAAATTAACACTGTATCATATATAAACATCAACTGTGCTAGATACCATTCATCATCCATTTTCCTATGCCACAACGTTCCGCTTCTATTTATACTCCGTTTGTGTATAACCCATATCATTCTATCTATAAAGATATTAAGTCCCTTAATTTATACACATCTACGAGATGCTTCACTAACATCATAAAAACTATCAACTCTACCATAGCCTTCATCCAAATCTGTGCATGCTGTATACAGCTCCCCCTTACCTACAAGTTACTTCTACAAGCGTTTTATAACAAACTCTTGATCCATATACCCTGAACTATTTAATCCCACACCGCTCTTCCCTTAACGATCCTTCTGCTATCCGTTTTATGTTCCTAATTGAAATGGTACCATATGCCTTCCCTTGTTTATTATGTAATATTGTCTTGCTCCCATTATTCTTAATCCCCTTAGCATTCTGCAAAGGAGCAATCATTCTTTCTCCTCATTTCTGCATTACTTCTCCCTTAATTTTACTTTGCAGTTAGACTATTTTGCGAACGCATTGAGGCATACTGCATGCAGCTGATTGCTTGACGATATACAAGTGAATCTAACAGTATACGTATGTGTGTGTTTGTGTGTGTGTGTGAGAGAGAGAGAGAGAGAGAGAGAGAGAGAGAGAGAGAGAGAGAGAATTAAGAATATTTTTCTCCTTAGTTTGGTATATGAGAGAGAACAAAACTTGAGGGATACTAGACGGTAAGGTAACGAGAGAGAGAGAGAGAGAGAGAGAGAGAGAGAGAGAGAGAGAATTAAAAATATTTTTCTCCTTAATTTGGTATATAAGACAGAGAGAGAGAGAGCAAAACTTGAGGGGTGCTGGATGTTAAGGTAACGAGGAAGGAGGAGGGATAAGTAAACAAGAGAGAGAGAGAGAGAGAGAGAGAGAGAGAGAGAGAGAGAGATTTTTCTCCTTAATTTGGTATATAAGAGAGAGAGAGCAAAAACTAGAGGGATACTGGATGTTAAGGTAACGAGGAAGGAGGAGAGATAAGTAAACGAGAGAGAGAGAGAGAGAGAGAGAGAGAGAGAGAGAGAGAGCCCTAATCCCATTCTCTCCCTGAAATATGGAACCTAACTACCAAATACCACCGGCCGTCTTCGAGGGGCCCCA
>NC_090769.1:28505994-28513494 GCF_036898095.1 Palaemon carinicauda
AGAGAGAGAGAGAGAGAGAAGTGGCAACAGTATAAAGGTCAAATTAATGTAATCTGTATCGCATCTAATTATTACAACCGATCAAAACCAATATATCCACGAGCCTTCTTCTCCGGGACGACAGGGATAAGTAATATTAGCTCAACAGCCTTTAGATTAATCTGAATCCAGGTTAGAGCGTTCTGGTGTCAGGATTATTCAGTGGCCCCCCACATAAGCCGCTGTCCCGGGCACATCGAAAATCTGACTAATGGCTTTTATCTTTCAACTTCACACCAGGTAATTGAATAAGGATTGTGGGGGAAAAATGTTGATTCACAGCGTTTATTGAATTTACAATCAATCTCTCTCGCTCTCTCTCTCTCTCTCTCTCTCTCTCTCTCTCTCTCTCTCTCTCTCCTCTCTCTCTCTCTCTCTCTCACACACACACACACACACACACATAGGCAATATATACCCTGATACATATCTTTAATTGTTATGTACTCCTATGACGTACGTTGTAAATTGATATAATTACGCTATATGCTGTTTTGTTTATTGATTTGTCAAACGCTTTTTAATGCTGATTTATCGCGGAAACCTCAATTTGCTTTCGTTACCTATGTACTTATATGTGTCCATGCAGGGATGTACTTATATGAGGTATGCATGTATACTGAAGAAAAAAAAAAAAAACTCCCAAAAGGAAATTACATACTAATGTACCTATCCCGAATATGATTCGAATCTATGTTTTTTTTATTACTATTATTCCTTATTATCATCATTATTACAAGTAACGGTAGAGATTATTCAACTCATAAGGTAGACTCTGGTCAGTCAGGGTAGGTGCACTTACATATAGTGAATTGAATATTGATGGTCGTCTGTGGATTATTTAAAAGAATTAAAGATAAAAATGTCAAGTTTAAAGTTAGAGAGAAATTATCGTGCAAGTATGTTGTCTGATATCATGTAAAAATGTGATGGCTTTTGAATTAAGCACTGTATTTAGTACTGGCTGTTAGTTACCTGCGTTGGACCATTGTCACAATAGAGAAAAGCATAAGGCGATCAACTTCATCTTTAATAAATCGCGGAGTCATATCTCTTAAGAGGAATATTAGTTTGAAGAGGAATTACTACTATTTACTGTTGACATCTCTAAGTTTAAAGAGGAAAATACTACTATGATATTATTACTGCTATGAGAGCAAAAATTATGTAAACAGCAGATACTTATATGATGTTGCTGATATGCCCTATTGAGCATCGGAGTTTAAATACATTTTAGAAATTTTAACTGAATTATTTTATCCTTTTTATTCCATCTTTGGTAGGAATATGCTCTTTTACATTAAAGGATAAGTTCGACTGTAAAACTTGAACAAATCCTAGAATTTCCTGAATATCCTGAGACATGACATAAGTATCAGTATAAAAGACGTAGACAAGTTTGAACTAGTTTTAAGTAGCAGAGTAGAAATGATTATTAGTCCTAACTCATATATTTTTCTTATTGTTTTTTCTAGGTATGGCATTCTCGTTATTGAAATGGTCTGTCCTGGCAGAAAGCTTGTTAAGGTAAGTTCTTGAAATCGTAATTGGAATGGGTTAAGAAATATTTGATAATAAGAGTAATAATAATGATAGTAGGTTGGCCAAGGTACCAGCCGCCTGTTGAGATTCGCTCGCTAGAGAGCTACTGGGTCCTTTGACTGGCCAGACAATATTACTTTGGATCCCTCTCTGGTTACGTCTCATTTTTTCCATTATCTACACATATACCGAATAGTTTGACCTATTCTTTCCACATTCTCCACTGTCCTCATACACCTGACAACTCTGAGATTACCAAGCAATTCTTCTTCGCTCAAAGGGTTAACTGTAATACAAGCTGCAAAATTCCATAAATTCTTAGACTGTCTTGCATTTGTCTTTCGGGAAGCTGTATGTCTATTGTATGATTAGGTCCTAATATCGATGAGTTTATAATATTTAAATTAGGTCCCGAAATTAGGTTTCACTTTTCAACGATTGAATTCTGAATTTCCTTTTTTTCCGTGGGTATGTGACATGAATAACTTTATAAATAGCTTCGTCTAAAATAGTGGAAACCATGATATATTAATGGTAAAACCAACAACAGAATATTGAAAATTATATCAATAATAATCATAATCATGATTATTATATGAAAACAATAATGATAATACAGCAAAAATAATATTAATAGTAATCATAGTCATGATTATTATATGAAAACAATAATGATAATACAGCAGTGATAATAATCTTTATGATATTGATATTGAAAAAAATATTTCAAATATACGAGTATGTAGGTATTGTTTCTTTTTACATGGTGAGATAAAGGAAAGGCCAACTTTTATTTCAGATTTAGATTTGCATCACTTCATTTTCTTGAAAGCATCGGATTATTATTATTATTATTATTATTATTATTATTATTATTATTATTATTATTATTATTATTATTATTATTTTTTTTTTTTTCACATCTCTTGTTAAAGAGTTGTCATTTAGTATTTTCTATTAAATTTATCATATCTCACAGACGCCCTCAGTTACTTTTCTTTTTTCGTCGTCTTTACCTCAAAGCATTTCGAAAGTCAACTAGTATTTGTAATTTAATTTTGCTTCATCATACTTTGAAAAAGTAATTTATCATGCAGTAATTATTTACTTCTAACGTGATTCTAATCTCCGGTTATTTGTTTTTTCAAAATGCTTAAAAATAAAGCTTCGTAGAGAAATGTTGACTGTATAACGTAAATATCTATAATTTGTAAAGAGCAGATTTACTTTATCTGTTTTTAAACTTGTCACTTTGAAAGACATTCAACGCAACTTATAGCTTGAAGTTCATAGTCTTTTACAGGATTGCGAAAACGTTCTTTTAATTTTACAAAATATGTGACATTTCTTTAATTCGAATAAACTTAACGTTTATTGAAAGATATTAAAAGTGAAGAGAGAAAGAAAATTGCCACTTGATAAATTTTAGTTTCTCCAGCCCAAGAGACCAATTAATTAAAGGGTTATTTTTCAAGGAGATCTTTATTTCCTCCAATACAGCAACAGGAGATTTATTCATATATTCCACCAAAAGATTGATATAACAGCAATATCGGAAAGAACGCCATCACAAAAGATAAATAATTATTAAGTTTATATATAACGTCATTGGCATCCAAGGCTAGAATATGAGTCTGCTGCTTGATATACCTCGTAAAAATAAGATTCTACCTTATATACATGATATCCAAGGCTAGAATATGAGGAGTTTACTGCTTGATATACCTGATAAAAAAAGGTTCTACCTTATATTCATGATATCCAAGAATATGAGGAGTCTGCTGGTTGATACACCTGGTAAAAATAAGATTCTACCTTATATACATGATAGCCAAGACTAGAATATGAGGAGTTTGCTGCTTAATATACCTGGTGAAAAATAATCTACCTTATATACTGTACATGCTACTTTACTTCATAATACGAAAGCATTAAAAAGAGGTGATGTTTCTCCTTGCATATCACAAGATTGTCTTCAAGACAAGAAGCAAAAGGTAAGATGGAAAAGGAACATGAAAATTGAATAGCACAAAAAAAAAAAAAAAAAAAATGCACCAGATCCAATAGAAAGTGATGGAAATATGCATTCTATAACTTATGGATTCTCGAAGCACCTACTTCAAGAGGAGCCGGAGGAGGAGGGGGAGGATTTGCGCTTATCTGGAGTTTCATAAGTCGTTGGCTGGAAGGTAACGCGTCCTTGCAAGAGGGAGCGACGTCAGAGGGGAATGGAAGTGTCTGAGTTGGAAATGAAATGAGGACATAAAACGCCAGAGCCTGTCTTTGTTTGGCCAAATATGGATGAGGTGCAAAAGGTTAATCAATACTTCAAAGATAGCACCGGGTTTGGGGTTACCTTTATTTTTTACCTTTAATTTGACATGAACACACACACACACACACACACACACACATATATATATATATATATATATATATATATATATATATATATATATACACACACATATATATATATATATGTGTATGTGTATATATATATATATACATATATATATATGTATGTGTATATATATATGTGTATATATATATATATATATATATATATATATATATATATATATATATATATATATATATAATGTGTGTTACGTTTTTTTTTGCGAAATTGGTTATTTTACAGTTACTAGTCGTTTTGAAAATAAAACTAAATTGTTGTATTTTTTTTAAAAAATAGCCTTAAACTAATTGGTTACCTTGCAAAAACGCATAAAAATGATAATTTGCAAAAGTATCTTGTAACTTGACAAAAATGCATGGTAACCTGGTTATTTGCAAGTCCTCTATAAATCGAAATGCTAGTCTGCAAAATGACAATATCTCTGCACCAATATTGGCTGATTGGTGTTGAGATTGTTTTCAGTCAGGCTGAGTGAACGGTAGTTTATTGTTTATTTGTGTGTTTGGATGACAACTCTGCTGAACTACTGAAGGTCACGCCAGTTAGTGCAGTGTGCCTCTCGCATTTTTATTGTTAGGATAGGTGTTCTTGGGGTGCAAACCTCTGCTTTATTATTCAGCGATGGATGGAATAAAAGAAATTTAACTCAGTGTTGTCTGAATTGCATTTAAAGAAGACATACAAGGCATCTGGCTTGATGAAAAAGTGTGAGTATGAAGTAAACGTTTATTGAATGAAAGAACTTTAAAAAACCTGAGGTGAAGAAGACTCAAAGGGATTGTAGGATTTTAAGAAAATATGATGTCATGGAAATATCTGTTGATGAGACAACAGTGCAGACTAAACAAATTCTGTGAAGAATGTCAACTAAAAAATTCCAGTGTCCGCAAGTCCGTGGTTAAGCCAATCCTTTCGAAGGGAAGGAATTCAAGGTACCATGCATGGAAAATGAAGTTGCTTCAGTTTATATCAAAATTAATCACACAAATATTTTTTCCTTAGTCGTGTTGTAAATGTGTGGAACAGATTTCCACGCGAAGTAGTAAATTGCAATACTGTTTTAACATTAAAGAATCATTTAGCCACTAATAACAGTTAGGGCAGCACATCTTCCATGTGCAAGGATTGAGAAAGCTCGTGCTCAATGGGTGATGATCTCTGCTACTTCTTTGACAGAAAGAAGAGGGTTTCATGTGGAACAAGAGGGAGCTAAGAAAAGCAACATAATCAAGCAGAGAAAATACAGTTGGCTTCAACTACGCGTTTCAAGAAAGCGGAGGCTGGCGACAGTGTAATAGTTCCAATCCCTCTTGTTGGTCGTGAACGTGCAGTTCCCTAATGCGAAGGCTGTTGTACTCCAAGTGGAAGAAAGGGGACATAAAACTTGGAAGGAGGTATGGGGTCTTGAAGAAATTTTACACAAGAAATCAGTTCACTCGTTGTTAGCAGCAGTTCTTATCCACTGATGTTCCCAAGACAAGAGGTGAGCCTTCGTGAAGTAGCTAATGCAGACTCAATGGGGCATGGATAAGGTTTTATTCGGGGCAGTTTAACGGATTAAAGGCTGCTCATGAATGGCAGTGGCAAGGGACAATTACATTGCCCTATAAAGCAGGACAATACCCTAGAGACTGACCATATATACATATGATCAGAGCCCAAGCCCCCTCTCCACCCAAGCTAGGATCAAGGAGGGCCCAGGATGCCTGAAAACTTTAAATCATTCATTCATTCATTCAAGGAGGGCCAGGCAATGGCTGCTGATGACTCAGCAGATAGACCTCTAGGCTCCACCAAACCCACCCCCCTCCTTAGCTCACAAGGATGGTCAGGGTGCAGCGATCAAAGAAACTACCGAGTTTGAGCGGGACTCGAACCCCAATCTTGTGTTCGCAGTCAGGGACGGTAACACATCGGCTCAACACTTTGTAACAACGACCGCTGCGAGTGTTATAAAAATCAAAATGTCCGCAACAGCCATTGCAAATGTTGTTCTGCTTGTAAAAACAAGTAAACTGTCAATTTATTTTTATCATCCAAAGATATTTTGTCATTTTTCTAATTAACATTTTAAGTTATAGGGGACTTTCCAAATAACCAGGTTATATAATATATATTTATAGTGGAATATAGTAAATATATGCGTGCATGTGTTTATGCGTATGTATATGTATTATACATAAATCATATATATATTTATATGTATATATATAATATATATATATATATATATATATATATATATATATTTATGTATGTATATATATGTGTGCGTGTGTGTAATATGTACATGCACGTACATACACAATACATACATACACACATATATTTATATATATATATATATATATATATATATATATATATATATATATATATATATATATATATATATATACACACACATATATAAGGGATGCATAGTAAGTGTGTGAGCGGTCACCCCTACATATATATATATATATATATATATATATATATATATATATATATATATATATATATATATATATATATATATATAAGCGTGTGTGTGTGTTCCACATTATAGTCCTATCGACCGTAATAATACCAACTAGTTCAAAGTCCTTATAATGCCAACAGTTTTTCTTTTATAAATCCCCCATTTAATTACCTTAAAAGGATAATTCTTTTAAACGTGTGATAGAGTACTTTCCTTTCCTCTGGCATCAGGAGAATCGAGATAGGAGGATTAGACCAGGCTTAGTGATCACTGAATTACTTGAATAAATAAGATGATTTTTATTTATTTTTTATGATGAAGATAATGATGAAGGATTTTCCCTTTTTTTCTCTCCTCCGTGTGAGAGTTCTTTTTATTAGAGTAAATATGGGGTTTTAGTTACTGTTTCAGGTGCTGTTTTTGAAAGCATGAAACTTCAGTACAGTAGCATGAGGTCAGCTTAATTATACAGTGGTATTTTGTGTCTGTATTTCATACACAGACATACGCAAACACACACACACACATATACATATATATATATATATATATGTATATATAAATACTGTATATATATATATATATATATATATATATATATATATATATATATTTAGGTAATATGCGAATACATTTATGTGTATATTTACATGCAAACCCACACACACACACACACACACACACACACACATATATATATATATATATATATATATATATATATATATATATATATATATATATATATATATATATATATATATATATATATATATTAGTGTTCTGTGTATGTGTGATTGTACGTAAGGATGTATGTATGTATAAACGTGAGTATAAATGCATACGTGTATGAGTGCGTGCTTGCGTAAAGAAATATGTAGACTATCAGATCGTTGAGACTGCATGAAAGAAAAATCCACTGGTTTAAATATAATTGAAGGAAAGTTGAAATATGATTCGACGCAGTGGCGATGTTCTTCCAAAATTATATCAATATGGTGACACTGTACATGAGAAAAAACATCCATATTTG
>NC_090769.1:28520994-28535994 GCF_036898095.1 Palaemon carinicauda
ATATATATATATATATATATATATTTATATATATATATATATATATATATATATATATATATATATATATATAAAATGGAGGGGCTATAGTGCAAACTTCGTCTTATCGGCAAAAAAAGAAATATAAGGGTAAATAATTAAATTCTAGGACGGGACGGCAATTTCCGATTAACTGACGAATATGAAAATAATTCCAGTGAGGGTCAAATTGACCTAGATATCTGCCGTCAAAAGAGAATTTTAATTCAAAGGAAAGTCCAAGTGGCAAGTCCCAAATTACTATTGAATAAGATAGTAATATAAGTGATGGTCTTCCCTTTTCAAGGGGTGTCTTTTACCAAGGTAGATAACCTTTAATTTATGTAATTTCATCGAAGGAAAGAAGATAACCTCTGGTTGGACAATGGCATGTGTATTTACGTATACTGTCAGTGAAACATGTAGGAATACTATATATATATATATATATATATATATATATATATATATATATATATATATGTATATATACTGTGTATATATATATATATATATATATATATATATATATATATATATATATATATATATATATATATATATGCCATTTAATAATGCAATTTATAAGGCAGGATTGTCTTTTATCAGTATTTTAATATAAATGTTTAAGAAGTTTTTCTTCGATTGATGCATATATTAATTATCATCAATTATTTCAGTCTCTTGTGAACTCAATCAGATTAACTGATTTGATATATTTTCAAGATAACTTCTAAGTTACCGCAGTCAGTTAGGTTGGAAAAACAATCCTTTTTTCGGAATTTATAAATTCAGTGTATATGGATTACAGGATAAAAATTAACGCAATTAGTAAATTGAATAATTTGTCAGTTAAGTGTTATTTAGAAATATAGGCATTGTTTGTTATTAGAAATTAGTATTTCAAATATTAATTATAATAATTGGGAAAATCTTATTTATATAAAAAATATGTATTTTCAATATTGCAATTTATCATTTGGGAATATGATATGGAATAAAGAAAGTCTCACGTAATAGCTTCAATGGAAATATAATATTGTAAATATGGCCAACGAAATTGGGAGATGTATATGTGTGTATTTTTGCTCAGGTTATGAAAATAACACGTCTATATATTTTGATGATACTTGATAATTACATTCATTACGTAATCTTGATAATATGATTAACTTCTGGGTGAAATCGACCCTGTATTAAACAATTTCTTACAATGGAAACCATCGACCCCTTATAACAGAGATAAGTATTCGTCTGTTTAAATGCTTCCTGAAGACCTGCGTACTCATTGCCATAAGTTCATCCCGTTTATTCAATGCACTCAACAGTGCAAAAATAGAAAAAATTTCCGAGCAGTTTGGTTGTGCTGGCCTATTGAAAGTTTCCCTGCCTGGCGCTCACTGGATTGTAGTTCGAATCATTCTCACACTCGATAATTTCTTTAGTGTCTGCAAGCTCACCTTCCTTGTGAGCTGAGGGTGGGGTGTTTGGGGTAGCCCATCGTTCTACCTGTTGAATCATCAGCCATTGCCAGGCTTCCCCCTTGTCCTTGCTTGGGTGGAGAGGGGTCTTGGACTCTGATCATATGTATATATGGTCAGTCTCTAGGGCATTGTCCTGCTAGCTAGGTCAGTATCCTGCTCCTTGCCTCTGCCATTTATGAGCGGCTTTTAGACCTTGAAACGTCTTAATTAAAAGCGAAAAAAAAGTATTTGTATTTCATGCACAGCCGTTTGTTCTGTCTCGCTAACGGACTTACCGGACCTGGCTCCAATTTACCTGCATTAGTTATGGATCACGATAAGTTTGTACAGTTTGTCATTTAATCAAATTGATATAGCCTACCTGCGTGCGCATTTTCATGTCTGTCTTAACCTATGCAACCATCCTGAATATCAACTTGCTTTCAACTTCTCACTCTAATACATAACCTATATATATGTCACCTTCAATATTATTAAACTTACAGCTACACCACTTATACATATAGCTACAAGCCCTAGAAAGAAAAATATACTGATGTATTATGTTATCTTTTAATTTCGTGCATTGTGATAATTGGACTTATAAGAGTATCATGAATTATGAAAATTGTTCAGTGAGATCCCTGGACACTCATAAAAGTATCATGACTGTAATTAAAGGGGATGATGATGTTTTTCCGTCACAGTGGAGATTTCCACAAATTTAATAGATTTAGTATATTTTCAGTATTTTTTCTGTATGTTTTCCTTTCTTATGAGAGAGCCAGTATATACCGTTCGAGTTGTGACTCGATTATTAGAAACCCGTCTGAGGCTATCCTCGCTGGGCAAAGTGTAAAAAACTCCTTTTATAGTAAAGTGTAAAAACGTAACGGTTCACTGTCTCATTTAACTACAGACATGGAACACACACACACACACGCACACACACACACACACACACATATATATATATATATATATATATATATATATATATATATATATATATATATACAGTATATATATATATATATATATATATATATATATATATATATATATATATATACATATATATATACACACATATATTAGAGTTACGATCCGGGGGCACGGGAAGGAAATGACAAGCCTTCTATAAACTTATGATTTTATACTTTCCATTTCATTGCGGCATAGAAATATCATTAAATGTCACACTTTATAGTTAGCTCAGTGCAAAAAGGTAGGCAGGGCCTGTTTTGCTGTAGGGGGTATTTAAGAAAACTACTGGGACAATGGATAAACCAGAAGGTTGTGTGTGTTTATATATATATATATATATATATATATATATATATATATATATATAAATACATATACATATACATTATATATAAATATATATATATATATATATATATATATATATATGCATATATATTTATATATATGTATATATGTGTATATATATATATGTATATATAAATAAACACATAAACACATATCCTTCTGGTTTATCCATTGTCCCAATTGCCCAAGTAGTTTTCCTAAATAACCCCTACCTTTTTTTATGCACCGAACTAACCATTAAGTGCGACATTTAATGATATTTCTATGACGCAATGAAATGGAAAGCATAAAGTTGGAAGTTTATAGAATGCGCGTCATTTCCTTCTCGTGCTCCCGGGTCGTAACTCTAAAACGAAAGTTAAATCTCAGCGTATGAAACGCGGTATTGTCCGTATGGTCCCTCTCCATTACGGGCAGGCGAGCACTAGTGTGTGTGTCGTGTTACATTTATGCGTTGGAATTTCCTCATAAGTGACGCATGCATCATTGGGTCCAAAGCCTCGATGACAGTTTCTAAAGGTATTATATTAGGCGCTGACTTATATATATATATATATATATATATATATATATATATATATATATATATATATATATATATATATATATATATATATGTATTCTTTATATATATTTATATATATATATATTATATATATATATATATATATATATATATATATATATATATATATATATATATATATATATATATCACCATCATCATTGGCCGTGACTAGTCCACTGCAAGACATAGGCCTCAAATATGTCCTCCCACTCCCCTCTGTTTATGGTCTTTTTATGCCAGTGTGTACCCGCAAATCTACTTAGTTCGTCAATCCATCGTTTTTTCTTCCTTCCCCTGCTCCTTTTGCAATCTCTAGGGACTCATTCCGTTAATTTTAATGTCCAAATGTTATCTGTCATTCTCATTATATGTCCTGCTCATGTCCATTTGTTTTTCTTACACACACGTATATATATATATATATATATATATATATATATATATATATATATATATATATACATACATACATACATACACACACACACGTGTGCACCTTTCTTCTCACCTTCCAGAATAATTTCTTAATAAGCAATTAGGAAGAATGAATGGCGTAGTCTGTGCGGTCTGCATTTTATGGCCGTCTCAGATAAAAAAAATCCCCTGCCTCGTTTCTTAATCAAGAGACACAAGGGTGGTGGATAATACATGACACAGATTATTAAAGTTGTCAACTGCAGATATTACCAGGTTTAAGGTGTGTGGGTACGCTCAGGGTATGGCCCCTCATAGGGAGAGGGTGGGGGGGGGTGAGGTTAATGTTGGTGCAGGTGACAGTGTGTAGGAGGTAAGTTAGGTGTTTGTAGGGGGTGGGAGGAGGAGGAGGAGGAGGAGGTGGTTGTTGAAATGAGGGAATTCAAGGGGAGGAAAATGGAGAGAAATCTCATTACTTGTTCTGGACGCAAATGAAAAATAATTAGAACAAATAATTATAAAGTTCCACCCCTCGGATTTATTTCCGGAATTATTTTGAATTAGATTTTCCTCCGGGAAAAGCTGCACAATGTTTCTGCTTTTTTTTTTCCTTTTTTTTTTTTTGGTAAAAAATGCACAAACAAACGTAGGCATTTTTGCAGTTTCAAAGAGAGGTTTTTAACTTGGTGTGTTTTACAAATGATTTATTATTATTATTATTATTATTATTATTATTATTATTATTATTATTTAAACTGCAATTCTATTTGAAAAAGCAGTATGCTATAAGCCCAAGGGGTCCAACAGGGGAAAAAATAGTCCAGTGAGGAAGGGAAATGAGGAAATGAATAAACTACAACAATTAAGATAAAATATTTTCAGAACAGTAACAACATTAAAATAAATCTTTCATTTATAAACTATAAAAACTTAAAAAAGAAAAAAGTAGAAGAGAAATAAGATAGAATATATGTTGTTTTTTACGAAATAAAAAGCTAGAAAATTTCTATGATTCGTTCCTACTTTACACCTTAGAAGAATATTGTTAACCATATTTGCCCACTTTTGTGTTCATCATGAATAATAAATGCAATATTGGTGAATATGCAAAAGATGACATTGAAAAATCCGGGTTGATGATTTTACTTTAAAAAAAAAAACCTTTTGTGTAGCCCTTATGGGTTTCTAATTCCACTGTCTTGGGTTAGAGTTCGCTTGCTTGAGGTTACATTCGTGCATGCTATTCTATCTTATTTCTCTTTCTCTTGTGTTTTTCTAAGTTTTTATGGTATGTATATATATATATATATATATATATATATATATATATATATATATATATATATCCATTTTAATGCTGTTACTGTTCTTGAAATATTTTATTTTGATTGTTCGGTACTTCTCTTGTAGTTTATGTACACATAACAATAATAATAATAATAATAATAATAATAATAATAATAATAATAATAATAATAATGATGATGATAATAATTGGCTTTTATGATTTTCAAGAATTCTTCACCAAGTTCTCTTTGGAACAATGTAGATTTTTTCATCTCTTCGTCTTCATATTATTATTATTATTATTATTATTATTATTATTATTATTATTATTATTATTATTATTATTATTATCATTATTATTATTATTATTATTATTATTATTATTATTATTATTATTATTATTAATCTCAGTCTCAGAAGACTAAAGGTATATATTATTGGGTTCCGGGTTACATCCAGTTTCCTTAAATCCATCACTCTCCTCACTATATATGCTGTTTACAGTGGCACGCTCATTTCTACAGTCATTTCTATTTCAGTTTCTTAGTGGCCCATTGAGTGATGGTTTGTTGATGTGGTGGTTTTTATCTATATTTGGTTTATGTGGTTCTTCTGTGGGTGACACATCTTTCGAATTCTTCACTTAAAATTTTAGATAGATAGTTTTTCTTTTTATGATTATATATTTGATCTGCCAGTCTCTGGTCTATCCGTGGGTATGTATTCCAAAAATTGCCAGATTATTATTATTATTATTATTATCATTATTATTATTATTATTATTATTATTATTATTATTATTATTATTATTATTATCAGACTGAAAATACCTAAATGAATATATACGAATGCTGTTAGCATGATGTCAAACAGTGATTTGTATTAAGAAAAATATATGTATTTCGTATTGGCTAATGCTGTAATAAACACATAAGTCATTGCTTAGTATATAGATATAATCAAAGAGAGACGAAGGGGGAGCGTTGTTGCTCAGGATATTTTGGAGCGTGGAGGAATATCCTAAGTAGAGACTTCAAACGACATCCAGGACTTCCTGTCAATGAGAAACTTGGACATGAAACAGCTCCGAGATAAAAAAAAAACAAAAAACAAAAAAAAAACAAAAAAAAAGGGGGGGGGGGAAGCGGTGGCATTGTAAAATATTGTATGGCAGGAAAATCTGAAGTTTCTTAGCTTGATTTGATGATGGCTGTTCAAACGCTTTTATTATTATTATTATTATTATTATTATTATTATTATTATTATTATTATTATTATTATTATTACTTGCTAAGCTGCAACCCTAGTTGGAAAAGCTGGATGCTGTTAGCCCAGGGGCTCCAATAGGGAAAATAGCCCAGTGAGGAAAGTAAACAAGGAAAAATGAAATATTTTAAGAACAATAACAATATTAAAATAAATATTTCCTATATAAAGTGTAAAAAATTTAACAAAACAAGGTCAAGAGAAATAAGATAGAATAGTGTATCCGAGTGTACCCTTATACAAGATGTGTTCGTCGATGTCTTAATTTCCTTCAAGGTTAAACAGTAAGTCTGTTTCATAGTGTGATGTGATTCGTGCCTCGTAAAATTATTGATCCAATAGATTTCCTTTTTTTTTGTCGTTTTTTCAATTCTTGTTGGAAACTAGATTTAATTTTTTCTTTAACTTCATCATTCCGTCTCTAGTTCAAGCCATTAATTTTTTTCTTTTTAATGTTGTTACTATTCTTAGAATATTTTATTCTTCTTGATCATTACTTCTCATGTAGTTTATTTATTTCCTTGTCTCCTTTCCTCGCTTGGCTATTTTTCCCTGTTGGTGATCTTGGGCTTACAGCATCCTGCTTTTCCAACCAGGGTTGTAGCTTAGCTAGTAAAAATAATAATTAAAAAAACTTTGTATACTAACACCTGTTCATTTGTGTAAGTCTATTTATGTGTATATTCAGTTTTTACATGAAAGCAGTAAAGATTAAAATATCTATTTTTTTATTTTAATTTTTCTTTATTTTTATTAAAAATCTAATTTCTCCTCTCATCAAGCAGCAAACTCACAATCTCTGCAGGATATATCCGCTCCTGTGTTCATCATCATCCATGAAACTGTTTCAGAAATATCATTTGTCTGAGAATCTGTTGACAAAATAGTGCGATGCTCTTCGTATACATTCAGCAACGCAATCTACGTTCTATAAATATTTCCAAGTGTCTCTAAAGGAGAAATACTGCATCGCTTTACACCATATGTATAGGGTGTTTGTTCCAAAGGATGATGGTTCCAGGGGGAATTGCTTCCAGAGGGTCTTTGTTCCAGGGGGAATTGCTTCCAGAGGGTCTTTGTTCCAGGGGGAATTGGTTCCAAAGGCGATTTGTCCCATATGGTTTAGGTTCCAAAAGTGGTTTGTTCCAACGAGTATTTGTTCCATAGGGGAGGAGTTTGTTCCAAAGGAAGTTTGGTTTTCAGAGGGTATTGGTTTCAAAGTGTGTTTTTGTTTCTAGAGAGGTTTAGTTCCACAGAGTGTTTGACTCTGTAGGGAGTTTAGACCCAAAAGGCATTAGTCGTCCGGTTTCCAGCAAATCATTTTAGCTGCGACCCACTACAGTCGTCAGACTACCAAGTATACAAGTAATTGATTAGTCAAACAGATGTAAATGAGCATAAACTGAACATACCTAACTGATCATGTGTGTGATAAACATGTATAAAATTTAGCATGTGCCCATATATATAAATATTAGATTGCGTGGAATGCATAAGAATAATAGATACCAGCCTGTCACAATCCAAACCAAAGATTTTGAAAAATATCTAAAGAAAATCAATATTGTTTCTGCGTAATTTTGTTATTCTTTCCCTTTACATCATCTGGGATTTTCTGGGCATTTCCTTGATGAAGAAAATGGAGGTGTTTGCCTTCGCTCGAAGGGATAATCGGCCAGATGTTATTTTAGCCTTTCAAGGAAGGCAATTCTATCATCGTTCTCTTATTTTTTGTTCGTCTTATTTCCAATAATAGACGACAGGTGGTAAACAATGTATTATTTCAGATGTCGATACATTTTGATGAAGTGCAATATGAAAAATTAGGTCAATTTATATAAGACTGTATATTGTCGCTTGTTTAATTATAAGAAATTAATGGAAGCACCTCTCGATATTTATTTTTTGAAAAATATTACATAGGTGGATGTCATTACTGTGTACGTTTTGTGGAAAGATATGTTCAAAACACTACCGCTAGAGAGTTTTGGGGTCCTTTGACTGGCCAGACAATACTACATTGGATCCTTCTCTCTGGTTACGGTTCATTTTCCCTTTGCCTACACACACATATTCTCCTCTGTCCTCATACACCTGTCAACACTGAGATTACCAAACAATTCTTCTTCACCCAAGGGGTTACTGCACTGTAATTGTTCAGTGGCCACTTTCCTCTTGGTAAGCAGGTCTTCTAGGAGGTCACTCCAAAGTCAAACCATTGTTCTCTAGTCTTCTAGTCTTGGGTAATGTCATAGCCTCTGTACCATGGTCTTGCACTGTCTTGGGTTAGAGTGCTCTTGCTTGAGGGTACACTCTGGCACAGAATTCTATCTTATTTCACTTCCTCTTGTTTTGTTAAAGTTTTTATAGATTATTAGATGTTTATTTTAATGTTACTGTTCTTAAAATATTTCTTTCCTTGTTTCCTTTCTTTACTGGGCTATTTTCCCTGTTAGAGCCCCTGGGCTTATAGCATCCTGTTTCTCCAACTAGGATTGTAGCTAATAATAATAATAATAACAGGATTAAATATAATTGTTAAGCTTTTTGAAGACTATGAATTTATTAGGTGTTTACGGCACTAAGGATATTATTTGATGTAAATGATTATTTTTCTTTTCAAGACGATAAGCGAGAAGGCAGCATTTGGAGTTAGAAATGGAAAGCAGAGACAGAAAATACTAAGGAAAAAGCAGTTGAAAATAAAAGCTGGGAAAGATGAAGGAAAGGGTGAAAAGCAAGGCAGTAGGGGAAAGTCTGCAGGAAAAGGGTAGTAAGAAAGGGTCAGAATGGGTGGCTTCCGGGTACAATGCATGCATGATAAGATATTAGGAAAAAGAGAACCAGGGAAAATAAGTTGGTTAGGAAGACAAGATAATAAGGAAGCAAGGGGGAATAAGAGAGAAATGCACACAGGACAAGGTTGCACGAGAAATGCAAGGAAGTGATATTAAAAAAAAAAAAAAAAAACATGCATACGCACGCACACACACACACGTGGTGAAATGGTTTGTGCAATACCATGATTAACAACATATTTAGATATCAGCTGACTGAACCTTGTTATCGCCACCCTTCGAGTGGAAAAGTGCATGGTAAGAAATGTAATATATTCATATAGAAGTATATGTGCATGAATATAGCATCTGAAACCACATGGAGACAGAAAACTCCCCTGTATAGTAAAGAGTAAGTCACGCTGGACGGCATTGTCAGACTTATAACTACTCGGTCTCCCCGTCCCTCGGGTAGCGGCAGAGGGACTGGTCATTCCTTGGTTAGAGGGGGGGGGGGGGGCACCCCGGGAGGTACACTCGGATACCACAACTGCCATGTTGTTGTGAGGAAAGAGGAAGGGGTTGGGAAGGGTTGAATATGTTTCTGTGCGTGTATGTGCATATCTATCTAAATGCTTACCGTCGTTTTTGATAGATAGCGTACATATAACAATCGACATAAATCAAATTGACTGCATGCAAACAAATAAGAATAGGCGAATGTACCCAAAGCCCTAGCCATCATACTCGCCAAATCCCATTTGTCTCTTGGGTTCGATTTATCTCATTGCAGATAAGAAGCCTCGCCCTTTTCGATACGCCATCTCTATGAGGAGTTTAGATATTGCAGATCTACGCTGTATAATCACATCTCGTCGCTGTAAATTTGCGTCATTGTACTCACCGCTGATGACGTTGATGTTAATCACAAAGGTTATGACGTTAATGAAGATCTTTTACGCTCCATTAAGAATTGCGTTAGCAGATCTGCCAGCTTGGGGCTCGTCTTCTCTGCTTGATGGTTCACGCTTCGCTGCGTCTGAAATGATTTTCAATTGGGTTTGCAATAGAAACTTTCCACAGGTTAATTGTTTATATAGAATTTTTGATTTTGCATGATGCTCAGATGTACAGTATGTTTGTTGTGTTTGTACATATGTATGTGTGTGCTGTGTTTTCTGCATGAGGTATATTTGTGTGTTTTCACAATCGTGCTTGGAAAGGTTTCTACATACTACCCAATATTTAGTCATTCTTCTCGTGATATTCTGCAATATTTACTTGCAACATTTGAATTACGTTTTTATTTTACAAATCAAAAGTAATGCAGCGCATGTCTTTTAACGTTAGTTTCTTCTCTTATGCCCTAAGGAAGATTTCGTTGCATAATCTGGAGGTGTTTTCATAGTATGTAAGAGAAAATAAAGGAGTGACATGTATTTATTATTCAGTCCACCTATAGATCTGTTATCCACCTCTTATCCGTGTTTGATGCTCGAAAGAAGGTTGTCTTTCGTTCGCCGATGATATTCATGATAAAGACATCTAAATTTTAATAAATTCTTATATTAAGGAAAAAAGGTCCGTCTCCTAAATCATGTTACAAAATTTACTGCGTGGTAAAATTAGAATTTTTGCCTGATTCACTTGTAGTAATTAGTATTGTATGGTGATTTGGCTGTAAGCTATCTTTTGGAACATGTTCCTTTACAGTTTATCCACCGTGATTTTGCTAGGGACGTAAAAACCTAAACTTTCTAATTGCCTTCTATATCAAAACGGAAATTTTATCTTCTGCCCAAACTCTTTATGAATTGATTTTCTTGGTATGCTACAGTAAGTACAGTTAGAGACAGAGGAAATGGGTTAAAGATTTAGAAATAGAATTGAAAAATATTGCCAGCATATAGATATAGGAAGAAAAAAAAAGATAATCTCACATTTTGATCTTACTAAATTTATGTAATGGTCGTCTGAAATTTACTCTCTCCCTACTCTTCATTTCCTCCCACCAATTTTCCTTCTGCTCTTCCAAGACCTCCCTTGTCATCGCATCCTCATCCTCGACCTAGTTGAAATCTACATAGCTGACAATATTGGGAAATTCCAGGTATAGCAACTGGGGCCCGATCGGCTCATACTTGGGAAATTGACCGCATGACGGCGCTGCGGCTTAGAGCGACCTTCTGAGTGGAAGGTATGCAGTAATCAATATAAATTCGAAGGAGTGACATCTGGTGGATACTGTAGGGTTTCTGGGTCAGTGGGAGTTTAATCAAAGCATTATGCAGTCTCCTGTATAGCGAAATCGTTGTAGTTAACGATAAGTCACTGTAAAGAAGTGTTGGTTTATCCGTGAATCTGGAATTGTTCATCCTTTTTATATCAAGCATTCGGAAGATAATGTTCGTAGGTTTAATTGCTGCATTATTTTTACTTCTATATGACATGCCTTTACGAAGCAGCCACTTCTATTCTCAGATCATACATATCAAAATTGGTTGTTCTATCTTCTTGGTTTGCTTTTGATTCATAACTTCCCTCTTGCTCCGAAGTTTCTCCTCTAGGAAGCTCTTACAAACTCTTTACACAAACTGTTAAAAAGAACCGTAATTTTAATCGAAATTTTTTTTCGTAAAAAATATACTGTTCCCAGCCGTATTTCAGTAAAATACAGGCGACCGTAATTTTCACCCTACTTTGTTATTATCTTTTACGCGTTGGTCACCGTAATATCACCCCTTAACGTCAATATATCCGTTTTTAAAACGGTAAATGCCTGGCAACATTTATTCCAGGATTTTTACCTTTTTTCACGGCAAATTTTTAAACAGTGCAGCATATGCAACCGTTGTTTCCCATCCCCCGTCAGCTCTAGATCATCAGCAAACCTTAGCCCTGTCACACATCAGCCACAACTCATTTTCTTATCACTAACCTTACAATCTACAAGTACCCTGCATATAAACCTTCTCAATTTGACAGTAACCCTCTCCACTCCTATGTCGTTATGCTTTAACCCCCTCTTATCTATTGTAAAAGAATTCCAAAATACTCTCACCATCGACCTAACACAGCTTTCAATTCAGACAACATCTCTGTGTCATCGAACAAGTAATCTGTTGGTCATGTCCTCGCCGAAGGGGGTATCGTAAAGAATTTGTGACTCTGAACTGAGCCAAATAACTTTAGGTGAAGTTTATCATCAATTATGTGTACGCCGTCATAATTGTAAGTCAAATTATTGGAAAACACTGACTAGTTGGTACCATTTGCTCAATAACCATTTCCTACATTTTCTCTTGTGGAAAAACTAATTTTCCATTTAGCTCTTTGTTTTCTCCTCTTTATGTCTTCCCCGTCTTCACTTTCTTCTTTTTGGAAGCCGTATCATACATACTCTTTATTAAGAGAACATATATCACAAGCACACGTGATTTTAATCAATGTAAATATCACCCAAGAAAGGCATTTAATACCGAATTCTATCTTGGGAATATATATCCACTTGGAATTCATTTTATGGTAACAGCTTCTGGCCGGGTAGAGATTCGAACCCCCACCTGTGGGCCGGAAACCATGCCAGCACGACACTACCGACTGAGCTATCAAGAGAGATATTTACATACTCTTTATTAATACATGAACTTTTCTCATACAGTTGCCCGGTGGATAATCTTTATTATCCTTCACCAACCTATTCATTTCTTCGTCCTAACACATACTTATATCTACAAACCATCTTCCCAAATCTATGACTATTTTTTAGCTGATAGGTAAGATGGGTGAAGAAGGATAAGGACAGTTAGCTAACTAACAACGAAAAGGAATAGTTTAGTTACTTAAATATAAGTAAGAGTAATGTAAAGTGTGGTTTAGCCACAATTTTATTAATATAAAGGTACATTTTTCCTTACTATGGTCTTCTATCAACATATTACAATAATGATTTTTACATTGTGAAGTGCACAAATTAATTTCTTTTTATTATTCATCAATAGTATCCTTCTATTTAGATGAAGTTGCTATTTTTTTCTTATTTTAATATCAGTATTAACTCTTACATTAATGAGTTCGTAATATATCTACATCGTAAATTCTATTAATTACGTCCCCCAAGATAAAAACATTTGTTATTAGCGTAATGGTTGAGGTTCATTGGGATGAAAACATGAAGATACTTTTCTTCACCATTTATGATCTGTGTTGTTGTTTGGGTATTTTCTCGCTTTCTCTGCTTCTAATTTCTCTATTAATTCTCCATTGTATTGAGCTAGTTTACTCCAGATATTTATTGCCAGTCTATATATTTTCTGATTAATTGGTTTTAATTTGTGCTTTTTCATTTATATTCTTCTTGATTTTTTCTCTCGGCGGACCTTACTGTCTTATTTTTGAATTTTTTTTAATGTCCTTTTTAGTGGATATTCCATTATTGGTCATATTAAGCTTTCGGAGAAATAAATTTTGATATTTGTATTCATATTCCTATACCTTTTTTTACTAGGTATTTTGTTTTCTTGCAATTCTTGACCTTTCTCTTACATCTTGATATTCTTTGTCCGAATTTTGAATTTTTGTAATGTCCTATTTAGAGAATATTCCATTATTGGTCATATTAAGCTTTCTTATAATTGAATTTTAATATTTTGGTTCGTATTCCTAAACTTTTTTAACTAGGTATTTTGTTTTCTTGCTATGCTTGACCTTCCTCTTACACGTCTTGACCTTTCTCTTACACGCCTTGATATTCCTCTTTATTCGCATAGAATTCCTAGCACTCTTGCGCTTTTGGTGAAATTCATTGATTGTTGATCCAACATTGTTTGTTGAGGTTTGTATGCAGTACTGATACCAGTTGGAATTTAGATTTGTTTGTTGTTATCTTCCACTTCTGATATTACAAACTCCTTTTATTCCCCTTCACCTTTGTTTTTTCTTGCGTCTTTATCCCGGGCAGACATTTCAGACAAGTTCTATATTCATCTCACTTCCATTGTATTAAACTCAGGGGCCTTTATTACATTTGCAGACAACAATTAACCCGTTCCTCTCCGCCTTGAATTGAATATATATATATATATATATATGGATTAATATCAACACAACATCGTGTTCAAATAGAAATAAATTTCTACCTCATACCTGGGATCGAACGCTAGCCCCTTCTAATGAAAGGCCAGGTCGAAACCAACCATGTCACGAGAGCCCATAAAAAGAATTGGAACCTGACCGCTACCAGCTGTCCGAGGATTTACCTGGAGAGACATCAGTCTCTTACCAGCGAGTTTTACCCAATTCCCCGGGCCACCACGTGACACAATTGGTAGTAATTCATTCAAATTACCCCTAATGAGTCAATATGGATTAATATCAACACAACATCGTGTTCAAATAGAAATAAATTTCTACCTCATACCTGGGATCGAACGCTAGCCCCTTCTAATGAAAGGCCAGGTCGAAACCAACCATGTCACGAGAGCCCATAAAAAGAATTGGAACCTGACCGCTACCAGCTGTCCGAGGATTTACCTGGAGAGACATCAGTCTCTTACCAGCGAGTTTTACCCAATTCCCCGGGCCACCACGTGACACAATTGGTAGTAATTCATTCAAATTACCCCTAATGAGTCAATATGGATTAATATCAACACAACATCGTGTTCAAATAGAAATAAATTTCTACCTCATACCTGGGATCGAACGCTAGCCCCTTCTAATGAAAGGCCAGGTCGAAACCAACCATGTCACGAGAGCCCATAAAAAGAATTGGAACCTGACCGCTACCAGCTGTCCGAGGATTTACCTGGAGAGACATCAGTCTCTTACCAGCGAGTTTTACCCAATTCCCCGGGCCACCACGTGACACAA
>NC_090769.1:28543494-28558494 GCF_036898095.1 Palaemon carinicauda
AACATCTGCTGATTTCGAAAATAAGCTTCAAAACAGCATGTCGTAGATTAATATTACATAACTTTTATTATTATTTTCTTCCACCTTTTGACTCAGATAGAAATTAGTACCAGTTTTAGACATGACAGGGTTTAACCACAGACAATGCGGCCTCCAAGTGTGTAGATTGTTATTTTTAGAAACACTGTTGCAGCACTTTAAAAAGATCTAATAGTTGGCGAGGCAAATTTTAGAATTGGTGAAGGAAAAGTTGAGCCATTGGTAATTTCTGAATGTGTTGACTGAACAGGACAAATTATTAGTGAAAGATGTAAAGATTTTTCTTTTTGTAAATTAATCTTACAACGTACCTAAAGGATGATATACTATAACTCAGTGCCGGTCCCAAGGCCGGATAAATGGGAAGGGTAGGCGTTCAGGAAGGGAATCCAGCCATAAGATCCAACCAAAACCAATATGAAATAGACTTTCATCAGGAATAGGATAGTGCTAGGACGTCTCAGCATGCTGTGCCATCACCGGCCCCCGGTAATGAATGGGCAAGGGCTACTGGGTAGTAGACTCTCCCACCAGTTAAAAAAAGGACCCAATGATGGAAAAAAAAGAGTTAGAAGAAGGAATATGGTGGCTGATTTGAGAGTTAGAACTTTGAACGTGGAGGAAAGGGAAGAGAGGTAGTTGTTTTGATGGAGACAGGAAGGATAAGCATTTTACATGGAGGAGATTAGTTTGAGGGAAAATAAAGTGAAAGAGATTGATTGTGGATATAGATTGCTATATAGTGTAGCAAACAAGGAAGGTAGAAATACTGGGAATAATTAAAAAAGCCTAAAATACAGCATAATTGGCGTGAAGAGACAAGTGATACTGTGCCAAGATGGAAAAAGAGAATATTGTGAGTGCTTAAGTCCCTCAAGTAGAATGTGATGAAATTGAGAAAATGTCATTTTTGGGAGGAAATTGACTGACAATTGAGTTAAATATTAGCTGGAGAGAGATTAATTATATTGACGTTGACATGAATGACATGTAGGAAGGACCAGAGAAGATATTGATAGGGTACATGGTGCTTGTGGAGTTGGAGAGAGAAATGAGGAGGGGAGATAGTTGTGAACCGTGCAGTGTCACTTGATTTGACGATTGTCAACACATGGAACGAATAGAAAGAAAATTTAGCGCATTTCTTAAAAGATTGACGCAAGAGAAAGTCAAATTAACATCCTCAAGTTCAGATCCTACGTGAGAGAGGTGAGAAATTGTAAAATTTTAAGTGGAGAGTGCGTGGAAGCATAGCACGGGATGGTATTCATGGACATGGAAATAAGAATGGAAAGAAAGCTTTTTGTGACTATCAATGAAGATATAGGTAACATCCAGTATTGTTCAAACTACAGAGGAATAAAGCACCATGAAAATCTGGGAAAGAATAATGGATAAAAGGATTAGGGATGAAAAATCTTTAGGTGAAGAACAGTTTGGTTTCATGCCAGAAAAAAGAACTGAAGATTCAGTGTTTGAACTCCGAGAGATAATGGAAAAACACCGGTAAAAGCAGAAAAGGCTGTACATAGCATTTTTATGTCTAGAAAATGTATTTGATAGTCCCACGACAAAAGGTTTGGAGGTGTGTAAAGGGAACTCGGGAGAAGTATGTAAGGCTGAAGGAACAAAAACGCAGGTTAAAACCAATGAGATCAGTCCCGCTGGTGCATATTGTTTGCTGATAGCATAATGTTATATAGCAGCAATAGTGGATTAGTGAAGTCAAAATTAGAACAATAGAGGAAGGTACTGGAAGACAGAGGATTAAAGCTCAGTAGTACGAAGACTGAATACCTAAATATTAATTAAGATAAAAATTCTGAGATTAGTGTCGAATGGGTAAGGTTAAACCGACTAGAAAAATATAGGTAGCTGATAAAGGTATTTTGGATTTGAAAATAACACTGAGGGCAGGCCGGATATAAAAATGAAAGAAAGATGTTACGTGTCTTGTGTGACCACAGAATCAACAAGGGGGGTAAAATGAAGTGTATAAGAGAGTAGTGAGAGCAGCTTTGATGTATAGAGCAGAAACATGGCCAGTAAAGAGAGTGCAAGATAAGAAATTGGTTGCAGTAAGAAATAAAAATGCTCTGGTGGATGTGTGGAGTAACAAAAATAGACAGGATGAAAAATGAAAGAATAAGAGAAACTACTAAAGTTGTAGAACGATCAAAAAGAGGTCCAGGAAAGAAAGCTAGTGGTATGGCCATGTGCTGAGAAGGGATGAGACATGCAAGAGGAGAGTGATGTAAAAGAGGTGCCTGATGGAAGAGCTAGAGGAAGACCGAAACGAAGGTAGATGGATGTAGTTAAAGAAAATCTTGTGTTTGACCGAGCCAGATATTAATTAAAAAAAAAAAAAAAGTTAGAAACATCGACCCCACATAAAAGTGGGAAAAGATGCAAAGAACGAAATCGAATAATTATAAAGATAGTTGAACCAATTTGTTACCGGAGATAGGAAAGGGGTGAAATTGTTCATGATTAAAGATAGGAAAGGATGCTTTATAGAACTTTTGAAACTCGAGTGCCTTGATTTGTAGAACAAAGGAAGGTTAATGAGTGCAAGAGTTGATACTAGATATAGTTGACTGGAATAATACCTGTAATGAGGTCCTTCCGATGTCATTGAGAATAATGTGAATGTGGTGTAAAATCGAAACTGGTGATTTTTCATTGTTTTTTTTTTCTTTTTTTTTATTCTGGATTTATCTTAGACTCATTACTATTAGGTTGAATGTTAATTGTGAGGACGAATGTGAGATTCTGCACTGTGAGGTTGAATGTTAATTGCGAGGATGAATGTGTGATTCTGCACTATGAGGTTGAATGTTAAACTCGGCACAATGAAGGCGAATGTTAGACTTGAGACTATGAGGTTGATTATTAAACTTTTTACTTTGGGGTTAATTGTTGAACTTTACACAATTAGGTTAAGAAATGAACTAGGCACTATGAGACTGAAAGTTAGACTTAGCACCACAAGGCTCAGTGTTAAACTGGGCACTGTGAGGTTCAATGTCAGACTTTGCATCACGAGGCTGAATCGTAGATTTTTCACTATGAGCTTGAATGCCAGACTTGTTACTAAGTTGAATGTCGAAATGCCAAAAAAGATATGTATATTCATTAGTAATTAAATTACCCTTATGGTATAGATTACCCCTATGGTACATAATAATTATTGCCAAAGTGCCCACGATGTCAAAAATGCCTATTGTAATGGAAGGTCGAGACGAATTTATAAGCTTGAGTTAATACGAACTGTCCGGAAGTTTGAAATACGGTAAATTCATTTTGCATACTTAAATAAAGGATAGTGGTGGGTGACCCCGAGTTGGATGACGGCAAGGGTAAGGAAGAGTTTATTAATAGTAGACTATCGGTGTTACAGAAGAGATAATATAGATATAAGGACACGCATCTTGCTTTATTATAGTTGTTTTTAGTATTATTATTATCGGTATTATGATAATGATGATGAACATTCTAACAACGAATAAACATATACCAAAAAACTTTACGATATTTTGTAAGCCTGTTAGTCTGTCTGTCTGTCTGTCTGTCTACGGGACCATCAGATTTTCATAACTCAAAGATGGGACTCGGTGGAGTTAAGCTTAGTTTCTTTTGTTGAAATAACCCACAAAGAACTTATTCTAGGAAAACGCTCTGTCTTGATTTCAATTCGTCTGTGTCCGGCTGTGTGATAATCCTCTCGACGGTGAACTTTGAGAGTGAAATGTTTGATACAAATTTTTTTCCCTTTACCCACCATAGCCCATTTCGGAGTCGCGGCATAACTTAAACAAATGGTCAGCATTCAGTCCAATTATCTCTTCATTTATTTTGTCAGAATTTTATTTTCGCGGAAGAAAAATAACACCAACTCCGACTGTATCCTACCAAAATATGACGTACCATTAACTATTTTGATACTTCAAGGTAACATTTTCACCCAGGAAGTGAAATATTCCCATATTTTATATTTTAATTTTGTGTGAATCATTTTAGTACGCAAAAAGATGCAATAGGCCTATTTCTTCAATTTAGGAAGACATGACGCAGATTGATGTGAAATCACACTTTGAAGGATGAGAAACGTCGACCTGAAGTCCACAGATATCTTGTCCTGAGGCTTCAGTGTCCATAACCAGCTATCTGGCCCCTGAGATCTGACGTATCACGTTTTTCCTTTTTAATAAGGGATTAATTAACTCCGTAGGAACGGCTCAAAAAGGTTTGCTGGTGATCTGGAGACTGATTATTGTAAAAGGTCTATTTGTTAAGACTTCGAATAAGAATCGGGGATCTACTCCTTAAATAATGCGTTTAAAACGATACGTGTGATTAATTTTGATACATTAATCGGAATTCTTTTCAAGTTTTTATATTCATATGGTAAGATCACTTAGTTTAATTTGCAATTATAAACGTATTTATATTATTATTATTATTATTATTATTATTATTATTATTATTAATACTAGCCAAGCCACAACCCTAATTGGAAAAGCAAGATGCTACAAGCCCAAGGGCTCCAACAGGGAAAAATAGCCCAGTGAGGAAAGGAAATAAGGAAATGAATAAATGATGAGAACAAATTAACAATGAATCATTCTAAAAACAGTAACAATGTCATGTCATATCATATATGCCTGTTAAAACTAAGGGCTCGTCCCTTTTGTTTTTATTTTCTCAAAGGATAATAGTCTACCTATTTTTTTGCAAAAAATACCCATCGACAGACTTCTCACCTGTGTTCTTTTCTTTTTATGAGACAGACTTAACTGTAGTCCATTTCTTTTAGCGAGTCATATTTGCACCGACTCGCAGCGGTGCCCTTTTAGCTCGGAAAAGTTTCCTGATCGCTGATTGGTTGGACAAGATAATTCTAACCAATCAGCGACCAGGAAAATTTTCCGAGCTAAAAGGGCACCGTTGCGAGTCAGTGCAAATATGACTCGCTAAAAGAAATGGACTATAGTATTGAAATGATTTAAGAACGAAAGCGTCAACCGGGGAAAAATACCCATTATGTACTTTGGACTTAGAGGCGAAACTATTTAATGACACCAATGAAGGAAGTAAAAAATCCGAAGGATATATCATCCCTAGTTTTTCTCTTATATCGGCTGACCGTTCCCGGCGATTAGTCCCAATCCGTTTAAAACGATACCTGTGATTAATTTAATACATTAATCGAAATTCTTCATAATTTTTTATATTCATATGGTAAGATCACTTAGTTTAATTTGCAATTATAAACGTATTTATTTTATTATTATTATTATTATTATTATTATTATTATTATTATTATTATTATTATTATTATTATTATTATTATTATTATTAGCCAAGCCACAACCCTAGTTGGAAAAGCAAGATGCTACAAGCCCAAGGGCTCCAACAGGGAAAAATAGCCCAATGAAGAAAGGAAATAAGGAAGTAAATAAATGATGAGAACAAATTAACAATAAATCATTCTAAAAACAGTAACAATGTCATATCAAATATGCCTGTTAAAACTAAGGGCTCGTCCCTTTTGTTTTTATTTTCTCAAAGGATAATAGTCTACCTTTTTTTTTTGCACAAATTACCCATCGACAGACTTCTCACCTGTGTTCTTTTCTTTTTATGAGACAGACTTAACTAGTATTGAAATGATTTAAGAACGAAATCGTCAACCGGGGAAATATACCTCTTATGTACTTTGGACTTAGAGACGAAACTATTTTATGACACCAATGAAGGCAGTAAAAAATCCGAAGGATATATCATCCCTAGTTTTTCTCTTGTATCGGCTGACCGTTCCCGGCGACTAGTCCCAATGCCATTTGCGTGTCTTACCTAGATGCAAATAAGGACAGTGTTGCCAGATAGTGGGCCACCGCGTCGCATTTCAATTTAAAAGAAAAAAAAAATGACATTTTGTATTTTGGTACTTATGCAATAGCGCCTGTGTTCATAAGGGATAGATAATAATAATAATAATAATAATAATAATAATAATAATAATAATAATAATAATAATCTTTATTTCAGCAAAAGCCATATACAGAGTTACAATATGGCTACAGTGATCTTACATTTTTGATATCAGCAAAAAAGATGAGATATGCAATATTATCAGTGATATAGTATAAACCTGTGTGGATTTAAGTCCAGGTTTGTGATTGATGATTAAGAATTATTCGATATGATATATGAAAGGATTAAAATCTTATTCCTTTTAGATTGATGAGCGAAAATCAGATGATCAAGTAGTAATCTATTAAAGCTGTTTATTCTCAAGAGGGGATATATTTAACTTTACTTTTATTTTAATTCCTTCTCATCATGATTATATATATATATGTATATATATATATATATATATATGTTTGTGTGTGTATACATATACATATATACACACATATGTATATATATATATATATATATATAGTGTGTGTTTGTGTGTGTATTCTTGTGTGTCTTTTTGTTTGCTTGTTTACGTATGAATACGTAAATATATGAGAGAAAGCGAAAAGAACAGAATAAGCGCGTGGAATTGGTCTTGTGATAATTTTGTTTAAGACATTTCATGAACGTCTCCTTATATCAAACGTTATAATCGATGCCGATAATAATAATAATGATAATAATAATAATAATAATAATAATAATAATAATAATAATAATAATAATGATCATTTTTATAATAATTCCACCATTATAATGGTTTGTTTTGCTCGTCATCATTATTATATTTATTGAGAAACGAACAAGATATTATCATCGAATCCAGGCCTTGTTTACTCTATAATAACAGGCACAACCCCTTTAACCAGATATTATCGAGGGCGTTAATTATACTCCTTTTTATAAACCAACGCGTCCACCGTCTCAAAAATGCACAGTCACCCATTAGAGAGAGAGAGAGAGAGAGAGAGAGAGAGATTGCACATTGACCCATTAGAGAGAGAGAGAGAGAGAGAGAGAGAGAGAGATTGCACATTGACCCATGAGAGAGAGAGAGAGAGAGAGAGAGAGAGATTGCACATTGACCCATGAGAGAGAGAGAGAGATTGCACATTGACCCATTAGAGAGAGAGAGAGAGAGAGAGAGAGAGAGATTGCACATTGACCCATGAGAGAGAGAGAGAGAGATTGCACATTGACCCATGAGAGAGAGAGAGAGAGAGAGAGAGAGATGCACAGTGACCCATGAGAGAGAGAGAGAGAGAGAGAGAGAGAGAGAGATTGCACATTGACCCATGAGAGAGAGAGAGAGAGAGAGAGAGAGAGAGAGATTGCACATTGACCCATGAGAGAGAGAGAGATATTGCACATTGACCCATGAGAGAGAGAGAGAGAGAGACGCGGCTAACATTGAGAAAAAAGGAGCACCTTAATCCAGTGAGCCCCAATTTACTAGGAAGACCCTTCATTCATGCATCACTTTTCGAAGGTCGCCCTGACGGCCGTTGAAGTTCGCCTTCATTATAGCCTCTAATTTGTTCTTAATTAATCTCTGCCTTTTGTGGGTGCTCAGCTTTGTTCGACTGACACCGTCTAGCCTGGTTCTTTGATTTTTCTTTGATATTTTGAACTGATAAGTTACTCGAACTTGCAATTTAGATCAGAATTATCTGTGTGTGTATGTTACACACACACACACACACACACATATATATATATATATATATATATGTATATATATATATATATATATATAAATATGTATATATATATATATATATAAACTGCACACATATATATGTATATATATATGTGTGTGTGTGTGTGTTTGTGTGTGTGTCTGTGTGTGTGTCTGTGTCTGTTCCTGTGTTTGTATACCATTGTGATGCTGTAATTGTATGGTATAGAAAGATAAGATTCTTGATACTGATGATAAGTTTTTATGGAAGATATGTTAAATTATATAAAACGAAGTGTTTGGTTAGGATTAAAGCTGGGCCTGGAACAAGAATGTATAATGCCCTCATAGTTGCTCGTTATCTATATTGACGGCAGAAGCCAGAGCATGAGAAGTAAATTCAAGAGCAAAATTGGTGTGTTATGAAACTCTTTTGTTAAAGGAGCGTGGAAGGTTTTATGTTTGCAGATGTTGGGGAATAATAATAGCGATGGGAAAAAGGCCAACTTCGTAAAAGAGATTGGAAGGGAAATGTGGAAATTGAATGAGAATGACGACAATAAGGTTTAAGCTTTTGAGAATGGACACTTTTGTAGTGAATGGGCGGGAAAATTATTGGAAGGGCGAGAAATGTGAAGCTAAGTAGGCGAAATGGTAAGCACGTTAGAAAGTATGATATAGTTTGGATATACTTTGATTATGTGGAAAAAGGGACTTTGTATTGGAAAAAAGTCTTTGATATCAAGAAATTACGAGAGTGTTTAACTTAGACTATAAGGGTTCAAATATGTGTTTGAGGGTTAGACAAACTGCTGATGGTTCCTTTATGCATGCGCACCGATACGCTAATGTCTTGGAAGTTTCTGTGCATTGGGGCTCATCCAAGATAAATATAAGTATAACAGTAACTTTTGCATACTTTTTCATCTGAAATCACCCCTTTTTAAAGTAAACGTTTAGATTTCGAAAAAAAAAATTATATGAAGCTGCTAGCCTCACAAGCTTTTTACCCCTTGGCTGTGACCGACAATTCTACTCTTCACAGAATAACAAAACCATAGGTTAAGATAAAGAAGCACAATGGATTCGCAAGGAAGCATATCCAATTGATGTCCCTTTTTTTTGGACTGACCACTGGTCTATATGTGCTTAGGGCAAGGTTGGAACAGAGAGAGAGAGAGAAGAGAGAGAGAGAGAGAGAGAGAAAACCAGGCTATTTGTATTCTACTAACGCAAATGTGCGATTTTGATAAATCTTGTCCTAAAGTCGATTTTTTTTTACTGACCAATTATTTTTTAAGGGATCTTTTAATGGCGTCGAGTTATGTTTATGTTATTAATGATGCTTTCGCTGTCACACGGGACAAATGATTTATACCGTGAGTAGATTATGTTTCTTCTTGCTATAAAGAAGGGGCTTGTAGCTTACACCTTTAGCTGACTAATGCACGTAATATCATTTCGAGTTCCAAAGGCAGTTGCTAGTTATCTTATGGCTAGAATACATTAACTTACTTGCCGAAGACCTAACCTATCGAATTTTGAAATTGTTTGTCCCTGTACAGTGTCATTACAGGAAAATTTGGTTTTTGGTATAATAAAACGCCAGTGTTTGAGGGTGATTATTCTGCCATGTATTAATTTAAGTCTCAGTGTTCTCTCTCCCTTTCCCCTCATTCTCAAAGGTATTGATCTTTGATGGCAAGAGGACGATTATGGGAGATTAGAGTTTACAACCAATTTTGGAAGGAAAGATGCCAAGATATGCCATAAAATGTTTTGGCTCTCGACAGACCACAAAGTGTTTTTGGATCAAGTCGAAGGATACCAATTAAACACAAATTACTATTCGATCCAAGTGAATTTAATTAAAACTTCTATGACTCTTTTGTTTGTTTGTTTATTTGTGTGTATGTGTGCGTACTTTGGAAGGTCAAGTGAGATACCAGGAATAGTCAAGGTTTTACGAAAAGAATTGGAAACTTATGGGTTTCTGCAATAACAATTAAGATTGTATATTGAATGCAGTTCACATCCAAATGTGGAAAATGAATAGATCATTAATCAAGGTATACCTAGATTTAAAAAGTAAATTTAAGTTTTAAATAAAAAAAAAAAATTGCTATTCAATCTAGTTTAGCTTTTTATTGTGTCCTACGTGTTGTTATGCCTGCAACTCTTCATGTTACTATTGTTCATGTCTCTGCCACAATACAGAACAGTAACTCTTAAAGGGAAAGAGGAATTTATTCTCCATTTTAAATAAAGTTGGCGATCCCTTACAAAAAAATGCGAACTGTCAGTGGCTGGTTACGGTCCACTAATGTAAGGGAATGAACTTTTATTCGTCTCCATTTACACTGATCACCTTCTTCGCCAGTTTCTAAAAGAAGGCCATTTTGAACTTGATGTGTGACATTGGGAAGGAAATGAATTTTATACGATAACCTCTCTCTCTCTCTCTCTCTCTCTCTCTCTCTCTCTCTCTCTCTCTCAGCATGCTATTGGCAAACCAATGAATATATTGATGTCATAAAACAAAGTCTTCCGTATATAGAGGTCGAAATGACCAATATAGTATGAGAGGATTGTTTTTCATCGGGGGAAGTAGGGGCATAAAAAAACAAGTCTGGCATCTCCTCTACTACCGCAGCAATTAATATCCCAGATGGCCAGAAAAGGTCCTCTAAGATGAAGGGAGGATAAGCATATTCTCCTGCTGCGTCCGTATAGTCGGAATTCGTGTATCTGTCATGGGTTGAACGGGCCTTAACTGATGTCTTTCTATTTACACAAGACTAAACAAGGAAGGTGTTGATCCCCTCTACTGATATAGGTAATGGACCAATCATTTCGCCTCATTTGCATGACGTCACGCCAGCCTACTGACCCGCCCGACCGGTTAAGAAAATTCCTCCATAATCTTAGAGAATTGTTTTTTCTTTTCAGTTTTCTGGCTTCCTCAGACAAGGCCTAGTCTCTCTCTCTCTCTCTCTCTCTCTCTCTCTCTCTCTCTATGATGTGTATAAATATTGAGCTCGCATATCCGTCTCAATTTTCTTAATTACTTATTTTTCTTTTCCATATTCGACGTAGTTCATCTTGCTGGCTGGGGAGGAGAGTAATACCCATCCAGTCAAATCTTTTTGCCTTTAACAAAGTTAACCACAAATTGATCATCACAAGTTTTTTAAATGCTTATCAACATTAGAAAAAAAATAACGTTACATTTTAATATTTCTGAAAGCCTAGAACCAAATATGAAATAAATATAGGCCTAAAAAACAACGACATTTATTGATCTGGAATCCACAGGAGAGCTACGTCATCCGAGGGATCTCTGGGGTCTCTCTTTCCTTTGCGTTGACAAACAAAACTTATTGTGGGTTTTGTCGAAAGTTACCTTTGACATTAATACCATCGGGGAAAGGGCTTTGTCTTTGTCTCGGCCTACAAGAGTGGGAATGGGGGGAGGGGGGGGGGGGCTGTCAGTAAGCTGGAAGAAAAACTTTGATGGATCTTGGAGTGTGTTTTGGTTATGTTTGGAATATTTCTTTACTGAGTGTTTATGTTCTTTTGTGGTACAGGCCATCAGTTTGATAACAAGGATACTTAAACCCTTAGTTTATTTTGGGATGTTTGTGTCTATTATTACTCATTATTATGATACTTCTGCATCATAAGTTTATTCGTAGTTAAATCTAATATAACTAAAGTAAACATAATTTTTTCTACATTTTTATATTATGGTTAAATTGTTTTATTTTTGCCTTAGTTACAAAACACCAATGATACAAGAAAAAGTCATTAGGCTTAATGTAATATGTTTATAGGATTAAAAAAGTTGTATATGTTTTTTTTCCAAAATAAATATAGATTTTTCAGTCAGTAAGTCAGTGATTTTATTGTTAATACTTGTACAATGTTAAAATGATTAGCTTATGTTTTTTTAATTAACAGGTACAATATCATTGTGTTCATGTATGTGGATGTATATACAGTATACATAAGGCAATTCTATATATTTACTTATTCACATTCTTGTACTGTAGTAGAAAACGAGTTATTCTGTCCGTGAGTCGTCGTGTTTATATATATATATATATATATATATATATATATATATATAATATATATATATATATATATATATATATATATATATATATATATATATATATATACTGTATTTATGGCATTTATATATGCATATGAACATGTATGCATAAATACACACATATATATGTGCTTGTCTAAATATATAAATATATATATATAATATAGTATATATATGTGTGTGTGTGTGTGTGTGTGCGCATGTATATATATATATGTGTGTGTGTGTGTGTGTGTGTGTGGTAGAGAGAGAGAGAGAGAGAGAGAGAGAGAGAGGAGAGAGAGAGAGGAGAGAGAGAGAGAGAGAGATAAGGCTCTTGTTGAATTTATTTATACTTAAATGTTAAAAAGAAGTCCTTATAATACTTTAAAAACTTTTACTAATTTCTCTCTGCAGGTAAGGAGACGTCCAGGACCTTGGCGAATGTCAGGGGTGAGTAAAAACAGTCGCTTTTATGCGCAGGTAAATTTTTCCTTAATTAGAGGGAGGCGATTTGGCCTCCATAGGAGGGCTTCAATGGGGATTTATGAAAAATTTATGCATTAAGTTGTAATATATTCCTATATTAACAAATCATGGAGTGTTTAAGCCATATTTTGCCGCGGAGATTTTAAATATTAAGTCTTTATGAAATATTCATATATAAACCAGTTATGATAAGTGTAAACATTGTTTAGTTATGAATATTCTGACGTTAACTATACTTCACAGTGATTAGAAAAACAGTCGCCAGGAGTAATTTTTGGATTTAAGATTTACTATATTCTTTTATTTGTTGATTTATGTAAAAAGGACTTTATAATTTATATATGAATTTTCTTGAAGGTTTAGACAAATAGTTTATTCACCTCAAGCCACCATTGACTTGAATTTTAATAAACGGTTCCACTGAGGTTTAACTTTAGTATAGAAAACGAAAATGACTATAAATTTCGTCTCTCTTTACGTTTTGAATCACTTTGAACAAAGGATAATTTACTTTATTACATGTTGGTTAAACATTGCACCCTGCAGACCCGAGAGAGAGAGAGAGAGAGGAGAGAGAGAGAGAGAGAGAGAGGGAGAGAGAGAGAGAGAGAGAGACTAATTCTGCGCAGTTCGAAAAACAAATTCTCGTAGAGAGATTTTCTTCCAAGACATTAACTTGAATTTTAATAAATAGTTCTACTGAGGTTTAACTTCAGTATAGAAACGAAAATGACTATAAATTTCGTCTCTCTTTACGTTTTGAATCACTTTGAACAAAGGATAATTTACATTATTACATGTTGGTTAAACATTGCACCCTGCAGACCACATAGAGAGAGAGAGAGAGAGAGAGAGAGAGAGAGAGAGAGAGAGAGAGAGAGGATGAGAGAGAGAGAGAGAGAGAGAGAGAGAGAGAGAGTAATTCTGCGCAGTTCGAAAAACAAATTCTCGTAGAGAGATTTTCTTCCCAAGACGTGCACCATGTGATTTGTTTACATGTTTACACGCGTTTCTCGTTACTTATTTACACTCGAGTTGAATCTCTTTTTCGATCTCTCGCAATTGACGAGGAATTCGGGGAATCTAGCGAATTATTTGCATATCTTTTCTGAATAGCTTTTTTCCCGCAGCTGCTGTTGCTTGCATAAAGGAAGCCGAGAGTCTAGTCAGGGGCGGGCGATGAAAGCAGGCTTAAAGATTTTAAAAGCTTTTCTGGCTAAGCTAAGCGACGGCCCGCGTCGCTTATGCAAGAATGTTATTTGAGAATTTTCGCTGTCGGCAGAAGCTAAGTTTTACGAAGGCTGTTCTCGGATGCTTTGAAAACGTTCTTTAAACTACTACCCATAATACTTATAAAAGATTTCTTGTTTACGAACTATTGTGGTGATTTAGATGTAGTACTGCACACCATTATTAGCACTGTTGGTGGTATTGTTTTGCAATGTTAGGGGCTTTGCATTTAAGCATATGAAGAATTTCTTTGATGATTAATATTAGAATTTATTTCATTGGAAATTATAAAATATTTATCATTTCTTTCTTACAATTCTCAAATCAAAGCTTTTTGTAATCATTCCTGGAATGAATTTTTAATTTTACTCTAGTCTTTTTTTATTTTTTTCCTTTTTTTAATAAATAAACCTACCAATTTTTAAACCTTTCTGACTCGCTCCTTCCGCCAAATCAATTTTCTAATAATCAGATCTCTAAATGACATGTAATCTTCATTTAGTAGATTTGAATAATATATTTGAAATGTTTTTATATTATTTTTCCTTTTGGGTGAATAGAGAATAAGAAGATTATTCCGTGTTATTATGTCTTTACTAATTAACCTGACATGAAAAAAAATGGGAGAGTAATGTTCAAGTAACCTTGCCTTGCAATTTCAACTTCCTTACGATATATTAAGTGCATTGTTATAAGATATTTTTCTTGTTTACAAGGTTGTACTTTATGGTTGTGAAGTGTGAAGTAAAATGACCGTAGACTACCCATGTTACACACAAAAATAAGTATGTGGATGCTTGGTTTTTACTTTATAGGAGTTTTTATAGTAGAATTGCAGATTTTTCTGCATTCTCTTTTTTTCCGCTTTCCATTTTTTCATATAATGAGTATTTTTCTCTGCATTTTATAATGAAAAAGCTTGCAAGGCAATTGATATTCAGAAGAGTGTATAATTATAGGGAATAATTGAAAATATATTTCTTTTTCACTATTGACGTCCATCACAAGACGAGTGCAAGGCTTCTTTTTTCCTATTAGAAGCAGACCAAGTTCACAGAACGACCACTAAGTGTCCATGAACGACCTCTCCGATTGCTTTGTTTTGATCACGTCAGTACGACGATTTTCATTCTCACTCGGATATCGCCTCGACAATGATTCTCTCTCTCTCTCTCTCTCTCTCTCTCTCTCTCTCTCTCTCTCTCTCTCATCTCTCTCTCTCTCTCTCTCTCTCCTCTCTCTCTCTCTCATTATTTTAGTTTTATCAACTATATCCTTTGCTCTTCTTAATTTCTTTCTAAGCCTCCTCTCTTATTCTCATAAGTCTTCTGGATTAAAGACAATTTTTAGCTATCAAGTTTATTTTGTATTTATTCCGCCTCCTAATGTTGCATACTTAGATAAAAGTAAGCCCAAAGTTTTAATTTTCTTTTGCTGTTGGGAAAAATAAATCGTACTTATTTCTTTTAGCTTGTGTTCCCAGCTTTAAATGCCCTTTAT
>NC_090769.1:28563494-28573494 GCF_036898095.1 Palaemon carinicauda
AATGCTCTAGAGACTGACCATATATACATATGATCAGTGCCCAAGCCCTCTCTCCACCTAAGCTAGGACCAAGGAGGGCCAGGCAATAGCTGCCGATAACTCAGCAGATAGACCTATAGGCTCCCCCATGCACCCCCATCCTTAGCTCCCAAAGATGGTGAGGTTGCAGCGACCAAAAGAACTAACAACCGGAAGAAGTTTGGCCAGGGCATCAGATGCAGACTACTTTTTATTCATTTCCTTCCTCTGGCATCAAGTGTTTTTAAGGGTTCCCGTAATGAACAGCTGGCTCCCTTTTTGCTATCCTATATTTCGTTTCTTTAATCAGCTGGTTTTATTTTCATCATTATTGTTATTTTTGTTGTTATTATTGTTTAGCTCTCGTTTTATTGGTTGTATAACTTTTTATTTGCGTACTCAAGAGGAGGATAGACATTGATTTCAAATTCATATTTGTGAACTTGTTTGAAGATGCACATAATTCATTGTGCTGAAATATTATTGATAGTGACAATGTTCAAGTGAAAACAGATGCATTTGTTTATCATCGCTTCGCTAAAGATATTACATTATACAAACTGCTGGTGAATATCGAAGGAAAATGTATTATTTTCGATGGGTGAATGATGCCGTATTTATTATTATAGTTTCCAAGATATCGTTAAAATGGAGGGAAAATAAACTTTATACTGTTTTCATTTGCTACTTGAATAACTGATACAGACTAATAACCAAACACATGAATGTCCTAACCAATGTTTATGTCACTCCGAAAATAAATGTCTTATATTGGTGAGGAGAAAGCTCCTCACTTGTTTGCGCGTGAAGGAACAGGCGGTGTCTCTTACACCAAGGGAGACTTCTCTTATCTCGTTTGATGGAGGAGATCTTGGGTCTTTACCTGAAGAGGAACCAGGAATAAAGAGAAGTTCCCCTCTGCGTCAGAAGAAGAAGAAAACAGATTTTTTTTTTTGTAGGAGGAAGAAAGGCTGTTTTGTGTACGAATAGGAGGGAAAAGAATTTCTTTTCCTTTGCCAGGAATAGAAGGAGAAAAAGTTTCTTCTGTCTCGGTTAGAGAAAAGTTGACTTTTGCATTGCTGGAGATGATGAAATATTTTCTTATAATGTTTGTTTTAGATATTCAGGAGCAACACCGGTTCCGTGCGACTGTCCATGAAATGCATTTTTTCCCCTTTTGTTGGGCACAGGAAAACATCGTCTTCTATGAAGAGCTGAAAAAAAAAATTGCGTTAGGTGAATTCAAGAGTCCTTAGCTTTGTGTTATTTGGAAGGTAATGTTTTATGACATAGTCCGGAAATAGAAAAAAATACATTTTTACGCTACGGCAGAGAAATGTTCTATTTATGTTACGAAGAACCAAAAAAAAATCCTTTTGTGTTTGTGACGTCAGGAAGTTCTTTTTATGAGAAAAAGCGTTATTGTGGTTGAAGAAAAAGATTTGTTTAATAGAGCGGGAGCTAACTGTATTTTTGTCGTTTGAAAAATCAGATTTTTTTCATACAATATTTTATATTATTCATCACAAAAACTAAAATTTTTAAATCATTCGTCTCAAAAACTAAAATTTTGAGGGTTGATTTTTATTATAAAACTCGAAAAGAAAATGAATGAATTTTTATACAACAATATTCATGTGAATATTGACTGTAGTATTGAGTGTGCATTTATGTTTAATAATTTAGTATCTGGGATCTAAAACTATCCAAATTTACCGCTGTATATATTTAAAAAGGGTTTAAAATCATGCATTTTTCAGATGCTATTTAATACATTGATGTAAAACATGACATCGTGTATTTTGTGAATCAGTTACAGTACCCCAAACAGAAAATCAAATCTGCCCCTTCGTTTCACTTAAACTGAGAATACTTTGCTGCCTTTCATGTAGTTTTTGATATGCAAATGACTTCCTGTCAGTTGTAAAGGACTTTTACCATTTTTCCAGTTCGCAATTCGGACGCTAATTGAACTATAAAAACTTCATCAAGCTCAACCTGAGCTCACTCTGATTTCGCTTCTGCTAATCAGCATCATAATAAAACACGAATAGTACTTACGAATTAAAATAGGAAAATCTATTCTAATTACGAATTAAAACAGGAAAATCTATGCTAATATATCTTTTTTCTCTTATTCCTTGACGTTGTTTATGTTAAACCTCATTTTGTTTAGATCATTCCAAATTATTTGTGGTCATTACAATTTGATGCAATTATTTTTTTTTTTGGTCATTACCATGTGATGCATTTATTATTTTGGTCATTACAATTTGATGCAATATTTTTTTTCGGTCATTACAATTTGCTGCAATTATTTTTGGACATTACAATTTGATGCAATTATTTTTTTGGTGTTTACAATTTGATGCAATTATTCTTTTTTGGTCATTACCATTTGATGCAATTATTTTTTTGGTCATTACAATTTGATGCAATTATTTTTTGGGTCATTGCCATTTGATGCAATTATTTTCTTTGGTCATTACAATTTGATGTAATTATTAGTTTGGTCTTTACAATTCGATCAAGACTAATAACCAAACACATGGATGTTCTAACCAATGTTTATGTCACACCGAAAATAAATGTCTTTACATTCATTGGTGAGGAGAAATCTCCTCACTTGTTTGCGCGTGAAGGAACAGGTGGTGTCTCCTACACCAAGAGAGACTTCTCTTATCTCGTTTGATGGAGGAGATCTTGGGTCTTTACCTGAAGAGGAAGCAGGAATAAAGAGAAGTTCCCCTCTGCGTCAGAAGAAGAAGAAAACAGATTTTTTTGTAGGAGGAAGAAAGGCTGTTTTGTGTACGAATAGGAGGGAAAAGAATGCCTTTTTCCTTTGCCAGGAATAGGAGAAAAAGTTTCTTCTGTCTCGGTTAGAGAAAAGTTGACTTTTGCATTGATGATGATGAAATATTTTCTTATAATGTTTGTTTTGATATTCTGGAGCAACACCGGTTTTGTGCGACTGTCCATGAAATGCATTTTTTTTTTCCCTTTTGTTGGGCACAGGAAAACATCGTCTTCTATGAAGAGCTGAAAAAAATTTCGTTAGGTGAACTCAAGAGTCCTTACCTTTGTGTTATTTGGAAGGTAATGTTTTATGACATTCTCTGAAATAGAAAAAAAAAAATAACTTTTTACGCTACGGCAGAGAAATGTTCTATTTATGTTACGAAGAAAAAAAAAATACTCCTTTGTGTTCGTGACGTCAGGAAGCTCTTTTTATGAGAAAAAGCGCTATTGTGGTTGAAGACGAATATTTGTTTAATAGAGCCCGAGCAAACTGTACCTGTGTCGTTTGAAAAATCAGATTTTTTTTTCCATACAACCTTTTATATTATTCATCGCAAAAACTAAACTTTTTGAATAATTCGTCTCAAAAACTAAAGTTTTGAGTGTTGATTTTTTATTATAAAACATGAAAAGAAAATTAATTTTTTAGACTACAATATTCATGTGAATATTGACTGTAGTCACTATACCATGTATTTATGTTTAAAACTATCCAAATTTACCGCTGTATATATTTAAAAAGGATTTTAAATGCACCATTTTTCAGATGCAATTTAATACATAGATGTAAAACATAACATCGTGTATTTTGCGAATCAGTTACAGTACCCCAAACAGAAAATCAAATCTCCCCCTTCGTTTCACTTAAATTGAGAATACTTTGCTGCCTTTCATGTAGTTTTTGATATGCAAATGACTTCCTGTCAGTTGTAAAGGACATTTACCATTTTTCCAGTTCGCAATTCGGACGCTAATTGAACTATAAAAACTTCATCAAGCTCAACCTGAGCTCACTCTGATTTCGCTTCTGCTAATCAGCATCATAATAAAACACGAATAGTACTTACGAATTAAAACAGGAAAATCTATTCTAAGTACGAATTAAAACAGGAAAATCTATGATAATATATCTTTTCTCTCTTATTCCTTGACGTTGTTTATGTTTAACCTCATTTGGTTTCGATCATTCCAAACTATTTGTGGTCATTACAATTTGATACAATTATTTTTTTGGTCTTTGCAATTTGATACAATTATTTTTTTGGTCATCACAATTTGATACAATTATTTTTTTGGTCATTACCATTTGATACAATTATTTTTTTGGTCTTTACAATTTGATGCAATTATTTTTTTGGTCATTACCATTTTATGCTATCATTTTCTTTGGTCATTACAATTTGATGCAATTATTTTTTGGTCGTTACAATTTGATCAAGACTAATAACCAAACACATGGATGTCCTAACCAATGCTTATGTCCCACCGAGAATAAATGTCTTATATATTCATTGGTAAGGAGAAAGCTCCCCACTTGTTTGAGCGTGAAGGAACAGGCGGTGTCTCTTACACCAAGAGAGACTTCTCTTATCTCATTTGATGGAGGAGATCTTGGGTCTTTACCTGAAGAGGAACCAGGAATAAAGAGAAGTTCCGCTCTGCCTCAGAAGAAGAAGAAAACAGATTTTTTGTAGGAGGAAGAAAGGCTGTTTTGTGTACGAATAGGAGGGAAAAAAATTTCTTTTTCCTTTGCCAGGAATAGAAGGAGAAAAAGTTTCTTCTGTTTCGGTTAGAGAAACGTTGACTTTTGCATTGCTGGAGATGATGAAATATTTTCTTATAATGTTTGTTTTGATATTCTGGAGCAACACCGGTTCCGTGCGACTGTCCATGAAATGCATTTTTTTCCCTTTTGTTGGGCACAGGAAAACATCGTCTTCTATGAAGAGCTGAAAAAAAAAATGCGTCAGATGAGCACGAGAGTCCTTAGCTTTGTGTTATTTGGAAGGTAATGTTTTATGACATACTCCGGAAATAGAAAAAAATAACTTTTTACGTTACGGCAGAGAAATGTTCTATTTATGTTACGAAGAAGAAGAAGAAGAAAAAAAAAAAACTACTTTGTGTTCGTGACGTCAGGAAGTTTTTTTTATGAGAGAGGGCGTTATTGTGGTTAAAGACGAATATTTGTTTAATAGAGCCGGAGCAAACTGTATTTTTGTCGTTTGAAAAATTAAGATTTTTTTTTTTTCATACAATATTTTATATTCTTCATCACAAAAACTAAAGTTTTTAAATCATTCGTCTCAAAATCTAATGTTTTGAGTGTTGATTTTTTATTATAAAACATGAAAAGAAAATTGATTTTTTAGACTATAATATTCATGTGAATATTGACTGTAGTCGCTATACCATGTATTTATGTTTAAAACTATCCAAATTTACCGCTGTATATATTTAAAAAGGATTTAAAATCCAGCATTTTTCAGATGCTATTTAATACATTGATGTAAAACATGACATCGTGTATTTTGCGAATCAGTTACAGTACCCCAAACAGAAAATCAAATCTCCCCCTTCGTTTCACTTAAATTGAGAATACTTTGCTGCCTTTCATGTAGTTTTTGATATGCAAATGACTTCCTGTCAGTTGTAAAGGACATTTACCATTTTTCCAGTTCGCAATTCGGACGCTAATTGAACTATAAAAACTTCATCAAGCTCAACCTGAGCTCACTCTGATTTCGCTTCTGCTAATCAGCATCATAATAAAACACGAATAGTACTTACGAATTAAAACAGGAAAATCTATTCTAATTACGAATTAAAACAGGAAAATCTATTCTTATTACGAATTAGAACAGGAAAATCTATTCTAAGTACGAATTAAAACAGGTAAATCTATTCTTATTACGAATTAGAACAGGAAAATCTATTCCAATTACGAATTAAAGCTGGAAAATCTGTTCTTATTACGAATTAAAACGGGAAAATCTATTCTAATTACGAATTAAAACAAGACAATCTATTCTAATTACGAATTAAAGCAGGAAAATCTGTTCTTATTATGAATTAAAACGGGAAAATCTATTCTAATTACGAATTAAAACAAGAAAATCTATTCTAATTACGATTTAAAACAATTAAAACAGGAAAATTTATTCCAATTATGAATTAAAACAGGAAAATCTATTCTCATTACGAATTAGAACAGGAAAATCTATTCTAAGTACGAATTAAAACAGGAAAATCTATTCTTATTACGAATTAGAACAGGAAAATCTATTCTAAGTACGAATTAAAACAGGTAAATCTATTCTTATTATGAATTAGAACAGGAAAATCTATTCCAATTACGAATTAAAGCTGGAAAATCTGTTCTTATTACGAATTAAAACGGGAAAATCTATTCTAATTACGAATTAAAACAAGACAATCTATTCTAATTACGAATTAAAGCAGGAAAATCTGTTCTTATTATGAATTAAAACGGGAAAATCTATTCTAATTACGAATTAAAACAAGAAAATCTATTCTAATTACGATTTAAAACAATTAAAACAGGAAAATTTATTCCAATTATGAATTAAAACAGGAAAATCTATTCTCATTACGAATTAGAACAGGAAAATCTATTCTAAGTACGAATTAAAACAGGAAAATCTATTCTTATTACGAATTAGAACAGGAAATTCTATTCCAATTACGAATTTAAGCAGGAAAATCTATTCTAATTACGATTTAAAACAGGAAAATCTATTCTAATTACGAATTAGAACAGGAAAATCTATTCTAATTACGAATTAAAATAGGAAAATCTATTCTAATTACGATTTAAAACAATTAAAACAGGAAAATCTATTCCAATTATGAATTAAAACAGGAAAATCTATTTTTATTACGAATTAGAACAGGAAAATCTATTCCAATTACGAATTAAAGCAGGAAAATCTATTCTAATTACGAATTAAAACAGGAAAAGCTATTTTAATTACGAATTAAAACAGGAAAAGCTATTCTTGTTACGAATTAAAACAGGAAAATCTATTCTAATTACGAATTAACGCAGTGAAATCTATTCTAATTATGAATTAAAACCGGAAAATCTATTCTTATCATAAATTAAAAGGAAAATCTATTCTAATTACGAATTAAAACAGAAAAAATCTATTCTAATTACGAATTAAAACAGGAAAATCTATGCTAATACATCTTTTCTCTCTTATAACTTAACGTTATGTTTAACCTCATTTGGTTTAAATCATTCCGAAGTATTTGTGGTCATTACGATTTGATGCAATCATTTTTTTGGTCTCTACAATTTGATGCAATTATTTTTTTGGTCATTACAATTTGATGCAATTATTTTTTTGGTCTACAATTTGGTGCAATTATTTTTTTGGTCATTACAATTTGATGCAATTATTTTTTTGGTCTACAATTTGATGCAATTATTTTTTTGGTCATTACAATTTGATGCAATTATTTTTTTGGTCTACAATTTGGTGCAATTATTTTTTTCGTCATTACAATTTGATGCAATTATTTTTTTGGTCATTACAATGTGATGCAATTATTTTTATGATCATTACACTTTGATGCAATTATTTTTTGGGTCTTTACAATTTGATGCAATATTTTTTTTTTATCATTACACTTTGATGCAATTATTTTTTGGGTCTTTACAATTTGATGCAATTATTTTTGTGATCATTACACTTTGATGCAATTATTTTTTGGGTCTTTACAATTTGATGAAATTATTTTTTTGATCATTACACTTTGATGCAATTATTTTTTGGGTCTTTACTATTTGATGCAATTTTTTTTTTTATCATACTTTGATGCAATTATTTTTTGGGCCTTTACAGTTTGATACAATTATTTTTTTTATCCTTACACTTTGATGCAATTATTTTTTGGGTCTTTACAATTTGATGCAATTATTTTTTGGTCATTACACTTTGATGCAATTATTTTTTGGGTCTATACAATTTGATGCAATTATTATTTGGTCATTACACTTTGATGCAATTATTTTTTGGGTCTTTACAATTTGATGCAACTATTTTTTGGGCTTTACAGTTTGATACAATTATTTTTTTTATCATTACACTTTATGCAATTATTTTTGGGTCATCACAATTCGATGGTGCAATTATTTTTTTGGTCTTTACAATTCGATGGAATTATTTTTTTCTTGAAAAATTTTTAACATTGCTTTTTCCTGTACTAAGATCAAATCTTTTTACGATATCTTACTTTTTTACTCATCACTTCTGTATTATCCACAAAACATACTATCATAAAGTTTTCATATGTGAGAGAAACTTGGTAATTGTTGCCCCTCCCCCTTTACATTTTGAATGTCTTTATTTTTTATAATTTCTAAATTTTCCATCTCATTCTATTTCTTTCCCTTTAATGCTCTTTAAGCCTTTCTTACCCTCCGGCAACTCGTCAATTTCTTTCTATATCTGAACTTTCCTTTGCTACTTTCGTCTACCAACATCTTTACAGAATAGATTACTGTATTCAGTTACTTTTCAATTTTATCGATAACGCCATATCTCTCCTCAAGGCTATTTTGGTATCCATTTGTTTAATTTCTACATTTGAATAATAAATTTTTGCCTTGATTTTTGGTGGTGCCGTTTGGTTGATTGGTCGACCTTTCCCTTTATTTTCTCTTTACAATTCTTCTGCGTCTTCAGCATAATCTTGCTTCAATCTATTCTCATTTCATTTTCTCTATTCATTTAAACTATAACTGAATTATGAAGTTACCTTTCATATGTTTTAACTAAAAGATATTTTCTCATCGTTTTTATATCCGGCCATTTCACCAACGCAGAATTCTTTATACCTTCCCTTGGATCTTGCATAATTGTTTACACACACACACACACACACACACACATATATATATATATATATATATAGTGTGTGTGTGCGTGCGTGCGTGCGTGCGTGCGTGTGTGTGCAATACTTGTTTGCTGTTTAAACTAGTCCTTGTTGTCAAAATTCCTTTATGTTTACAAAACCTTGCCAGGTCTTTCTTCAATCTTACCTTTGAACGCAAATCCCCTCCAAAAATCTCTTGGCTTTTTTTTTCACTTATCAACAACTGCATTTCAGTTTCCCAGCACTGGCGTCTATCTTCATGAGGAAGTTCGTAGAAGTTCTTGGGATTTTAGATCCCTCTCCTTCTGCTAAAACTTCCCCCTTTTTCCCCCTTTGATGAATTTATGAAGTTTTCATTGAAGTTCACCCAGTCATATGATTTACAATGCTGCTAAGGAGGTTCATAACTAGCCTGTCAATATCATGTTTTCCAAAGAATGGATTCATATTACCGTAAACATTTTTCTCTGTGTTAGAGGATTGGGTGTCAAGTGTGATTCTCCCGCAAAGGAATTTTCTTCATAGTTTTATGGGCGCTGTAGCTGGTCACGTCCTCTAAATGCGAGTTGTTCGAGACTTTCTTGGAGGTGACGTCTTCTTGAAATGTACGAAACGGCTCATAAAAGCGTTCGGGATATCTCAAGTTTCCCAGCGCTTGGGGAATCGGCCTCCACCTTGTAATCTTGAGGAAAAACTAGGACCCCCCCCCCCCAAAAAAAAAAGATCTAATTTGGTATTTTCCTCGCAGAGTATCGTTTTATGATAAAATCTATCCTATTTTCTAAATAGCGGAACTTTTAAAAATATTCTTACAGAATGAACCTCAATATTGCAAGTTTTAGTCGTAAGAGGTACTTTATAATGAATGTAATGAAAGGAATATATGCACATAATTGTGCAAATTGAAAACCAATGAATGGCCCATCAGCCAGATTCATCTGTATAATCAAATGAAAAATTAGTTTTTTATTAGTTTAGTTAAGAATTAATGATAGATAATGCTTAATATTCGAATATCCAATAACAAAAATAGTATGGAAATCTATAAAAAAATACCTTTTCTGTGAGAGGAAAGAAGAAAATAAAACAATACATTCAGTGAGAAATATGAATAATAAAATCCCATTTACTATGCCTTGTCAGTGACTGTAGGTCAAAGGTCAAGTAGGTCGAAAGAAACTACCCTTTGAATTCGTTGAACTGCGTAGTTGCTAGGAACCAGCATGGACATGAGTTTGTCTCTGGGGTCAGGGTCACAGCTTTTGGAGGTCAGAGGTCA
>NC_090769.1:28578494-28588440 GCF_036898095.1 Palaemon carinicauda
ATTTAATTCCTTTTGCTTCAAGTTATATTTTTAGGTTGTTATTTTTATCGTTCCTGGTTGAATCTGCATGTTTGAGAGATGTTCGTCTCAAAGACTTGTTGAGTGTTGACCTTTGCTCTGATTGATTGTTCCTTATATATATATATATATATATACATATATATATATATATATATATACAAGCACACACACACACACACATATATATATATATGTATATATATGTGTATATATATATATATATACACACATACGTGTATACTGTATATAAATACCAATAAAAGAGATGAGATTACTTAACGTTTAGGGCCACATTCGTACGCCATCTACTGAATCATGGATGAACCCCTGTGCAGAGAGCTTCCAGAACAATAGATGTTTATTACACCTACCCAGCATCCTCATTCGCACCCTTCTACCTTTCTTATGTTCTTTACTCGATGACACAACTAAGTTCCACTAAATTCGCTCCTAAATACCTAATTCAATCAACGACTTCCATGCTAATTCCTTTCATTTACCCTAAATGTCTATACTTTCTAACTCTTTTTATCATTCGCTGCAGCTTCTCTCCAGAATCACCAATTAAAGCTGCTTCACCTGTACACATCATACTCGGCACATTTCTTGCAAAATGTTACTTTTTACTCCAATCACATCCTGGGTATAGTCAATCTATCCTTATCAGATGTAAGAAAATCTTTTCTCCATTCCTCTTCATACCTACCACAAAATATCTGACAAGATCGTATTTCCTTCTTTTAATATGTAGACTATATTGATCATACTTACTCGTTGTCTTTCGACACTGCGAATATAATGATAGTCATTTATCAGTAATGCAAACTGGAAGCTCTTTCATTTCTGAAATAAAACTGGCTATGATGCTCAAAAAAAAAAAAAAAAAAAAAAAAAATGTAATGGTACAATGGCCATATTCTTTCATGGGCTGATTTTAAAAATTACCGAAAGTATTCGTAGAATTCCAGGTCTCTATACTCTCGTCATTCCACAGATATATTCTGGAAAATATATACATCATTACGCAAAATTTAAAAAGATTATGGGTATTTTTAGACCACATTAATATCCCAAACTGGTTCTTCATTTCCCAATACAAGTAAACTTTTACCGAGACCAGAATGGAAATATGAAATTTTGGAATTGCTCTTTTAGACAATATAAAAGAAAGGAATAGAAATCTATTGTATTAAACTTTGGTCAGAAACACAATAGAAGGATCTCGAGGTGATCCTTCTTTCTATTCAAAAATATGTCAGTAGGGAAACAAGTGAATATCTAGACCTTAGCGTGGTAAGAAACACGCAAAGCTAGACGGGAGTTATTGGAACAATGTTACATGACGCCATAATATTAGAAAAGTAATATATCAATACAGAATATGAAATATCACCTTATGTTTGTGTGAGAACATTTACACCCTTTTTCTTTTTTTGCTTTTTTACGAAAATTGTTCTTACCGTTGACCAATCGATATTACTCTTCAAGAGGTAATAACTTTTGGCTCGTCGTTTTTCATCTTGGTGATGTACAGTGTATCATGGGAAAGAACTATATATATATATATATATATACATATATATATATATGTATATATATATATATATATATACGTGTGTATCTATAGATTTTTATATACTGTATATGTATGAGTATACATATGTATAAATACTTAACATCACGATTGATTATAGGCATACATGATTAATAACCACTGTGCCTTTTAATGTAACCATTTAAAACATTAGATTTTGAACCTGATATATAGTTAATAGACTATTATTGTCGATGTCAGATTGAGGAAGGCTTTGGGTAGCTGCTTCATTCCATAATAATTGTAAACCAAAAACTGTAGCAAGTCCAGTTGGCATATACTGTGTGCATACACACTTATATGTATATATGTATATATATGTATGTATGTATTTTTATATAATGTATATATTTATATACTGTATATGTTTGTGTGTGTATTTTTCTTATGATACGTCTAAATAACGTAGCATAATTTGCATAGCAATAGAGGAGGTCCCTCACACACACACACACATATATGTATATATATGCTGTGTGTGTGTGTGTGTGTTTATATATATGTGCGTATATATATGTATATACAAATATATATACATACATATATATTTATATATGTATATATACAGTATATATATATATATATATATATATGATTGTGTGGGTATCATCAGTTCCTTCGCTTGGAATATTTGTTGTAGTAAAGTCCCGTGTTCCACATATATTGGGGAAATTATACCGAACGTGTATGTCAGTTTGAGATGAATTGCATCTGGTTGTAGATCTGTAAAGGTGTCAAAGGAAATTTTGAAAATAGTGCCATCAAGAAATTAGACGAGATTTTGTTCCAGATCTAAAATCGTTTCGTTTTGAGGACTAGTGATACATGAAGGCATACGTGCAGTTGGACGCAGGAATTCCTGGCACACCTAGCTCTGAGGGAATGCACCCTGTCACACCCTTTCCGCACGGCGAGTAACCAAAGGGATAGTGTAGGGAGAGATAGCAGAGATAGTGGGCGGGGCTATATACAGGAGCTTGCTGAGCAATAAGGGTGCATTTTCTTAGAACGGGGTGTGCCAGGTGTTCCTTTAAAGTGACGACATGTCTTTGGACGGCTAATGCTGATATTGTTAAAATTTGTATTGTTTATTCCTCATATAAAATGGGCAATGCTTTTTTTTTTTTTTTTTTTTTTTTTAGGGGGGTTTATTTAAGCGTTTGTTTGATATCTCATTGGTGATCGCCTAGTGGAAGTTTTAAGTGAAATCACTACTCCGTGTAACTCTTTCTCCCGTTACTGAATCCAAGTGTTTGGTTTTCTGGTCTTAAACTTCTTCCTTCCTTTCACGGGTTACCCTGTTTATTCAGATGCAGATTTTGGAGGCATTCGTATATCTCTCTCTTTCGATGAAAATGACATTCTTTCTTAGTAAGATATCCCATTCATTTTCCGGACAACACTGGGGAAATCTTCACAACAGAGAATGATTAACTAGAGATGATAAAACATAACCTACACAAAAAAAAAGATAATTTGAGAAGTAGGATGTGGACAAGAAGGAAAAAGAAGTAACAGGGAGGAGTAGGATGTGGACAAGAAGGGAAAAACAAATTCTTCTCCCTGTCTCTTGTTTTTCCCTTCTTGTCCACATCCTACTCCTCCCTGTTCCTTCTTTTTACCTTCTTGTCCACATCCTACTTCTCCCATTATCTTTTTTTGTGTAGGTTATGTTTTAACATCTGTTAGTAAATCATGTAGGCTGACCTTTACTCTTTACATGTGTATAATGGTGTTTTTTACCTCATTATGGGACGCATGCATCATCAGGATCACTGGAGAAGCGTCGGATGTTTATCAGAGGGCTGTGTAGCTTATTTCAGAAAGTAACGATTTATTCAGACGAGGTTAAAAACCCTGCAAGGTATCCTCATAAATCACTATGGTCTTGTATCTAAAGAATAAATATTTTGATAAGTGTGCTAAATTAAATGATAATTTTTTAGTCATTGTCCGAATTATCTGTTTGTATAAGTCTTTTTATTGTTTATATATGACATATCTGTTTTTGACGTTGTTAATAGTCTATATAGGACATATCTATTTTGACGCTATTACTGTTTTTAGAATGATATATTACGTTATTCTCATCATTTATTTATTTCCTTATTTCCTTTTCTCAATGGGCTATTTTTCCCTGTTGGAGCCCTTGGGCCTATAGCATCTTGCTTCTCCAACTAGGGTTGTAGCTTGGTAGTAATAATAATAATAATAATAATAATAATAATAATAATAATAATAATAATAATAATAATAATAATAATAATCCATAAGGGGAAGCAGGTTTTATTTTGATTTTCTTTAGTTTGTTTTTGGTTTTCATAGTTCTGTACTTAATCACCAGTTTGGTTTATAGACGCACCAAGCCTAAAGAAACAGGCCTGTTGGACATCATACGTAGGTAATCTTTGCTTATTAGATGACATCACCAGTCCAATTACTTGCATGCACGTGTAATCGCCTTATCTAAAAACCGGATGCAAAGACTCCTCATTAATTAGTCCCGGTCAATATCGCTGAACTGGAAAAAGGCGGAGTCTTCCAGGATGCCATAAAAATGGGCCAAAGTTGCAAACTGCACAAGAAAATGACTGCCATTAATTTTAAATGGAATTTCGGTGCAAGGTCTCCTGGAATGGAATTAATAGCTGGAATTTCTCGACGCGGGTCATTCTTTTATTTTTTCGTCGGGGCGAAAGGGAAAGATGGGAATTTGTTAGTAACGATGGCTAATTAGTATGTTGTTATTTGACATGTGGTTATCTGGTATGTGGTTTGATCTCTTATGTTTAATATTACGGCGTAAATTTGTTTGTTAATCTGTATATTTTATTTATTATTTTTTATGTTTGTGACATTTTTTTTTTTTTTGCTTGAGCATAATTGTTTCTGTACTTATAGCTTTTTTTTTATAGTTTACATATAGTTTCAGATTTATTTATTTATTTTTTACCAGACTTGGGTTAATAGTTTTATAATTTACTTTTTCCCCAAACATATTGATTATGTTCACACACATATCTATCAATCTATCTATCTTTCAAGGAGCAGTCTCATCCTAATTTTATTTCTGTTCTTCAGCCCTGGGTTGTGTAGTTGGGTCTTGGGTTATCCATCCAGATGACCTGTCTGTTACAAGATATATGGAAGGAGAATGACAAAGAGACATTTTTTTATTTTTCGTTATTATGGTTATTGTGACTGAACTCGAACTGAATAAGGCAGAGAGAGGAGAGAGAGAGAGAGAGAGAGAGAGAGAGAGAGAGAGGTTGTTGGGTGGTGTGGGGGGGCGGGGTTACAAAATTCAAGACTTTAATTAAATTAATGCCCAGAATTACATCTATAATTAGATGGTTCCACTGACGATTAACTGCTCGGGCTGGGTCATTTCCTATCCACGCTCATTGCATCCATTAATTTCCAGAATATCTCTGTTCTTTATGGAAATGGGGAGATATTCATTAGGACGAGACCCTAGAGCTGATGAAGGCCTTGACATTTTTACTCGCGAAGTGGTACGAGTTAGATAATATTTATTTCTATTGAAGGAACATTGCCACAACGTCATGTGGGTCATCCGAGAATGAGGGAATCCTAATGATGATGATTATTATTATTATTATTATTATTATTATTATTATTATTATTATTATTATTATTACTTGCTAAGCTATAACCCTAGTTGGAAAAGCAAGATACCATAATCCTACGGGCCCCAACAGGGAAAATAGCCCAGTGAGGAAAGGAAACAAGGAAAAATAAAATGTTGTAAACGTTCTATCACATTTTCTTTATTCAGTGAACGACTGATTTTTTATCAGTGATCATAAAGTGAATGATTCATTATATTTCATATATATTTTTTATGTATTTAGTCTCTCGGGTAAAACTTCAGCTGTTAAGAAATATGGATGCTTGTATGAACTATTGTTGATGTAATTCAATAAAAGATCTTATTTCATGTGTATCCTCCAAAATACAATTTATCGAAAAGTTGAATTCTTTCGTTTTGTTCCTTTTATTTTTATGCATTTAAGATTTAGATGATGATTCACAGCCTTGAAAATGTAGATATTCCAACAATGCTTCCTTGCATTCATTAGTTAGTTACATTTTCAAACTCTCTCTCTCTCTCTCTCATCTCTCTCTCTCTCTCTCTCTCTCTCGGATTGCAACCTACAAATCCTTTTTTAATTGGGAGATTTATTTATAATTTTATTTTTAATCTATCTTTAACGACTATTTATTCTTGAATTGAAACGTATAAATGAATTTTATTTAAATTAGTGTACAATATTTAAATTAGTTAATATTTGAATTAGATTACAATTTTCAAATTAGTTAACAATATTTAGATTAGTTTACAATATTTAAATTAGTTTGCAATATTTGAATTAAATGACAATATTTAAATTAGTTTACAATATCTAAATTAGTTAACAATATTTAGATTAGTTTACAAAACTGAAGCAAAAACATGAAAGCCATTTCGCCCTCAGCGCGCCCAAGTGATTTTATCTACTGTTGAATTTTCTAAATCTTTAGTTGGGATCTTCGTAAGCACATTTTACATGTCCCTGAAAATAGAGACAAATTTTTAGGAACTATTTTTTGCTTTCTATTTTTCTTTGGTTGCTTGCAATTTAAGGAATGGGTCAATGAAATCCCTTAGTACTTGTGGTACTGACAGGTCGCACGCGGGCATGTGCTTTATGTTTGCTGGGTAAATGTAGTAATTACTGTTGATTTTACTTGTTTTTTTATATATTGTTTGTCCCTTATTGCTAAATGGTAGACCTTTATTATTTGAATTTTTATTAAATACAAGACTACAGTGATAATACACTGAAATAAACTTTTCTTACTAACTGTAGGTTTATTTTGAAATACGCATTAGTTTCGTTGCAGGAAATTACAGTCGCTTTTATATTGCTCGAGTAAAATTTTTCTTTATTATATAAAAATTAGACGCTTGCTTTTATACATTTTATTTCAGAATAAGCATTCTCATATAATGGATATGTGTGTAATATATATATATATATATATATATGTATGTATGTATGTATATATATATACATACATACATACATACATACACATATACATACACACGTAAATATATATACACTATATATATATACAAATATATATATATACACATGCACATATACATACACACACGTAAAAATAGATATATATATATATATATATATACACATATTTATACATATATACATACACACACACACACACATATATATATATATATATATATAAAGTTTGTATACCAACCAAGGATGTGTTCACATGCCTGCAGCCTTGAGAGAGCGAGAACAGTTTATTATTACCCAGAGAAAAGTCCATAACGAGCTGTTTATTGCTCTCTTGTGCACAATAATGTCAGTTGACCATGCAAAAGAGCTTTATCGAGAATCTTGCTTGCTTCCTTCTTGTTCTTTTGTTTAGTTGCGGACGCCGATGTTTGTGTGTTGGGCTGTGTGCGTGTGTGTGTACTTTAATAATTCCTTTGAGGATTGCATGAACTATAATGACGAACAGGAAATATGCGAATATATATTTTCAGTGTAACCCAATTTATTACTCAAGATAACTCTGAATAACTGTAAACACTGTATATATATATATATATATATATATATTTATATATATATATATATATATATATATTTTTATATGTTACAATGTAATTTTTGTTTGATCTTAGGTTATGACTACATTTAGTTCATTAGAGCCAATGGAAAGTTAAAGATCATAATGGACAATCATTAGTTAATTTAGGATCTTTACCCCTTATTTGATTTACCGAATGTTAAAAATAGAAAATGAAATGTATATTTGCATCTGTAGAAAAATGTAATAATTATTGTCAATAAATAAATAACTAAACTAATTTAACTACCTAACTAACTAATTATGTGTGTGTGTTGGGGGGGGGGTTGAGTGATTGCAGGTGTCGATGGTCAGGTTATTTTTGTTCTTGTTTCAGGATTGATATAAAAAAGGGGGAAACCTGCAATAAAAATGTCTTGTAAGAGTGACGACAGGAAGTGTGTAACCTCTGAAGTAAATTAACCCTCTTCAGTTCAATTAAAAGAAACGAGAAGAAAGATTATATGGTAGATGAATGGAATAACCGGAAAAGAATATCATTAATGCATAAAAATTAGGTAATAAATACAATAGAATCAGTAATTAAATTGATACTTTTGATTTAAAAAAAAAATGTAGACTGGTGTAGGCTGTATAACTTTCTTGTTGAAGTAAAGGAAACTCCTCCAATTCGAATAAAAGAGAAGAGAAGAATAAAACTTATATGAAAGATCAATGGGATAACGAGAGAACGATATCATTAATGTATAAAATATAGAATCAGTAAGTGTGTAACATTGTGAATTAAATTAAGCCCCTCCAGTTCAGTTAAAAGAACAGAAGAAGAACAATCATATAAAAGATAAGTGGGATAACTTTAAAAGAATATATCTAATATATAAGAATAAGAATCACTAAGTAAATTGATACTTTAGATAATAAACAAACAGAAATATACTTCTAGCGTAGAAACTTCTCAGGATTATTACGAGTCGAGTGTGCCTGCACGGAAAAGAAGGAATTTCCGCAGAATTGAAGTCCACCTTTACCTGCAATGCAGAAATTCCTGAACTGAATATTGGCTTCCATTATGTATTGTGTGTGTAGTATTGTGTGTGTTTGTGTTTGGTAATAAGCGCATGAAAATAGATAACACGCTGGAAACGTATATTTGGGCGGTTACTTTTAGATGATTATTTATTTTTGGTCTTGCATTCGGTTGGGGCTTATCATAATCATCATCATCATCATCATCATCATCATTCATTATTATTATTATTATTATTATATTATTATTATTATTATTATTAGCTAAGTTACTTCCCTAGTTGGAAAAGCAAGATGCTATAAGCCCAAGGGGTCCAACAGGGAAAAATAGCCCAGTGACGAAAGGAAATAAGGAAATAATATACGATATAAGAAGTAATGAACAATTAAAATAAAATATTAAAAAAAACATTAACAACATTAAAACAGATATTTCATATATAAACTGTAAAAAGACATAAATTATAATGATAAATAAACGATGTAAGAAGTAATAAAGAATTGAAATAGAATATTTAGAAAACATGAACAACATTAAAACAGATATTTCATATATAAACCTATAAAAAGACATAAATTATAATAATAAGCTTCCAGATCCAATGATGATTAAAACCAAGACACTGTCAGATTTATTATTCCTTAGCTTTCATTACGGGGAAATTGGGCTATTTGGAGTATGGTGAACTTGCTAAATCAGGTTTTTTGAAAAAAAAAAAAGTTATGAATAATAACATCAATAATATCTGGCTTCCGGTGTCCTTTAACAGGCTCTTGAGTGTTGGATTGATTGATTGATGAATGCAGAACATTACTTCTGTACTTATAAGTGCTCTTCGCAGTTTGACATTGAAATAATAGTATCAATGATAATGATAAATGTAGTATTTGTGTGTGTGTGTGTGTGCTTAAAATAATCATGTTTGAGAAACGCAACGACTTGTCTGCCCCATTTGAATTGCATTAAATATTTATCAAGATGTTTTGTAAAAGTTACGATCAGTTGGTTTCTTTCATTTGAATTTTTGTAAATAAATGCACTCTTAATAAGGGGTTTCCATGAATAAAACACCATGTCATGTCTATTAATTTTGGGTATTAAAAATCCACAATTATATACGTTCAATTATTCAAAAAAGGAGGAAGCTTTCGCACTTTTTACAAAGTGCCTCTTAAGCTGAAGAAACGCTTTGTAAAAAAGTGCGAAAGCCTCTGCATTCTTTGAATATACAATGTATGTAATTATGGATTTTTTATACCCAATAGGGAGTTTATTAGCAATAACGGGAACCATACGAAAATCCACACGAAAACATTGCATTTGATCTTGAAATGGCATATTACGAAAGTGACATGAAACTGGATCTAAATTGTGGTTGAACAACTTCCAGCTAATGTAACAGTTACAAATGTCTCTTTATTGTATAACCGAGACTACATCTATAGTCAGAGATTAGCAGGAAGCATGAGGAAATTGCAGTCCTGATTTCATTGTCAGATAAAAATCACAACTGGAATAATAGAATAATGGAGATTTTACCTTCTTGACATAAACAAATCTCATTATAAAAAAGGCTTAGAAAATAATGGTATATGTTTAATGTAGAACGTGATTCAGGTAGAATAATAAAATTTTAAATCATGTTCAGATATATTTGTGAATTTATGAAC
>NC_090769.1:28593940-28606440 GCF_036898095.1 Palaemon carinicauda
AAAAAATAAAATAAAAAAAAAATAAAAAAAAAAAAACGCCATCAGCAATCATTGATTTTATATATTTTTAATCATTTATGGAAAAGTTTCATGTGGCTTCCATGGTTTGTATGCTTCGGGAAACAGATTTTCGATATAATGGACAATCAGAAATAGCGGAGGTTTTGTTGTACTGTCCTGTTCTGTGTGTTAAAAAATACGAGTAACAGTACTATATGTATGTTTGTTTTTGCAAATCCTCTACATATGTAATCCAATAAAATAAAGCTATTCTTCTGGCACTAGCTTGCTTAAGGAAATTCAGTCTAATGAAAGTGTCCTATTTAATACATTAGGTGCATCTGTAAATTAAAGTTGTATCAAAATTTACTTTTAGAGAGAGAGAGAGAGAGAGAGAGAGAGAGAGAGAGAGAGAGAGAGAGAGAGAGAGAGAGAGAGAGAGAGAGAGAGAGATTTATTTTTCTAAAATTGAAAGATGAGTGAATCCAGTTTAGATAAGCAATATACAATTCTAAGAATATACGTATAAGCTATTTACACTTTCAAGTTCAAAGCCAAAATATAATAAAAAAAAACTTTAATCTAATTATGTTTGATAATAGAGAGAGAGAGAGAGAGAGAGAGAGAGAGAGAGAGAGAGAGAGAGAGAGAGAGAGAGAGAGAGAGAGAGTGTTTTATTTTTCTAAAGAGTGTTTTATTTTTCTAAAATTAAAATTTGAGTGAATCCAGTTTAGACAAGTAATATACAATTCTAAAAATATACGTATAAGCTATTCACACTTTCAAGTTCAAAGAAAAAGTAGAATCTAAAAATTCCCTTTAATCTAATGATGTTTGATAATACGAACAAATATAAGAACATTATGAAAAAATAATAACTCGCTAACAATAGAAAGCTTATCACACACTTTTCAGATGACACTAAAACTGAGAAACATCACTCATACCCTTCTGCAATCCAAGTACACATAATAAGAGAAACAATACTATCAGAATGAAGAATTACTTCACCAACTTCCAATATATCAGAAGGGACCATTGTCCTTGTTCTACTGATTCAATAAGGAACCACCACCAAAACCTCACGCACGTACAATTCATAATTACTGAGATCATATTCAGTAATTAATTATTTCACACGTTGGGGAATGATAAAGAAATGCTAATGAGTTCCTTTGTCTTCTCCCGACTTCACCTCGGGACATTATTATCATTCCGTGCTCGATCGGATTAACCAGATCGACTTTTTCTCCTAAAATAAAGATTATTATGAATAAAATACATCAACACTAATCGAACGAGAAGACATAAAGTGATGAAATCATACCTTTATTTTTTCTACATATAATATTATATATATATATATATATATATATATATATATATATATATATACACACACACACTATATATATATAATATATATATATATATATATATATATATATATATATACATATATATATATACATACATATATATATATATATATATATATATATATATATATATATATATATATATATATTGTACATACACACATGAGAGGAATTGCAAAAGATAAAAGGAGATTTGAATAGAGAAAGCAGAAATGTAGGACTGAAATGAATATGAGTAAAACTAAGATAATGTTCGATGAAAAAGCAAATAAACAACAAATAAGTGTTATGGAAAAATCCTAGAGATTTTTAATGAATATATGTAATTAGGACAGACATTAAGTGTTTCCCCGGGCATGATTCCCAAATTAAAAGAAGGAAATGAGATTATAAAACAAAATGCCACTTTCTCTAAAAAGAAAACTATTTAATCATATGATCCTGCTAGTATTAACTTATGCATCGAAAACGTGGAGCCTTATTAAAGCCTTAGAATATAATCTACTTACAACTTCAAGATCTATGGAAAGAATAATGATGTGGATAACACTATGAGACAGAGAAAGAGCTACATGGATACGAGGACAAACTAAAGTAGAGGATATTCTAACAACTTGTAAGAAAAGGAAATGGACATGGGCAGGACATATAATGAGAATGACAGACAATAGATGGACATTAAGAATAACATAATGGGACCCTAGAGATTTCAAAAGAAGCAGGGGAAAGAAGAGAAGACGGATTGGCGAAATAAGAAAATTTGCGGGAATAGAGTGGCATAGAAGGACCATAAACAGACGCCCGTAAAAGACATGTCTGAGGCCTTCGTCCTGTAGCGCCCATGGGACAGGGAGTGGGGTTATCATCTTAATTATATAAATATTTACTGTTACCACATGAAATATTTTTTTTAAAAAATTACAACAGCTATTGAATATTGAAAAGACTAAAACAGTATGCAGAGTCCTAAGGTGACTAAGCTACGCACTGACAGACGCAAGTCCTTTCTAATTCATCTAAACAACTTTATTATTAATAATAATAACATAGCAATTATTAACATTAGTACCAGTTTCCATCTTATTCTAAGAAAGTAATCGTAATTTCCAGATATTAATTCAGTCACTCTCATCAAAATCACATGACAAATACCAAAAATTTCAAAATTAAAATTATGATTACAGATTGAAAATAATTCTCAAGAAACGTTAATGGCTACTGAAAATCTGCATAGAATTTTCTATTGCAAATATATAGGTTTTTATCACAAACACATAATTTTGGACTCGCATTTAATTGGAAGCATTGTTCAATATAATCTGAAATGAATTAATTAGCGACAAAACTTTTAATTGGAGCTTTTGAATATTTGACCCAAATATTCCGCATATCAAAAGTTGCAATAAACGTATTATTTTTACTTCAACTGGTTTACATTTGATATTAATTTCCAGTTGAAGGGTATTATTCAGTATACTTTTTTCAAAGGTATTGAATACTAACGATGTCCTTGCATAATTTTAGAGAAAGGTTCATAAATTCACAAATATATCTGAACATGATTTAAAATTTTATTATTCTACCTGAATCACGTTCTACATTAAACATATACCATTATTTTCTAAGCCTTTTTTATAATGAGATTTGTTTATGTCAAGAAGGTAAAATCTCCATTAATTCTATTATTCCAGTTGTGATTTTTATCTGACAATGAAATCAGGACTGCAATTTCCTCATGTTACTACTAACCTCTAACTGTAGATGTAGTCTCGGTTATACAATAAAGACATTTGCAACTGTTACATTAGCTGGGAGTTGTTCAACCACAATTTAGATCCAGTTTCATGTCACTTTCGTAATATGCCACTTCAAGATAAATGCAATGTTTTCGAGTGGATTTTCGTATGGGTACAGTTATTGCTAATAAACCCCCTTTTTGTTATCAAAAATCCACAATTACATACACTGTACATTTTAAAATTACAGAGGCTTTTGCACTTTTTACAAAGCGTTCCTTCAGCTTAAGAGGCACTTTGTAAAAAGTGCGAAAGCTTCCTCCTTTTTTGAATAATTCAACGTATATAATTGTGGATTTTTAATACCCATGATTAAAAGACACGACATGGTGTTTTATTCATGGAAACCCCTTATTAACAATGCATTTATTTACAAAAATTCAAATGAAAGAAACCAGGTGATCGTATTTTTTACAAAACATCTTGATAAATAGTTAATGCAATTCAAATGGGGCAGACACGTCGTTGCGTTCCTCAAACCTGATTACTTTAAGCACAAAAAGCAAATAACATGACAGTTGGTGAGCTTTTAGATCTCCTAGTTGAATTACTACATTTATCATTATCATTGATACTATTATTCAATGTGAAACTGCAAGACCACTTATAAGTACAGAAGAAATGTTCTGCATTCATCAATGAATCAATCCAACACTCAAGAGCCTTTTAAAGGACATCTGAAGCCAGATATTACTGATGTTATCATTCATAATTTTCTTTCAAAAACCTGATTTAGCAAGTTCACCATACCCCGAATAGCCCAGTTTCCCCGTAATGAAAGCTAAGGAATAATAAATCTGACAGTGTCTTGGTTTTAATCATCACTTGGTCCGGAAGCTTATCATTATAATTTATAAGTCTTTTTACAGTTTATATATGAAATATCTGTTTTAATGCTGTTAATGTTTTTTTTTTCATTCTAATTGTTCATTACTTCATATATCGTATATTTATTTCCTTATTTCCTTTCCTCGCTAGTCTATTTTTCCCTGTTGGAGCCCTTGGGCTTATAGCATCTTGCTTTTCCAACTAGGGAAGTAGCTTAGCTAATAATAATAATAATAATAATAATAATAATAATAATAATAATAATAATAATGATGATGATGATGATGATGATGATGATAAGCCCAACCGAATGCAAGACCAAAAATAAATAATCATCTAAAAGTAACCGCCCAAATATACGTTTCCAGCGTGTTATCTATTTTCATGCACTTATTGTGAAACACAAACACACACAATACTACACACACACTACTTAATAGAAGCCAATATCCAGTTCAGGAATTTCTGCATTGCAGGTAAAGGTGGACTTCAATTCTGCGGAAATTCCTTCTTTTCCGTGCAGCCACACTCGACTCGTTCTAATAATCCTGAAAAGTTTCTACGCTAGAAATATACTTCTGTTTGTTTATTATCTTAAGTATCAATTTACTTAGTGATTCTTTATCTTATATATTAGATATATTCTTTTAAAGTTATGCCACTTATCTTTTATATGAGCGTTCTTCTTCTCTGTTCTTTTAACTGAACTGAAGGGGCTTACTTTAATTCACAATGTTACACACTTACTGATTCTATTCTGTTATACATTACTCATATCGTTTTCTCGTTCTCCCATTTATCTTTCATATAATTTTTATTCTTCTCTTCTCTTTTAATCGAACTGAAGAAGTTTCCTTTACTTCAACAAGAAAGTTACACAACCTACACAAGTCTACATTTCTTAAAAATCATAAGTATCAATTTAATTAATGATTCTATTGTATTTATTATATAATTTTTATACATTAATGATATTCTTTTACGGTTATTCCACTTATCTATCATATATATATATATATATATATATATATATATATATATATATATACAGTGTTTACAGTTATTCAGAGTTATCTTGAGTAATAAATTGAGTTACACAGGAAATATATATTCACATAGTTCCCGTTCGTCATCATAGTTCATGCAATCCTCAAAGGAATTAAAGTACACACACACACGCACAGAGACCAACACACAAACATCGGCGTCCGCAACTAAACAAAAGAACAAGAAGGAAGCAAGCAAGATTCTCGATAAAGCTCTTTTGCATGGTCAACTGACATTTATTGTGCACAAGAGAGCAATAAACAGCTCGTTATGGACATTTCTCTGGGTAATAATAAACTGTTCTCGCTCTCTCAAGGCTGCAGGCATGTGAAGACATCCTTGGATGGTATACAAACTTTTATTTATGTAAATATATATATACATATATATATACATATATATATATATATATATGTGTGTATATATATATATATATATATATATATATATATATATATATATATATATATATATATATATATATATATACAGTATATGTGTATATATCATATGCATATATATATGTATATATATATATATATATATATATATATATATATATATATATATATATATATATATATTATATGCGTATATATATGTATATATATATATATATATATATATATATATATATATATATATATATATATATATATATGTGTATATATTATTACACACATATTCATTTTATGAGAATGCTTATTCTGAAATAAAATGTACAAAAGCAAGCGTCTATTTTTATAAAATAAGGAAAAATTTTACTCAAGCAATCATAACCGCGACTGTAATTTCCTGCAATGTAGCTGATGCGTATTTCAAAATAAACCTACAGTTAGTAGGGAAATTTATTTCAGTGTATCATCACTGTAGTCTTGTGTTTAATGAAAATTCAAATAATAAAGGTCTACCATTTAGCAATGAGGGCAAACCATATAAAAAAAAAACACATAACACAAGTAAAATCAACAGTAATTACTACATTTACCCAGCAAACATAAAACACATGCCCGCGTGCGACCTGTCAGTACCACAAGTACTAAGGGATTTCATTGACCCATTCCCCAAATTGCAAGCAAAACCAAAGCAAAATAGAAAGCAAAAAATTGTTCCTAAAAATTTGTCTCTATTTTCAGGACATGTAAAATGTGCTTACGAAGATCCCAACTAAAGATTTAGAAAATTCAACAGTAGATAAAATCACTTGGGCACGCTGAGGGCGAAATGGCTTTCATGTTTTTCCTTCAGTTTTGTAAACTTATTTAAATATTGTAAACTAATTTAAATATTTTAAACTAATTTAAATATTGTAAACTAATTTAAATAATGCAAATTAATTTAAATATTGTAAACTAATTAAATATTGTCATCTAATTTAAATATTGTAAGCTAATCTAAATATTGTAAACTAATTTAAATATTGTTAACTAATTTGAATATTGTAATCTAATTTAAATATTGTTAGCTAATTTAAATACTGTAAACTAATTTAAATAAAATTCCTTTATACGTTTCAATTCGAGAATAAATAGTCGTTAAAGATAGATTAAAAATAAAATTACAAATAAATCTCCCAATTAAAAAAGGATTTGTAGGTTGCAATCCGAGAGAGAGAGAGAGAGAGAGAGAGAGAGAGAGAGAGAGAGAGAGAGAGAGAGAGAGAGAGAGATTGAAAATGTAACTAACTAATGAATGCAAGGAAGCATTGTTGGAATATCTACATTTTCGAGGCTGTGAATCATCATCTAAATCTTAAATGCATAAAAATAAAAGGAGCAAACCGAAAGAATTCAACTTTTCGATAAACTACGTTTTGGAGGATACACATGAAATAAGTACTTTTACTGAATTACATCAACAATAGTTCATACAAGCGTCCATATTTCTAAACAGCGGAAGTTTTACCTGAGAGACGAAATATATACAAAATATATATGAAATATAATGAATCATTCACTTTAATGATCACTAATAAAAAATCAGTCGTTCACTGAATAAAGAAAATGTGATAGAATGTCAACATTTTATTTTTCCTTATTTCCTTTCCTCACTGGGCTATTTTCCCTGTTGGGGCCCTTGGGATTATGGTATCCTGCTTTTCCAACTAGGGTTATAGCTTAGCATGTAATAATAATAATAATAATAATAATAATAATAATAATAATAATAATAACATCAATAATAATAATAATAATAATAATAATAATAATAATAATAATAATAATCATTAGGATTCCCTCATTCTCGGATGACCCACATGCTGTGGCAATTTCCCTTCAATAGAAATAAATATTATCTAACTCGTACCACTTCGCGAGTAAAAATGTCAAGGCCTTCATCAGCTCTAGGGTCTCGTCCTAATGAATATCTCCCTATTTCCATAAAGAACAGAGATAGTCTGGAAATTAATGGATGCAATGAGCGTGGATAGGAAATGACCCAGCCCGAGCAGTTAATCGTCAGTAGAACCATCTAATTATAGATGTAATTCTGGCATTAATTAAATTAAAGTCTTGAATTTTGTAACCCCACCCCACACCACCCAACAACCTCTCTCTCTCTCTCTCTCTCTCTCTCTCTCTCTCTCTCTCTCTCTCTCTCTCTCTCTCTCTCTCTCTCTCTCGCTCTGCGTTATTAAACTTTTCGAGTCAAGTCACAATAATCATAATAATGAAAATTCAAAAGGTCTCCCTGTCATTCTCCTTTCATATATCCTGTAATAGATAAGTCAACTGAATTGCTAACCCAAAACCCCATCTAGCCCAGGGCTGAAGGACAAAAATAAAATGAGGATGAGACTGCTCCATGGAAGATAGATATATAGATCGATATGTGTGTGAACATTATATGTTTAGGAAAAACAAAGGAACTTATAAAACCATTAGTCCAAGTCTGGTAAAAATAATTAAATAAATATGAAACTAGATGTAAACAAAGAAAATAAAAAGTTGAGTACAGAAACACTTATGCACAAGTAAAAAAAAAAAAAAAAAAAAAACTTTATCACAAACATAAAAATAATAAATAAATATACATATTAACAAACAAATTTACGCAGTAATATCAAACATAAGAGATCAGACCATATACCAGACAACCACATGTCAAATAACATCATACTAATTAACCATCGTTACTAACAAATTCCCATCTTTCCCTTTCGCCCTGACGAAAAATAAAAGAATGACCCGCGTCGAGAAATTCCAGCTATTAATTCCATTCCAGGAGACCTTGCACAGAAATTCCATTTAAAATTAATGACAGTCATTTTCTTGCGCAGTTTGCAACTTTGGCCCATTTTTATGGCATCCTGGAAGACTCCGCCTTTTTCCAGTTCAGCGATATTGACCGGGACTAATTAATGAGGAGTCTTTGCATCCAGTTTTTAGATAAGGCGATTACACGTGCATGCAAGTAATTGGACTGGTGATGTCATCTAATAAGCAAAGATTACCTACGTATGATGTCCAACAGGTCTGGTACGTCTATAAACAAACTGGTGATTAAGTGCAGAACTATGAAAACCAAAAACAAGCTAAAGAAAATCAAAATAAAACCTGCTTCCCCTTATGGATTATTATTATTATTATTATTATTATTATTATTATTATTATTATTATTATTATTATTATTATTACTACTAGCCAAGCTACAACCCTAGTTGGAAAAGCAAGATGCTATAAGCCCAAGGGCTCCAACAGGGAAAAATAGCCCAGTGAGGAAAGGAAATAAGGAAATAAATAAATGATGAGAATAAATTAACAATATATCATTCTAAAAACAGTAACAGCGTCAAAATAGATATGTCCTATATAAACTATTAACAACGTCAAAAACAGATATGTCATATATAAACAATAGAAAGGCTTATACAAACAGATAATTCGGATACGCTGACTAAAAAATTATCATTTAATTTAACAAACCTAGTAAAATACTTATATTTTATATACAAGACCATAGTGTTTTATGAGGATACCTAGCAGGGTTTTTATCCTCGTCTGAATAAATCGTTACTTCTGAAATAAGCTACACAGCCCTCTGATAAACATCCTACGCTTCTCCAGTGATCCAAAAGATGCATGCGTCCCATAATGAGGTAAAAACACTATTATACGCATGTAAAGAGTAAAGGTCAGCCTACATGATTTACCTACAGATGTTTTTTTTTTTTCGTGAAGGTTATGTGTTATCATCTCTAGTTACTCATTCTCTGTTGTGAAGATTTTTCCAGCGTTGTCCGGAAAATGAATGCGATATCTTACTAAGAATGTCAATTTCATCGCAAGAGAGAGATTTACGAAAAACTGCATCTGAATAAGCAGGGTAACCCGTGAAAGGAATAAATGAAGGAAGGGAGGAAGGGAGGAAGGAAGGAAGGAAATTAAGACCAGAAAACCAAACACTTGAACCCAGTAACGGGAGAAAGAATTAAATCGATTAATAATTTCACTTATAATCCCACTAGTCGACCACTTATGAGATATCAAACGACGTTTAAATAATCCACATACAGCAAAAAATGACAAATTGCACAATGTATATAAGACGAATAATCAATGCAAATATTAATAATATTAGAATTTAACGTCCAGGAATGCCTAACATAACACGTTCAAAGGAAATACACCTTGTCACACCCTTGTTGCTCGGCGAGCTCCTGAATATATCCCCGCCCACTATATCTGCTATCTCTCCCTACACTATCCCTTTGGTTACTCGCCGTGCGGAAAGGGTGTGACAGGGTGCATTCCCTCGGAGCTAAGTGTGCCAGGAATTCCTGCGTCCAACTGCACGTATGCCTTCATGTATCACTAGTTCTAAAAACGAAACGACTTTAGATCTAGGACAGAATCTGACCCAATTTATTGATGACACGATTTTCAGAATTTCCTTTGACACCTTTACAGATCTATAAACAGATGCAATTCATCCCGAACTGACACTCACGTTCGGTATCATTGCCCTGCCTTATGTGGAACACGGGACTTTACTACAACAAATATTCCAAGCGAAGAACTGATGAGACCCACACAATCATATAATATATATATACGAGTATCTATATATATATATATATATATATATATATATATATATATATATATATATATATATATATATATATATATATATATATATATATATATATGAAGGACTCATCTATTGCTATGCAAATTATGCTACGTCATTTAGACGTATCATAGAATATTTGGTTCTATAAAAGGTAGTCATCACGCAAACATATATATATATATATATATATATATATATATATATATATATATATATATATATATATATATATATATATATATATGAAGGACTCATCTATTGCTATGCAAATTATGCTACGTCATTTAGACGTATCATAGAATATTTGGTTCTATAAAAGGTAGTCATCACACAAACACACACACATATATATATATATATATATATATATATATATATATATATATATATATATACAATACATATATATATATATATATATATATATATATATATATATATATATATATATATATATATATACTGTATATATATGAGTGTATACACACAGTATATGACAACTGGACTTGCTACAGTTTTTGGTTTACAATTATTATGGAATGAAGCAGCTACCCAAAGCCTTCCTCAATCTGACATCGACAACAATAGTCTATTAACTATCTATCAGGTTCAAAATCTAATGTTTTAAATGGTTACATTAAAAGGCACAGTGGTTATTAGTGATATATGCCTATAATCAATCTCGATATTAAGTATTTATACATATGTATATTCATACATACATGTATATATAAAAATATATAGATACACACGTGTATATATATATATATATATATATATATATACATATATATATATATATATATATATATATATATATATATATATATATATATATACACACACATATATATATATATGAATATATATATACATATATACATATATATAGGTATATATATATATATATATATATATATATATATATATATATATATATATATATAGTTCTTTCCCATGATACACTGTACATCACCAAGATGAAAAACGACTAGACAAAAGTTATTACCTCTTGAAGAGTAATATCAATTGGTCAACGGCAAGAAAAATTTTCGTAAAAAAAAAGCAAAAAAAAAAAAAAAAAAAGGTGTAAATGTTCTCACACAAACATAAGGTGATATTTCATATTCTGTATTGATATATTATTTTTTCTAATAACAAGACGTCATGTAACATTGTTCCAATAACTCCCGTCTAGCTTTGCGTGTTTCTTACCACGCTAAGGTCTAGACATTCACTTGTTTCTCTACTGACATATTTTTGAATAGAAAGAAGGATCACCTCGAGATCCTTCTATTGTGTTTCTGACCAAAGTTTAATACAATAGATTTCTCTCCCTTTCTTTTTATATTGTCCAGAAGAGCAATTCCGAAATTTCATATTTCCATTTTGGTCTCGGTAAAAGTTGACTTGTATTGGGAAATGAAGAACCAGTTTGGGATATTAATATGGTCTAAAAATACCCATCATCATTTCAATTTTTGAGTTATGGTGTATATATTTTCCAGAATATATCTGTGGAATGACGTGAGTATAGAGACTTGGAATTCTATGAATACTTCCGGTAATTTCAAAACCGGTCTTCAAAAGAATATGAAGGTCATTGTACCATTACATTACATATTTTTGAGTTTTTATTTTCTATTTCATGAGCACCATCGCCAGATTTATTTTAGATATGAAAGAGCTTCCAGTTTGCATTGCTGATAAATGATTGTCATTATATTCAGTGTCGAAAGACGAGTAAGTTTGATCAATACAGTCTACATATTATTAGAAGGAAATATAATCTTGTCATATATTTTGTGGTAGGTATGAAGAGGAATGGAGAAAAGATTTTTTATAGCTGATAAGGATAGATTGCGTAACCCAAGATGCGTCTGGAGTAAATAGTAACTTATTGGAAGAAATATGCCGTGTTTGATGTGTACAGGTTATTATTACTATCATTACTAGCTAAGTCACAACCCTAGTAGGAAAAGTAAGATGCTGTAAGCCCAAGGGATCCAACGGGGAAAAATAGCCCCGTGAGGAAAGGAAATAAATAAACGACATTTTCGTTGGTGATTCTGGAGAGGAGCGGGAGCTAAGGATAAATGAATTGGAAAGTAAGGACATTTAAGGTAAATAACAGGAATTTAAAATTAGTATGAGAGTCGTTGATTCATATAGGTATTTAGGAGCGAATTCAGTGGAACTGGAGTTGCGTCATCGAGTACGGTAAATGAGAAAGGTAGCAGGGTATTTACAAAATGTTGGTGAGTATTAAGCTTATGAGAGCAAACGTTATGGTGAACATCCCATATATGTTAAAGTGGGAGGAAGATAGAGATGAAAGACTGTGTCTGTATGCAGGTTCGACGCGGTGCAAATG
>NC_090769.1:28616440-28622478 GCF_036898095.1 Palaemon carinicauda
TCTTACGACCAAAACTAGCAATATTGAAGTACTTTCTGTAAGGATATTTCTTAAAAAGTTCCGCTATTTGTAAAATAGGATAGATTTTATCATAAAACGATACTTGCCGAGGAAAAGACCATATTAGATCATTTTTTTGTCTAGTTTTTTTTTCCTGGCCATTCATTGGTTTTCAATTTGAACTATTATGTGCATATAGTTCTTTCATTACATTCATTATAAAGTACCTCTACGACCAAAACTAGCAATATTGATGTTCATTCTGTAAGAATATTTCTTAAAAGTTCCGCTATTTAGAAAACAGGATAGATTTTATCATTAAAACGATACTTGGCGAGGAATATACCATATAGATCATTATATTTTTCGTCCAGTTATTTTTTATTTTTTTCGTCGGTTTTTTTTTTTTTTTCCTTTCATTTTTTGTCTAGTTTTTCCTCAAGATTACAAGATGGAGGCCGATTCTCAAGCGCCGGGAAACTTGAGATATCCGGAACGTTTTTATGAGCCGTTTGGTACATTTCAAGAAGACGTCACCTCCAAGAAAGTCTCGAACAACTCGCATTTAGAGGACGTGACCAGCTACAACCGCACATAAAACTATGAAGAAAATTCCTTTGCAGGAGAATCAGACTTGACACCCAATCCTCTGACACAGAGAAAATGTTTACAGCAATATGGAATCATTTCTTTGGAAAAATATAATATTGATAGGCTAGTGATGAAGCCCTTTAGCAGCATTGTAAATCCTATGGCTGGGTGAATTTCAATGAGAACTTCTTAATCCATCAAAAGGGAAATAAGGGGGGAAGTTTTTAGCAAAGGAGGAGGTTCTAAAACCCAACAACATTCATGAACTTCCTCGTGAAGATAGACGCCAATGCTGGGAAACTGAAAAGCAGTTACTGATAGGTGAAAAAAAAAGCCAAGAGATTTTGGGGGTTTATTGGTTTAAAGGTAAGATTGAAGAAAGACCTGGCAAGGTTTTGCAAGTAGAAAGGAATTTTGACGGCAAAGACCTCGGTTGAACGGCAAACAACTAATACAAACACACACGCACACACACACACACGTATATATTACATATATATATATATATATATATATATATATATAAATATATATATATATATATATATATATATAAATATATAATATATATATATACTATATTATATATATATATATATATATATATATATATTATATATATATATATATATTTATTATATATAAACAATTATGCAAGATCCAGGGAAAGGTATAATGAAGCCTGGGTGATATGGACCCGGAAATATAAACCACGGTAAGAAAATATCTTTAAGTTGAAACATATAAAAAGTAACTTCCTAATTCAGTTGTAAATCTAATATGAATAGAGAAAATGAAATGACAATAGAATGAAGCAAGATTATGCTGAAGAGGCAAAAGAATTGTAAAGAGAAAATAAAAGAATAGGTCGACCAATCAACCAAACGGCACCACCGAAAATCAAGGCCAAAATTAATTATTCAAATGTAAAGATTAATCAAATGTGCAAGAGTTTTTGGAAAACCCCAATTGTTCAGGAATTATCAGAAACTAATGTAACTAAAGCTCAGTGGCTCTATTTTACTGGCGAATACCAAAATTACCTTGAGGAGAATTAGGCGTCATTGATAAAATGAAAAGTAATTGAATACAGTAATCTACTCTGTAAAAATCTTGGTAAACCAAAGAAGCAATGGAAATTGAAGAGTTGCCAGAGGGTAAGAAAGGCTTAAAGAGCATTAAAGGGAAAGAAATAGAATGAGGTGGAAAATTTAGACATTCAAATTGTAAGGGTTGGGGGTGGGGCAACAATGACCGAGTTTCTCTAACATATGAAAACTTTATGATAGTATGTTTTGTGGATAATACAGAAGTGAAAAAGCAATGTTAAAATTTTTATAACAAGAAACTGGTGATGGTGGACCTTTATGTAATGTACATAAAGAGAATTACAGTTTTTTTCAATGAAGGCAATAATAAACAAAAATAATTGCATCAAATTGTAACGACCAAAACAATAACTACATCAAATTTTAATTGCCCCAAGAAATTATTGCATTAAATTGTAATGACCAAGAAAAAAAATTGCATCGAATTGTAATGACCCAAAAAATAATTGCATCAAAGTGTAATGATAAAAAAAAATTGCATCAAATTGTAATGACCAAAAAAATAATTGCATCAAATTGTAGGAACCAAAAAAATAATTGCATCAAATTGTAGGAACCAAAGAAATAATTGCATCAAATTGTAGGAACCAAAAAAAATTATTGCATCAAATTATAATGACCACAAATACTTTGGAATGATCTAAACCAAATGAGGTTAAACATAAACAACATTAAGGCATAAGAGAGAAAAGATGTATTACAATAGATTTTCCTGTTTTAATTCGTAATTAGAATAGATTTTCCTGTTCTAATTCGCAATTAGAATAGATGTTCCTATTCTAATTCGTAATAAGAATAGATTTTCCTGTTTTAATTTGTAATTGGATTTGATTTTCCTGTTTTAATTCGTAGTGGAATAGATTTTCCTGTTTTAATTCGTAATTAGAATAGATTTTCCTGTTCTAATTCGCAATTAGAATAGATTTTCCTGTTCTAATTCGTAATAAGAATAGCTTTTCCTGTTTTAATTCGTAATTGGAATAGATTTTCCTGTTTTAATTCTTAATTAGAATAGATTTTCCTGTTTTAATTCGTAATTAGAATAGATTTTCCTGCTTTAATTCATAATTAGAATAGATTTTCCTGTTTTAATTAGTAATTAAAATAGATTTTCCTGCTTTAATTCGTAATTGGAATAGATTTTCCTGTTCTAATTCGTAATAAGATAGATTTTCCTGTTTTAATTCATAATTGGAATATATTTTCCTGATTTAATTCCTAATAAGAATAGATTTTTTCTGTTTTAATTCGTAATTAGAATAGATTTTCCTGTTTTAAATCTTAATAAGAATAGATTTTCTTGTTTTAATTCGTAATTGGAATAGATTTTCCTGTTTTCATTCGTAATTAGAATAGATTTCCCTGTTTTAATTCGTAATTAGAATAGATTTTACTGCTTTAATTCATAATTAGAATAGATTTTCCTGTTTTAATTCGTAATTAGAATAGATTTCCCTGCTTTAATTCGTAATTGGAATAGATTTTCCTGTTCTAATTCGTAATAAGAATAGATTTTCCTGTTTTGATTCGTAATTGGAATATATTTTCCTGATTTAATTCCTAATAAGAATAGATTTTTTTGTTTTAATTCGTAATTAGAATAGATTTTCCTGTTTTAAATCTTAATAAGAATAGATTTTCTTGTTTTAATTCGTAATTGGAATAAATTTCCCTGCTTTAATCGTCATTAGAATAGATTTTCCTGTTCTAATTCGTAATTAGAATAGATTTTTCCTGTTTTAATTCGTAATTAGAATAGACTTTCATGTCTTAATTCGTAATCAGAATAGATTTTACTGTTTTAAATCGTAATTAAATAGATTTTCCTGCTTTAATTCGTAATTAGAATAGATTTTCAGGTTCTAATTCATAATTAGAATAGATTTTTCTGTTCTAATTCGTAAATAGAATAGACTTTCCTGTTTTAATTCGTAATAAGAATAGATTTACCTGTTTTAATTCGTAATTAGAATAGATTTTCCCGCTTAATTCGTAAGTACTATTCGTGTTTTATTATGATGCTGATTAGCAGAAGCGAAATCAGAGTGAGCTCAGGTTGAGCTTGATGAAGTTTTTATAGTTCAATTAGCGTCCGAATTGCCAACTGGAAAAATGGTAAATGTCCTTTACAACTGACAGGAAGTCATTTGCATATCAAAAACTACATGAAAGGCAGCAAAGTATTCTCAATTTAAGTGAAACGAAGGGCTAGATTTGATTTTCTGTTTGGGGTACTGTAACTGATTCGCAAAATACACGATGTCATGTTTTATATCTATGTATTAAATAGATCTGAAAAATGCATGATTTTAAATCCTTTTTAATATATACAGCGGTAAATTTGGATAGTTTTAAACATAAATACATGGTATACGCGACTACATTCAATATTCACATGAATATTGTAGTCTAAAAAATTAATTTTTTTTTTCATGTTTTATAATAAAAATCAACACTCAAAACTTCAGTTTTTGAGAGGAATGATTCAAAAAGTTTAGTTTTTGCGATGAATAATATAAAAGGTTGTATGAAAAAAATCTGATTTTTCAAACGACACAGGTACAGTTTGCTCGGGCTCTATTAAACGAATATTCGTCTTCAACCACAATAACGCTTTTTCTCATAAAAAGAACTTCCTGACGTCACGAACACAAAGGAGTATTTTTTTTTCTTCGTAACATGAATAGAAAATTTCCTCTGCCGTAGCGTAAAAAGTTATTTTTTTTTCTATTTCCGGAGTATGTCCAAATAACACAAAGCTAAGGACTCTCTTGTTCACCTGACGCATTTTTTTTTTTTTTATCTTCATAGAAGACGATGTTTTCCTGTGCCCAACAAAAAGGAAAAAATGCATTTCATGGACAGTCGCAGAGAACCGGTGTTGCTCCTGAATATCTAAACAAACATAAGAAGAAAATATTCATCATCTTCATCAATGCAAAAGTCAACTTTTCTCTAACCGAGACAGAAGAAACTTTTTCTCCTTCTATTCCTGGCAAAGGGAAAAGAAATTCTTTTCCCACCTATTCGTACACAAAACAGCCTTTCTTCCTCCTACAAAAAAATCTGTTTTCTTCTTCTTCTGACGCAGAGGGGAACTTCTCTTTATTCCTGCTTCCTCTTCAGGTAAATACCCGAGATCTCCTCCATCAAACGAGATAAGAGAAGTCTCTCTTGGTGTAAGAGACACCGCCTGTTCCTTCACACGCAAACAAGTGAGGAGCTTTCTCCTCACCAATGAATATAAAGACATTTATTTTCGGTGTGACATAAACATTTGTTAAGACATCCATGTGTTTGGTTGTTAGTCTCTACTAATTATTCAGTATCATTTATTCAAGTTTGAAATGAATACAGTTATTTTCCCTCACTTGTAACGAACTCTAAGGAACTATCTAATTATAAATGCAGCATCATTCACCCATCGAAAATAATACATTTTCTTTCGATATTTACCAACAATTTGTATAATTGTTAATATCTTCTGCGAAGCGATGATAAACAAATGCATTTTCCCTATCAATAATATTTCACCACTATGAATCATGCGCATCTTCAAACAAGTTACAAATATGAATTTGAAATCAATGTCTATCCTCCTCTTGAGTACGTAAATAAAAAGTTATACAACCAATAAAAGAGAGCTAAACAATAACAACAACAAAAATAACAATAGTGATGATAATAAAACCAGCCGATTAAAGAAACGAAATACAGAAAAGCGAGAAGGGAGCCAGCTGTTCATTTCGGGAACCCTTAAAAACACTTGATGCCAGAGGAAGGAAATGAATAAAAAGTAGTCTGCATCTGATGCCCTGGCCGATGCGGTAACGTCCCTGACTACTGAACGCCAGACTAGGGTTCGAGTCCCGCTCAAACTCGTTGGTTTCTTTGGTTGCTGCAACCTCACTATCCTTGTGAGCTAAAGATGCGGGGTATAGAGTAGCCTATAGATCTATCTGCTGTGTCATCAGCAGCTATTGTTTGGCCTCCTTGGTCCTAGCTTGGTGGAGAAGGAGCTTGGATGCTGATCATATGTATATATGGTTAGTCTCTGGGCCATTGTCCTGCTTGATAGGGCAATGTCACTGTCACTTGCCTCTGCCATTCATGAGCGGCCCTTAAACCTTTAAACCTTTAAACCTTAAACCGATGGGATGGAATTATATCGGTTCTACTCGTGTTTAATGCCGCGTCTTAAGGTATTCTCGATTCTTATAAAGTGGGTCTCTCTCTCTCTCTCTCTCTCTCTCTCTCTCTCTCTCTCTCTCTCTCTCTCTCCGTGTGGAGGGAAAAGAAATTCATGTTGAAAAAAATATATATATGTGTACGCAGTAT
>NC_090769.1:28627978-28635478 GCF_036898095.1 Palaemon carinicauda
TAGTAAATAGATGAAAATAATCCTGGTTACTAAATGGAAAGAAATACCAATAAACCACTTAGAATCAAAATTATGTAAATCTTGAGCGAGCCACTGTGAGTACCTTAGTGAGGAGAAAATTCCTTTACTCTTTTCCATTTCTGAATCAACTTCTTGCAAGCAAGTGCTGGATAATCCTCACCGACGGCTGGCAATATTTCCTCTGCAACGTGAGTCACGGTCGTGTTTATTCACGTGTGCTTGGGAGTGAAGATACGATGCTTGCTTGCTTTGCTTTCATGGGCGTTTGTACGTTGGCGATGATGTGTTTAATTGCTGCGTGTTTGTGTTTTTTTTATGCCTTCTGCCACATGCTGGTATTGTTCTCCGTGGAATTTTGTTTTTATAGGTTGTGGTTTTTGGCACCCTTCAAGGAAATTCCATGTTTATTATTGATAATGCTGATTGACATATCAAACCTCCTGACCACTCGCCGAATAGAGTTGGTATGTCTTATTATTATTATTATTATTATTATTATTATTATTATTGTTGTTGTTGTTGTTGTTGTTGTTAGTAGTAGTAGTAGTAGTAGTAGTAGTAGTAGTAATAATACTTGCATGTGCCTCCCTAGAGTAATTGATTGCTCGATACAAGTACGTCTGATAAATGTGCTGACTGAGTCTGACTAACCAGTAGTGCTGATTTTTTTAGCTGACATGGAATATGGGTGTAAGAAGAATGATGGCATTTAGCTGGCTAATTATGGTAGGGAAATTGTGAATACGTTGGAAAGTTAACTATTACCAGGAGTAATATAAAGTATGGTTTAACCACAATTTGTTTTAATTTTGATAGGGAAGATGGGTGAAAGAAGAATGAGGACAGTTAGTTAGCTTTCCATGGTAGGGAATAGTTTAGAAAGTTACCTGTTAGTAAGAGTAGTGTAAGGCGTGGTTTAATTTTATTTATATAAAGGTACTTTTTTCTTAGTATTAAGTCTTATATTTGTTATTTTACATTATATTTGATTTTTGTTTGTTTAGGTAAAGGTACAATATCTCTTATTATGATCTTAATATGAACATATTACAGTAATGATTTAGCACTGTCTCAACATAGTGAATTGGTGTCTTGCATTTAGATTCGCAATGAGATATATAAGTTCTTCTCTGTTGATTATTATTTATTGGTATTCCTAGAAAATGTTCATCAACAAAGTTTTGCATACAGTATATGTAATAGATCCGAACTTCCTCATAGTTTCTTTTTGTTGTATACCATACGCATGTATTACTATTGTCATGATTTCTACGTATATGCAACTTAGGTTCCTTTGTTTTCTAGGGTTTCACGGTATGTTGAATTATTATTATTATTATTATTATTATTATTTTTTTTTTTTTTTTTTTGCAGGAATTAATCCATTTGAGTTGCGGTGGTTTACGATTTGTGCTATTATTATTATTATTATTATTATTATTGTTGTTGTTGTTGTTGTTGTTGTTGTTGTTGTTGTTGTTGTTGTTGTTGTTGTTGTTGTTGTTGTTGTTGTTGTTATTATTATTATTATTATTATTATTATTATTTTCTGGTATTCCTGTCTACTGTCAAAGTATATTTCGAATTTGATATTAAACCTTGAGGTTTTGACCGAATGGGAGAAATGGATAACTCTGAGAAGATTTCTAGCTAAGGTTTCGAATAGTGTTTAAAATACTGAATAAATGTACCGCTCTATTCCGTGACCGCCATCACGAGATCTCTTGATCCTTCATTTTCATTTCGGTCACAAACCCGTCGTGAAATACAGTCTGAGCGAGTGATAAACTCGTGATGATCTGAGCCGTGAACGATAAACATGACATAAAATTGATGTTTAGCTTCCGTGTCTCTTAGATGTGTTTCTTCTATAATGTTTAATGTTTATTCCTGGGATGACATTCATTCAGTTTATCATGCTAAAAAAACAAAAACAAAAATTATAAATGGAATTCTTATATTCGTTTAATATCCCTGCTGTTAGACACACTCGAGTGTGTATGCTCGTTTGTTTGTTTGCTCTGACTTTTTTTTTTATTAGATTGACTGGCGATAGATATTTAGCATTCCGATTTTCAGTATATTCTTATGATTTTATATGTACATACATACATACATACATATATATATATATATATATATATATATATATATATATATTATGTATGTATAGGCCTATATATATATTTTATGTATGTATATATATATTTACATATATATGTGTGTGTATATATATATATATATATGTATATATATATTTATATTTACACACAGACACACACACATATATATATGTATATATATAATGTATATATATATTGTATATATATATATATATATTTATATATAATATATATATTTTTATTTGCACACACACACACACACACACATATATATATATATATATATATATATATACTGTATATATATATGTGTATATATATATATATATATATATATATATATATATATACTGTATATATATATGTGTATATATATATATATATATATATATATATATATATATATAATTTTATTTAGCTAGGTTGCTTCCCCCTCCCACGTGTCTGACATTTCCTTTTTGGTCACCCCACTCAAGTGATAAACAAACCCAAGTGCTTTGAATAATTTAAAAGGATCATCATCGAAGTGTAAATTACGTATTAAAAAAATCATAGTTTTGGTTACTTGCTTCAGTGGTTATGTTGCTAAACCTTTGTCAATCAAAGCTCTAGCGAGTCTGTTATTATTAACTCTTGTGAAAAGATCAATGCCAGTTAACGGCGCGGAAAACAACAGCTGTTCAAACAGCTGGGCAATTTACTAACAAAAGGAGCATCCGAAAACCAAACAATCCCAAACAGTAATATGAATGATGGCCGCCATTGCAACGTTCATATTCCTCACCAACCCTACACGTTGCTTACTTCCTGTTTATTTGCGACATTATCATCAACATGGCCCTTGTCATTTCCTCAGCGGAAGACGCCTTTAGCTAATGGAAGTGGACGATAACATTAGCATCTTCTCAGCTGCAAATATCCTCTTGGTCATAAGGGTCCTTTTCCTATTGCTCCTCACATCAATTCTCACCTCTATCCCCCAGAGATGAGTCGGTGTGGTTATCTTATTTACGGCCAAATGATATTCTTTATCGGTTTCAAAGTACAACTTACTTTTACCACTTAGTGAGGATTGGGCGCTAACAGGTACAGATATTTAAGGTCATTATTGGCAAAAGAGTACGTCTTGGTTCGTACATGTGTGTGCGCGTGTGTGAGTGGCGTGGCGAATGCATATTCATGCTTGATATTATGTACCTGTATGTGTGTGCATGAGTTGCGTATGCGTGAACTTTTTTACTTTTTTACCTTTGTGTAGATCGTTAAATCAGTCAGTAAGCTGATTTGGTAAAATAAATTTTTAGATTTAATTTTGATGAAACAATGGTTTTACAAACTTGACGCATATATATATATATATATATATATATATATATATATGTGTGTGTGTGTGTGTGTGTGTATGTGTATATATATATATATATATATATATATATATATATGTATATATATATATATATTGAGAGAGAGAGAGAGAGAGAGAGAGAGAGAGAGAGAGAGAGAGAGAGAGAGAGAGAGAGAGAGAGAGAGAGAGAGAGGACGCTAAAATGACCCTTCATTAGAGTTCGTTCATTGACTCCCCTTCATTATTCGTGTTCATTGCCCTAAATTAATTAACGTTAGCCATTAGAGATTTCTAAAAACGTTCATTCAACGTATATTTATTTTAGCTGCAACAAGAACTTGTGTTAATTATCTGAGACAATAATTACCTGGGTACTTATGCCTAATATCCCGTCTTTTTCTGCCCTTTAGCAAAACTCCTGAAAGTTTTATAATCCAGATATTACCTAGTGGAACCTAAGTTTGATTTTTGTATATTTACTTAATTGTCTTTTGACTTATTATTATGCTAGACCAGAAAAGCTATAAACAGGAAATATAAATCAAGAGATGAAGGTGAAACGTTAGTTTTCCTTCTTGAAAATGACTAAGTTTAGGTAGAAAAACATTGGTTAAAGGAATTTACGTTAGTGCAGTCTATAGAAAAGTGACAGAAATAGTCAATTGACCCTAAAACCACACTGTTTCATAGAGATCTCAGTAGAAGGGCGACGTACGATAGAAACATCAAGTTGTCCATCTCATGGTTTTTAGTAGAACATAATTATACAATATTAGTCAATTGTTTAGGATACAAAATGCAGTGTATCTTTTTTTTTTTTTTTTTTTTTTTTTTTTTTTTTTTTTTAAAGGCGAAGCTGTTTCCTGGAAACAAGAACGATTGAGTTTGAACCAAACGTCAACAACGAAAGGTAATTTGGAAGCTACGGTTAATAAAGATTGAATCTTGGATAGAGGGTCCCATGAAGATCATTAAAAAGAGACGAGGAAAAAAGCGGAGAAGTGATACAAAAAAGAAAGATTGTGACAGAGTCACCTCAAAATATAAACTATTAGATAAGTCAGAAATAGATTTGAAAAGAGTAATGACTACTAGACGGCAAGTTAGACTTCCACATTTTCCAAATTCGGAAAGCCAAATACCATAAAATAATTATGATTAGGCAAGGACCACTCTTTCCATATTTACATCCACATAAGTCTTAATGTTGACTGAAGCAGAGATATGAATAACAATATGAGATCCTTGGGATAATGACTTAATTACTTTTAGCCCGTCAGCGGAGAAACTTGTTTAAAAGGAAAGAAAGTTCTTGAATAGTAAGGAGCTTCCATGAGTCTTTGCAGAAGAAATTTTAAGTAACATAAGGAGCTGTAGTTTTAGGGGTCAGTGATTGATGTAATAACTAGTAAACGAAAATTAGGGAGAATAGGTCGTCAGGTTAAAAATGTGTTGGAAGGCAATGGATGTATATAAGTGACCAAGCGAGATTTGTCAGTGATGTGGACGCTAAAGATGTTGATGGTTTTAAGGCTAATAGAAAGAATTAGATTTTTATTAAAAGAGCACAGAGACATCAAAGGATTGCTGCTTCTAAGTGCCACGTAGGCTATAAACTTTGGAACTTTAACGCTGTAAGTAACGATTTATGAGGTTTTTTTTTTTCGTTTCCATTTATTAATCGTAGTCTTATTTTCAGATTTTGCTAAATTATTTAATCTCAAGATATTTTATTAGTGACTGATTTACTATTTAGACCTTGAAATTAACATAGGTATTTATAAGAATTTAGTCTTAATTTGTTTTTTACTATTTCTTTCTCGTCAATTTATTTTAATCTCACAATAATAGACTGAATGAAGAGGATTTGTATTTGCAATTACAGATTAATCTCCGTATGAACATCCTTTCAAGACCCTAATTTGAAAAAAAAAAATTCTTTGAAAGATGTAAAAAGAAACTTTTATCAATAAGCTATACGTTTAAAGAAACCGAAAAAAATATTTTAGGATGAGAAATCCGTTTTGCAAATACATACAAATATAAATCACTGAGAAGTCTTCTTTATTGGCGTCTAAAGAAAAGAAAGATTGGAAACTCATTACTTCTCGTGAATGAAATGAAAAATTCAAAATTAAGGAAATGGAATGAATTCGTGTAAATACGAAGTTAATTTTAACAATATGCAATTGAAAGTGAACGTTCTGGGTCAATTTTGTTTTCAGTCTTATAAGACGTATTTACTCCTTTCCAAAAAAAAGGGGGGGGTGTGGCTTTAGTATGCATAAAAAAAATCATCTTTGACGTTGTGTCAAACCCAATTTAGAGATTTCCAGACATTTTGGTGGGACTAAGCTCTCTCTCTCTCTCTCTCTCTCTCTCTCTCTCTCTCTCTCTCTCTCTCTCTCTCTCTCTCTCTCTCTCTCTCTCTCTCTCTCTCCACACCTGAAAGAAACCTTCCATGATCAAATTTTTCATCATTGCAAATCCAATCGAGCCGTCACTCATCGTCGTTCACTGTCGCAGGTCTTGTCCTGAGATAAACGGCCGCATTTGCATGCGATCATGCGACGGGATTCTGCAGAATATGCAAAAAAAATTTATTTTGCCTCGATAAGAACATGGAATTTATATGACATATAACTGTTCATGACATTTTTTACTAGTTGTTTTCATGCAAGAAAGATGCAGAAATATTCAAAATTTATCTATATATATTTTTTTTGGAATGTTGCATATTTCCGATGCCAGTGACCCTTAGTAATCCGACAGTTAACAGAGGTTAAGCAGTCTAATCATGCTGGCTGTGCTTTAGGTGTAGTGGAGATCCGGTCGTCTTTAGACGTTTATGCAGGGAATAAATTTACGATGTAATGTAGACTTTCAGTTAACATATGTTTACCATATTTGCGAATACAGTGAATTACATCTTGTACTGTAAACCTACAAGCACACACACACGACACATGTATATATATATATATATATATATATATATATATATATATATATATATATATATGTATGTATATATATATATATATATATATATATATATAGAGAGAGAGAGAGAGAGAGAGAGAGAGAGAGAGAGAGAGAGAGAGATTAATCAATTATGAAAGAAATAATGGTAAACTATGAGGTAACAATAAAACCAAAATATATAATAAAGCAACTTTCGTAAAACTTAAAAAAAAAAGTATTTCGAAAGCATGCATGCAGTTTGACCCCGACATGCTGGAAACAACAACCTCAAATCACTATTGAGAGAGATAAAAAAAAAAATCTTTGAGGATTAAAATAATGAATTCCTAGATATCTGGAGATCTGGCGAAACTAAGCTCATTATACCATTCCCCCAAGAGGAAATAAGAGCTTAGAGTGTTTTCCAAACTCGACTGGTCTATTTCCAGCACCCAACGCACTCCTGTTAGTATAGGCAAGGGCTCAAAGAGCCGGTGGCCTTCTGATCACCTTTCTCCGAGCACGAATTGGGTTTTGCCCTATTATGGGATCGTGGCGGTGAGTGACCATTTCTATTTCGTGAAGAGCCATTGCGAGCCAGGGGGGACTTTGGTTGTTATTCAATTGGCCTGCGAGTATAATCTGTTTTTGGCTATTAATGTTGATATCTCCAGATACACAGAGGGGATGCATTAGAAATCAAAGGGGAGAGAGAGAGAGAGAGAGAGAGAGAGAGAGAGAGAGAGAGAGAGAGAGAGAGAGAGAGAGAGAGAGAGAGCAGAACCCATTCTATAATGACATTGGTTTGCAATAGGTGGAAAATTAAGTGACAAATGGATTTTTTACAGGACAGGAAAACTTTTAATCCAAAAAAAAAATTATATGTTTTGCAATGAACTTTGCACGTCGTAATATCACAATCCATTAAAATTTTTACTAGCATAAGGATCTATCTTTTTCCTGGCTGATGCAGTATAACGCACTTTTGAAAATAGGGGTCATTAAGTATTTTGCAAATCTATCATTTTTGTCAAGATTTATAAGAGC
>NC_090769.1:28637978-28640478 GCF_036898095.1 Palaemon carinicauda
ATGCAACCTACGAAGACCGTGATAGAAATAAAGCCCATGCCAATTTCCCTCCAGCCGCAGCATAATGCAACACCATCGGTATTCCAGTCTGCGCTTTATTCCAGGAATCGGATTTATTAACTCCTTGGCGACTTACCCCGACCTCACCTAGAATTGCCCTTAATGCATAAAAAATGGAAGTGCCATTTCTCCCACTCAATGTCAATCAGTTCATCGCACTTAGATGTCTCTCTTGGCACATACTTTTTGCTTAGTGTCATGTGGCACCGGACTCCTCTGCCTTTAATGGCTCTGCGTCAGCATGTAGTAAGAGTTGTGCGTGTGTATGTGCATGTGTGCGTGTCAGATAGATCTGCCGAGAGGGAAAGAATATGACACTTCTTTTTTTTTATTCCCAATACTTACAAATATATGTAATATATATATGTATATATATATATATATATATATATATATGTATATACTGTATGTATATATATATATATGTATATTATATGTGTACATATGTAAATATATGTAAATATGTATATATATATATATATGTATATATATATATATATATATATATATATATATATATATATATGCGTGTGTGTGTGTGTGTGTACCTTTCATGTATAAATAAAAGTAAATATATACATATTTGTAAATATACTTTATATATGTGTGTGTTTAATTGTATGTACACACCTGCATATAAATCGGCATCTGAAAAAAAGAGGAGCGTGGTTATATATTCCGTTATTTGTATGCATGCCTGTAATTCACATGCCTTCGTTCCCAAGCATAAAATAATATCAATTTCTCTCACGTTGTATGCCGTGGTTATCATAACTATCCTTATCTAAATTTACCGAAGAAGTGTTGACACATAAACCGCAAACAAAATCAATTCCTCCTCGGGCATTGAACTCTCGAGGTTGACCTTGATGAAATGAGTGTTCCACTTCATTTCGTCTGAGGTTGAGTAGATCGATATTGTCTTTGTGTGATCTCACTATCGTCTCGAGGCCATTCTTTCACTGGGAGAAAGAGAAAAATAGTAATTATCTGATTTTATTTGTTTGCCTTTCTTTATTAAAAGCGTGATTGCATGATGCGACTGGTCGTATTTTTTTTTTGTCTTTACGTCATATACACAAATATATACATGATAAAGGAAAAAACAAATTAGTTATGGGTCGTTTCTATATGTACCCATTAACCGATCAATAGAATATTTACTTGCGATTTGTGTAATGAAATTGTCACATAATTCCTTTTTTATTTTTCGTGGATTCTTTTCTCACCAAATACTAAAGAATTCCCACAATTCGATGTAGTGTCTTTTAAAGACGAAGGATAACAGACAGACAGTTCATGCCTCTGTCGAGACTCTTGAAACCCCTATTAAGGGTCGTTCGCGTCAGCACGGCTGAATCAGGGCGCCCTGAATGACCCCACCTTTCGATCAGTGGTGGGCCTCATAAATCAACTCCCGTTGTTTGTGGGAACCTCATCTGACCTCGTTTGAGTGTCAGCAATGAGAGGTCGATGTGAAGGGAAAGTGGCATGGGAGCGAATGCAGAATTCCGAAAGGGGGTGTTGGGGGTCTGTTGTTTCTATTTTTTTTTGGGGGGGGGCGGGGGTGTGTAAGGGTCTCCTTTTGGGGAGAGTCTTTTGTTTCTTTTGGGGGGTGAGGATCTCTTTTTGGGGAGTATCATGTTTTTTGGGGAGTATCATGTTTTTTGGGGGGTCTTTAGTTTCTTTTATGGGGGTGAGGATCTCCTTTAAGGGAGTATCTGGTTTGGGGGAGGGCCTTTTGTTTGGTGGGGTGAGGATCTTCTTTTGAGGAGTGTCATGTTTTGGGGGGTCTTTTGTTTCTTTTTGGGGGTGAGGATCTCCTTTTGGGGAGTCCCATGTTTTGGGGGGTCTTTTGTTTCTTTTAGGGGGTGAGGATCTCCTTTTGAGGAGTGTCATGTTTTGGGGGGTATTTTGTTTCTTTTTGGGGGGTGAGGATCTCCTTTTGGGGAGTGTCATATTTTTGGGGGTCTTTTGTTTCTTTTGGGGGGATGAGGATCTCCTTTTGGGGAGTGTCATGTTTTTGGTGGTCTGTTGTTTCTTTTTGGGGGGTGAGTATCTCCTTTTGGTGAGTGTCATGTTTGGGAGAAGGTCTGTTGTTTCTTTTTGGGATGAGGGTCTCCTTTTAGGGAGTGTCATGTTTGGGGGGAGGGTCTGTCTGGGGAATGGCCATTTGGGGGGTAGGGGGGTCGTAAGGCTTGGGAGACAGGGTCAGCGAGTTCGCGATATACAGCTGCGCTATTCCCAGGCAATGAGGGTTATCAATAATGTTCTCCACTTACGTGCAAGCACACTTATGGATGTACACACATACTTATCTCAAGGATGTGCTTTCGCTCTTGCCTCTGCTAGCATTATATAGAGTGTTATTGTTTAGTCATGGCTTAGGTTCGTGTCTTGGTTCTCTTTTCATTTTTGACTCTCTTTTATTTCTATCATA